>NC_135234.1:512491358-512801166 GCF_051348905.1 Ranitomeya variabilis
GTGTCTTTCTCACTGCCCCTGTATGGAGGGGCTGCATTATACTATGAGGGGGGCTGCATTGTATTCTACGGGGGTTACATTGAATTTTATGGCGGGGGGGGGGGGCCCCATTTGGAAGTTCGCACCGGGGCCCATAACTTTGTAGTTACGCCACTGCCCATACTGATGCTCGGTTTGAACTGCAGGAGATTGTCTTGACCATGTCTACATGCCTAAATGCACTGAGTTGCCGCCATGTGATTGGCTGATTAGAAATTAAGTGTTAACAAGAAGTTGGACAGGTGTACCTAATAAAGTGGCCAGTGAGTGTATATCTGTGCACAGTGCTTACATGTATCTATGTATACTGTGGTTATCTGTGTATGTATGTGTCTATACACACGCAGATAATAATACACTACACATATGTGTATATATAAATCTGTATATATGTATATTTATTAGTACCTGAGACACAATAGACTGTATGTGTAAGGGCACGTATCGCTTAACGGGGGTTTCTTGGGAGCAGACAAATCGGCGGTGCGGCTGCATCAGGCCCAGAGTTGGAGTGAGGCCATTGACACCAGTGAATATTTCAGGTCGATCTGCATACTCGGACGCACATTCAGCTGAAATATATTGCAGCTCAGGGGATCCGCCAGTTCTGCTGCAGTACACACCGCTGGCCAATTTGCATCCAGCAGGTGACCTTGGTGTGCCCATGACTAGGGGGAATATGGCAGAGAGATCATGCGCGATGGTGGGGACGCCGAAGTCAGCTGGCGGCTCATGCATCGGTAGCAGAAGATGACACCGTGTAGTGTGGGAGCGGAGAAAGGTGAGAATCCTTTTTTCACGTGTTGTAGAAGAACAAGACAAATTATCAGAGAAAGGGTCATGTAGCACTATGCCCGGCATGGTGTCCCCTCTTCCCTCCATGCAGGTAAGCCAGCTTACTCACTGGCCCTTTGGCACGGTCCATGGCATGCTCCTGCCTCCTCTGTGCACTGTGTCTGTGGTATCGGTACCTTGCCATCCCTTATTACGCAACATCCTCTCTATTTATGTATGGTGCCATCCTTTATTATATAGTGTCCTGTTATGTGGAGTGCCATCCATTATTATATAGCATTCTGTTATGTGGAGCGCCGTCCGTTATTATACAGCATCCTGTTATGTGGAACGCCATCTTTTATTATATAGCGTCCCGTTATGTGGAGCACCATCATTTATTATATAGCGTCCTGTTATGTGGAGCGCCGTCCTTTATTATATAGCATCCTGTTATGTGGAGTGCCATCCTTTATTATATAGCGTCCTGTTATGTGGAGCGCGATCATTTATTATATAGCGTTCTTCTATGTGGAGCGCTGTCCTTTATAATATAGCGTTCTGTTATGTTTAGTGTCGTCCTTTACTATATAGCATCCTGTTATGTGGAGCGCCGTCCTTTATTATATAGCGTCCTGTTATGTGGAGCGCCGTCCTTTATTATATAGCGTCCTGTTATGTGAAGTGCTGTCCTTTATTATATAGCATCCTGTTATGTGGAGTGCCATCCTTTATTATCTAGGGTCTTATTATGTGGAGCACCGTCCTTTATTATATGGCATCCTGTTATGTGGAACGCCGTCCTTTATTATAGAGCGTTCTGTTACGTGGAGCGCTGTCCTTTTTTATATAGCATTCTGTCATGTGGAGCGCCGTCCTTTATTATATAGCATCCTGTTATGTGGAGTGCCATTCTTTATTATATAGCATTCTGTTATGTGGAGTGCCATCCTTTAGTACATATTATCATCTCTTGTCATCTACAGCACCATCCCCTACATTAAGTATTCTCACTATTATTATTATTATTTATTTATTTATATAGCACTATTAATTCCATGGTGCTGTACATTAGACGGGGTTACATCAAAATACAAATGTCACTTACAGTAAACAAAACTAACAATGACAGACTGATACAGAGGGAAGAGGACCCTGCCCTTGCGGGCTTACATTCTGCAGGATTGTGGGGAAGGAGACAGTAGGTCTGGGGTTGCAGTAGCTTCGATGGTATTGAGGTGGCAGTGTGGTCATTACAGGTTATAAGCTTATTTGAAGAGATGGCTTTTCAGGTTCCGTTTGAAGGATCCAAATGTGGTGGATAACTGGAAGTGTTGGGACACAGAATTCCAGATGATGGGGGATATTCGAGAGAAGTCTTGGAGGAGTGAATAAGCGTGGAGGAGAGAAGGAGGTCTTGGGAGGACCGGAGATTACGTGAGGGAAGATACTGAGAGATTAGTTCAGAAATATACGAAGAAGACAGGTTATGGATGGCTTTGTAGGTCAGTGTTAGTAGTTTAAACTGGATACGCTGGGAAATTGGGAGCCAGTGAAGGGATTTGCAAAGAGGGGAAGCAGGAGTGTGGTGAGGAGAGAGATTAATTAGTCGGGCAGCAGAGTTAAGAACGGACTGGAGGGGTGCGAGAGTGTTAGACGGTAGACCACAGAGGAGGATGTTGCAATAGTCGAGGCGGGAGATGATTAGGGCATGTGCAAGCATTTTGGTAGAGTGAGGGTTGAGGAAAGGACGGATCCTGGAAATATTTTTGAGCTAAAGACGACAGGAGGTGGTGAGAGCTTGGATGTGGGGTTTAAAGGACAGGGCAGAGTCAAGGGTTACTCCAAGGCAGCGAATTACTGGGACAGAGGAAAGTATGAATTCATTTATTGGGATAGTTAGATCAGATAGGAAAGGTGTGGGAGATGGAGGAAAGATAATTAGTACAGATTTGTCCACATTGAGTTTGAGGAAGTGAGAGGAGATGGAGGAGGATATGGCTGATAGACACTCTGGGATTCTGGAGAGCAGAGAGGGGACATCTGGGCCAGAGAGGTAGATCTGAGTGTCATCGGCATATAGATGGCACTGGAAGCCATAGGACTTTATGAGTTGTCCCAGGCCAAGGGTATAGATTGAGAAGAGAAGGGGTCCTAGGACAGAGCCTTGAGGGACACCAACAGAGAGGGGCGAGATGAAGAGGTAGTATGGGAGTAGGAAATGTTAAATGTGCGGCTGGTAAGGTATGAGGAGATCCAGGATAGGGCGAGCTCTTTGACACCAAAGGAAGAGAGGATCTGTAGTAGGAGGCAGTGGTCAACTGTGTCGAAGGCAGAGGACAGGTCTAGAAGGAGGAGTATAGAGAATTGTCTGCTATCTTTGGCTGTAAGTAAGTCGTTCTTAAGTTTGGTCAGGGCGGTGTCAGTGGAATGGTGGGGACGGAAGCCAGATTGTAGGTTGTCGAAGAGAGAGTTAGATGCAAGGTGAAAGGAAAGTTCAGCATGGAAGTGCTGCTTAAGTAGTTTGGAAGCAAATGGGAGCAAAGATATGGGGCAGTAGCTGGACATAGCGCTCGGGTCAAGGGATGGCTTTTTGAGGATAGGTGTGATTGTGGCATGTTTGAAAGCAAAGGGGAAGGTTCCAGAAGTTAGTGATTGAATAGGTGGGTTAGGGATGGGATTAGTTTAGTGGTAAGGTTGGGGAGGAGGTGGGATGGGGTCAAGTGCACAAGTGGTAAGGTGTGATATGGAGAGAAGATGAGCAAGGTGTCCTTCAGTGATTTTGGAGAGGGAAGTTATGGGGTTAGGGCATTGGTCTGGCATACAAAGGGGTTGTGGTGGTTGGACAACAAAGACTTGCCTTGTTTGGTCTATCTTATTTTTGAAGTGCGTGGCAAAGTACTCGGCAGAGATTAGGGAAGTCGGAGGGGGCAGTGGTAGGCGGAGGAGGGAGTTAAAGGTGTTGAACAACTGTTTGGGGTTGTGGAATAGGGAAGATACATGGGATGATACAAGGGATCATTATTTTTGTTATTCACAGCGCCCTCTCTTTATTACGTAAAGTCTTCTCTTGTAGAATGTAAAATGACTGCTGATGGAGCAGCATCTGACCAGAAGGCCAGTCCGTCAGCCTCATCACAAAAGAAGCTTTTCCATGCTCTATCAGCTTTCATTTCAGTTTATAACTAACAAGAGAGGACGATATGTAATAAATAACAGGGAGCTATAAATAGCAAAAAATAACGATAATCCGATATGTAAGGGATGGTGCTGTATATAACAAGAGGGAACTATGTAATAAGGGGCGGCAATATAAATAATGAGAGGAGACTGTAACAAAACTATACCGTATATATTTGAGTATAAGACGACCCGAGTATAAGTCAAGGCACCTAATGTTACCTAAAAAAAAAAGGGAAACCTTATTGACTCGAGTATATCCCTGGTATGCATTGTCCCCTCATCCCGATCCTGGTATGCACAGCATCCTCATCCCCATTCTGGTATGCACGGGCTCCTCATCCCTATCCTTGTATGCATGGCTCCATCCCTATCCTTGTATGCATGGTACTATCTCTATTCTTTTATGCATGGCTCCATCCCTATCCTTGTATGCATGGCTCTATCCCTATCCTTGTGTGCATGACTCCATCCCTATCCTTGTATGCATGACTCCATCCCTATCCTTGTATGCATGGCCCCATCCCTATCCTTGTGTGCATGGCCCCATCCCTATTCTTGAATGCCTGGCTCCATCCCTATCCTTTTAGGCATGGCTCCATCCCTATCCTTGTATGCATGGCTCTATCCCTATCCTTGTGTGCATGACTCCATCCCTATCCTTGTTTGCATGGCTCCACCCCTATCCTTGTATGCATGGCTCCTCATCCCTATCCTTGTATGCATGGCTCCATCCCTATCCTTGTATGCATGGTACTATCTCTATTCTTTTATGCATGGCTCCATCCCTATCCTTGTATGCATGGCTCTATCCCTATCCTTGTGTGCATGACTCCATCCCTATCCTTGTATGCATGACTCCATCCCTATCCTTGTATGCATGGCCCCATCCCTATCCTTGTGTGCATGGCCCCATCCCTATTCTTGAATGCCTGGCTCCATCCCTATCCTTTTAGGCATGGCTCCATCCCTATCCTTGTATGCATGGCTCTATCCCTATCCTTGTGTGCATGACTCCATCCCTATCCTTGTTTGCATGGCTCCACCCCTATCCTTGTATGCATGGCTCCTCATCCCTATCCTTGTATGCATGGCTCCATCCTTATCCTTGAATGCATGATTCCATCCCTATCCTTGTATGAATGGCTCCATCCCTATCTTTGTATGCATGGCTCCTCATCCCTATCCTTGTATGCATGGCTCCATCCCTATCCATGTATGCGTGGCTCCATCCCTATCCTTGTATGCATGGCTCCATCACTATCCTTGTATGCATGGTTCCATCCCTATCCTTGTATGCATGGCTCTATCCCTATCCTTGTATGCATGGCTCCATCACTATCCTTGTATGCATGGCTCCATCCCTATCCTTGTATGCATGGCTCCATCCCTATCCTTGTATGCATGGCTCTATCCCTATCCTTGTATGCATGGTTCCATCCCTATCCTTGTATGCATGGCTTCATCCCTATACTTGTATGCATGTCTCCATCCCCCTCCTTGCAAGCAAGGCTCCATCCCTATCCTTGCATGCATGGCTCCATTCATAGCCTTTTATGCATGACCCCATCTCTATCCTTGCATGCATGACCCCAACCCTATCCTTGTGTGCATGACACTATCCCTATCATTGAATGCATGGCTCCATCATTATCCTTATATGCATGACCCCATCCCTATCCTTGTATGCGTAGCCCCATCCCTATTCTTGTGTGCATTGCACCATCCCTATCCTTGTATGCATGGCCCCATCCCTATCATTGAATGCATGGCTCCATCCCTATACTTGTAAGCATGTCTCCATCCCTATCCTTGTATGCAAGGCTCCATCCCTATCCTTGTATGCATGGCACTATCCCTATCATTGAATGCTTGGCTCCATCCCTATACTTGTAAGCATGTCTCCATCCCTATCCTTGTATGCAAGGCTCCATCCCTATCCTTGTATGCATGGCTCCATCCCTATCCTTGTATGCCTGACCCCATTCTTATTCTGTTATGATTGGCCCCTATCAAAACACATAAAAAAAACATTACCCTTATCTTCTTGCGCTCCCTCGCAGCATCATGTTCTGGTGTCAGCAGCTGCTTTATGCTTGTAAACAGCTCATGACAGGGACGTCATGCGCTGCTCACAAGCAGAGCACAGCTGCTGGAATACTCATTGCTCCCCACACTGGAACTATGTGCGTGGAGGGCAGTGAGTATTAAATAGCGCGCTCAGTGTCAGCTACTGGGCGGTCACGTGTGCCGCTACTTAAGAGAAATGAATATTCATCTCTCTTAAGTATTGGCACACGTGACCACCAGGCAGCTGCATCAACCGGCTGCTGCGGCTAACACTGTGCAGGCTATTACAGATAAATTAATATTCATTGCCAGTGCAGTGAATATTAATTTCTCTTTAGCAGCAGGCACAGGAGTTAGCAGCACCCGCCGGCTCCTACCTCTGTGACCCGATGCTCCACCACTGCCCCTCCCCCTACATGTTCTGAACGCCTCACTCGAGTATAAGCTGAGGGGGGCGTTTTCAGCATAAAATAATGTGCTGAAAAACTTGGCTTATACTCGAGTATATATGGTATATACAGTATATCTGTAGCTTTGTCACCATAAAAGGAGGGGGGCCCAGACATATTTCTTGCACAGGGGCCCCAAGCTGTCAGTGTCCCTCTGTCAATGGAAATAACAACTTCCAACTGCATTGTCTCTCAGCAATATGTACTTACAAAAAAGCACAAGTTCTTAGCGCATAAATTGGCCAATTCATGTGTACCCATCAACCATGGCAAGGTGACAATTTTCTGACGGGTCCTATCATAACCCTTCCCTATCCTACTGTACATGCCACTTCCGGGCTGAAAAGCCTACAATAATAATGTAAAGTGAGACATCAAAAGATGCTAAAATTAGTTCTCTATCAAATTGAAGATCTTTAATTTTACACAGAAAATCAGTTGTCTCTAAGATAAAAGAATTAGTTTCCTTAGCCAAAAGACCCAATATTTTGTCCAAGAAAAATACCAATTCGACTAAATATGGAGTCACTGCCTGATACAATCGGACGTGGTTTATTTGTGAATTTTAGGCAATGCATATATGACCAGAGTCACAGGATGTTCAAAAAGTAGATATTTATGTAGGTCCTCATCTATAATTCCATCCTTCCCAGCTTTATCTAATATGGTTTTAGCCTTTGCCATAATTTTAAAGGGAACCTTTCACCCCCTCAGGGGTTTGTAGCTAAAAGAGCCACCTTGTGCAGCACTAATGCTGCATTCTGACAAGGTGGCTCTTTTAGTTATGCTCCCTGCACACGCTGAAATAAACGCCTTTCCCCCCTAATCAGACGCAGCACAGCCGTCACTCCGGGCCTGTGTGCGTCGGGCGCCGCCTCCTCTTGCTTCATTAGCGTTCCCTGTGCCAGTGCTGTAAGTATTTTTTTCCGGGCATGCGCAGTTGCGCTGCCCTTCGAACTTACAGCACAGGGGCCAGGGACACTGATGAAGCAAGAGGAGGCAGCACCCGGCGCGCAGAGGCCTGGAGTGACGGCTGTGCTGTGTCTGATTAGGAAGGAAAGACCTGCCACGGGACGATTTCACTGTATGAGGGGGCACATTTTATAAGCGTTTATTTCAGCGTGTGCAGGGAGCATAACTAAAAGAGCCACCTTGTCAGAATGCAGCATTAGTGCTGCACAAGGTGGCTCTTTTAATTACAAACCCCTGAGGGGGGTGAAAGGTTCCCTTTAAATTTTGGATCTCCATTAAGTTTTCTATATATGTTTTCATCCGATGATTGGCTTTTTATCTCAGAGATATAATCTTTATTATCCATGACGACACCACTACCCTTATCTGCAGGTTTGATGGTGATGTCGCCATCATGGGCCAGTTCACACTGTGCAGTATTTTCTGCACAAGTCAAATTTGGTTTGTCATAGCCATGTCTATTAAGAGTTTGTTTAAACACATCAATATCCTCAGTAACCGCAGTAATGAAAGCTTCTATTGCTGGTACATTAGTAGGGGGCACAAAACTACTAATTTTTAAAAGAGAAAATTGCTCAAATGAAAAATCAGTATTAGGCTGCCGTCACACTAGCAGTATTTGGTCAGTAGTTTACCTCAGTATTTGTAAGCCAAAACCAGGAGTGGAACAGTTAGGCCATGTTCACACTTTGCGGTTTTTACCGCGGAACGAACGCGGCGATTTTGATGCTGCGGGTCCGCAGCAGTTTCCATAGCGTTTCCATTTACATGTAAACCCTATGGAAACCGCAAACCGCTGTGCACATGCTGCGGGAAAAACCGCGCAGAAACGCAGCGGTTTAAAACCCGTAGCATGTCACTTCTTTGTGCAGAATCGCTGCGATTCTGCACCCATAAGAATGCATTGAACCGCTTACCTCCCGCATGGGGCTGTGCCCACGTTGCGGGAAGTAAGCGGTTAATGTGCGGGTGGTACCCGGGGTGGAGGAGAGGAGACTCTCCTCCAGGCCCTGGGAACCATATTAGTGTAAAAAAAAAATAAAAAAAAAAAATAATGCTATACTCACCTCTCAGCGCTGCACGCAGCTGGCCGGTCAGAGTTGCTGTGCGAACAGGACCTGCGGTGACGTCGTGGTCACATGACCGTGATGACGCCCGAGTCACATGACCGTGACGTCACGAAGGTCCTTCTCGGCACAGCATCTTTGGAACCGGAGCGCCGCATGCAGCGCCCAGGAGATCCGGACATCAGAGGGTGAGTATAACCAATTTTTATTATTTTTAACATTACTATTGATGCTGCATATGCAGCATCAATAGTATAGGAGTAATCCCACAGCGGAAATCGCAAAACAAACCGCGATAAATCTGCAGGGATAACCGCAGCGGTTTTGCCCCGCAGATTTATCAATTCCGCTGCGGGAGAACCCGCAGAGGGACGCCGCAAAGTGTGAACATGGCGTTAGAGGAAAGGTATAATAGAAACATATGCACCACTTCTGCATTTATCACCCACTCCTGGTTTTGGCTTACAAATACTGAGGTAAAATACTGACCAAATACTGCTAGTGTGACGGCAGCCTTACTCTGTATTTTTTCATTGGATTTGGTTGAGTACCAATGTTTCAGTTTTATACTCCTAAAAACTTATATAGTTCCATCTCCAACTTAAACCAATTGATATGGCTTTTAGGGCTAAAAGAAAAACCCTTATTTAAGATGGATAGATCACAATTAGTAAGTTTTTTAAATGATAAATTTACCACAAGATTAATTTCCTTGTCGCTACCTGTCTCGGGGGTAATGTCCGTCCCTTGGTTATTTTCCCTCTTTTTTGTCTTCTGTGATGTTTTCTTCCACCTCTTCTGGTCTTCTTAGGTCTTTTGTGGAATCGACTCCTCCGTACATCTAAAAATAATGCATTGTCAGTATTTACATTACAGGGAAAATGTTTTTTGAATTCACATTACATGGAATTTTCTTTTTCTTTTTTATTGCAGAGAAAAACACTTGCACCATATTTTGATTGTCTTTCTGGTATGGGTTTTGACACATCATTTTGCCAGTTGTACCGTATATATTATGCAAGCGATAATCATCTGCATCACGGTTCCAGTTGCGTCTTCCAAATCTTCTCTGTTTTTTTAACCTTAATGTCCTTAAATTTTTCCCAATCATCCGCTTTCAAAAAAGATTGTAATTTCATCTCGGTCTCTTCTATGCCCTTATGGACCTTTTGTTGTAAAAACTCCATATTCAGGAGTAGAATATCCATAGCATATTTGTTGGACAGTGAGACAAATTTGTCACAAAAGACTGAATTGTTAAAAAACAAGTTGGAGTGGATATTTGACCTTATACCCCTAGGGATTCTCTTAATCTTGTAATATTCCTTCAAAGTCATTAAATGCAGCTGTAGAGTAAGCGTTTGTTATTAAGATTACTGCCATGTGCAGTAGGTGTTGGATAATGATGAGTTCAGCATGTTATTGTTAGTAGCTTTTGAGATGGGATGAGTCATTAGGATTTATAGAATGCACAGGTGTATCTATAGGCAATCAAATGTTCCTACTATTGTATGCACACTGTAAGCCCTATTGAATGAACTATTTGCACTTTACATGCACATTGCATATTATATGTACTATATATTACCACAATCAATTGAATATCATAGATACTTTATGAGATGTTCCTTAATTGTTTGAAAACTCGCATATCAAATATGTAAATGTATACACCTATAAAAAGTGAACACTGCCACTTGTTTGTTGCTTGAGAAAGGCTCAAAATTCTGAGCCGAAACGCCGCCATTTTGGGCAATTAAATAGCTAAATTTTTTCACCCTGAACCGGTGTGCTGCCTTCATTTTTTGTCTGTATATGGAGGTTTGGTCATTGCCTTGGAGGCACAGCACCCAGGAACGCTATCTGCCTGTGCTGCTTTTCGTTTACTTTTCTTTATGAGATAGATATGAGATAGATATGAAATAGATATGAGATAGATATGAAATAGATAGATAGATCTGAAATAGATATGAGAAAGATAGATATAAGATAGATAGGTAACATGAATAAATGGAGACAACATTCTAACAAGATCTTGGTGTGCTGCCTCCATTTATTTATTTATGTTGATAGGCTTGGCAATTGCCTGGAAGGCTTGGCCCCCAATTTTAGCTGTTGATATGTCCCTAATATTTTTCCATAGATAGATAGATGGATAGATAGACAGCAAAATATACAGTACTCCAGACATGAGATAATGAGAAAACTGTGTTCTTTATTCATCCATGTATATACTAAAGACCACAGTTTTTTCACTATCTCACGTTCGGAGTGCTGACATGTTTGCTTTATGTATATGGAGGATACTGGTTTGGTATCCAGAGGCTTCCACCTTTTTTACATCGGCTTTGTATGGTGCTGCTTTCTTTGAGGATGGATAGATTCTTGCATATATTGACTGATCTTGTAGTATACAAATAATTGAAAAAAACTTGAAAGTTACAATCACCATTAAAATTTATCCATATTGACTTGGTGGGTTGAAGTCACGGCTCTGTCTTTTTCCAAACCAGCAAACCATTCTTTTGGGCTCTATGATTTTCAAGAGAATATTGTCCCTTGAAATCTCAAGTTCTCTCTCCTGATGATGGGCAGCTTTGTCGTTGTATTAGATTAATTAACCAAATGCTGGAGGTGGTCAGCAGACAAATTGCAGGATTAGGCATGGTGCCTACTTAAATCCTCATACATCACCTGTCTAGTTTGCCTTATATTAGATCAATCTTCTAAATTTGAACCCGACTCTTGAATCAACTACTCTTTGGATTAACCCCTCAGATACTTTATTGGAATTGACCTTGCACTGTGTGATACCTCTTTTGCCTTATGTCTGTGCTTGAGACCCTGGTCTTGACTTGCCTACCACATGTTCATTTCCCTGTGTATTGATTCTGTATTTATCCCTTTCTCTCTTCTGACTGAACCTTTTAACATCAAATTGCTCTATTAACCAACAACTACTCCTTGGCCCAGAGGGGCTTTTAGAGCCAAGGCTAGATCCCTGTTTAAATGTAAAAGAGCGAAAACCAAAGCATTTCCTGTGACCTTTTAAGCAGCCTGGCTACCACCAAATGTGGCCAAATAGCATCTTTGTAATGTTGACACATCCTTATAACAAAATGTGGCTGAATTGCTGTATGACTTATTGTATTGTTGACTTTTTGCATTTTTCATATTGCTCAATGAAAAAGGTAAAAAGACTATATGTACAGAGGGGGAAATAAGCATTTGATCCCTTGCTGATTTGGTAAGTTTGCCCCCTGACAAAGACATGAACAGTCTATAATTTTAAGGGTAGGTTAATTTTAACATTGAGAGATATAGTATAAAAAATAAAATACAGAAAATCACATTGCATAAATTATATAAATGTATTTGCACTTTGCAGTGAGAAATAAGTATTTGATCCCTCTGGCAAACAAGACATAATACTTGGTGGCAAAACCTTTGTTGGCATGCACAGCAGTCAGACTTTTTTTTGTAGTTCATGATGAGGTTTTCACACATGTCAGGAAGAATTTTAGTCCACTCCTCTTTGCAGATCATCTCTAAATCTTTAAGATTTTGAGACTGTTCCTTGGCAGCTTGGAGCTTCAACTCCCTCCATAAGTTTTGTATGGGATTAAGGTCTGGAGACGAGCTAGATTACTCCATGACCTTAATGTGCTTCTTTTTGACCCACTCCTTTGTTACCTTGGCTGTATGTTTAGAGTCATTGTCTTGCTGGAAGACCCAGCCACGACCCATTTTGTTATCCCTCAGGATTTTACGGTACATGGCTACATCCATTCTCCCATTGATGCGATGAAGTAGTCTTGTGATCTTAGCAGAGAAACACCCCCAAAACATAATGTTCTTTGGGTCATAGGCAGCATTTCTCTTCCTCCAAACACGGCGAGTTGAGTTAATGCCAAAGAGCTCAATTTTTGGCTCATCTGACCACAGCACCTTCTCCCAATCACTCACAGAATCACCCAGGTGTTCATTGGCAAACTTCAGATGGGCCTGCATATGTGCCTTCTTGAGCAAGGGGACGTAGCGGGTAGGGTTGAGCGACTTTTACTTTTTCAGGATCGAGTCAGGTTTCGCGAAACCCGACTTTGTCAAAAGTCGGGTCGGGTGAAATCGGCCGATCATTGCGAAAAGTCGGGGGCCGACTGAAACACGAAACCCAATGCAAGTCAATGGGGAATAAAAGTCGGCAGTGAGTGGAGGACAGGAAAACACCTACAGAGCCCATTTTAATGTCAAAAACATCAATTATTGTTACTTAAGCTTGTCAATCTTAATTAACCTTATAATAATAGTTAGGTTTTGAAAATTGGGGGTCATTTGGTTAAAGTTGTGGGGGGGGGGGAGGGCTGGCTCAATTTTTTCTTGGGCCCAGGAAATGTGGAATACGTCATGGCGGTGGAGCAGGGAGAGGTAAGTATTTCAACTTTGCAAGTGCTGTGATCCAGAGCAAGCAGGGGGGCCCACTCGTTTGCATTGGCACTGGCACAGGGCCCCTCAAAGTATGGCGTTGTGTTTGACGGCGGGGGCGCCTCCCACCGGCAGTGACACTTTTGCGTACTATGACGGGCCCTGTGACAGTGACATCGCCAACGAGTATGCCCCCCCACCTGATGAAGGAACCTGCACTTTCATATGCACCTTCCTCTTTGTCCCCGTGTAAGGTGGTATAGTATGCGGGAAGGGGGACCTGACTTTCAGCAGGGTCAGATTCTGGCTGTGTAGAGTGCAAGGGGAATGTAGTGGTCTGGGTCAATGTACCAGCAGACCCATCAAGCAGTGGCTGGGTAATAGGCAGGATGAGGAGGAAACACAGATATAGGCCCAAAATAAAAAAGGAGGCTAAAAGCAGAAAAAAATTGGTAACAGGAGTAAACAGGCAGCATTGCTTTGTTCAGTGGAGGACAACAACAAGCAGCAGCAGACACTGTTAGTAGGGCCCAACCAAACTAGTGGGGCAAATACAGTTTCAAATTCTCAATACAGGCCGAAAGCCTGTAGATTGAAACTCAGCTTTGTTTCTTTGAGGAAACCAAGAGGCAGCAGCAGACATCACTAGGCCCAAACCAAGAACCAGGCCAAATGCAGTTTCATATTGTTGATAGAGGCCGAAAGCCTGTAGATTGAACCTCAGCTTTGTTTCTTTGAGGAAACCAAGAGGCAGCAGCAGACGTCACGGTCTACAAGAGTTGCTTTTTTGGTAGCCAATATTTGCTCAAGGTTCTCATATGGCATGATGTTTTGCATTTTCCCTTTATAGCGTGGATCCAGGAGGAAGGCCAACCAGTAATCGTCATCGGTCATCATTTTGACAATGCGGGGGTCCCTTTTTAGAATACGCAAGGCATACTCAGCCATGTGGGCCAATGTTCCTGGTGTCAATTCACTGGTCCTGCTGGGTTGAGGAGCACTTTCTTGGAAATCCACATCACAAGTGTCCCACAAGAAACCTGTACCTGACCTTGCAACACCACCAGTTTCAAGTGGCCCCTGAGAAGCATCCTCCTCCCATACATAGTCATCCCCATCATCCTCCTCCTCATCCTCTTCGACCGCCACCTCGTCCTGGACAGTTCCCTGACCAGACAATGGCTGACTGTCATCAAGGATTCCCTCCTCCTCGGTTGCAGACGCCAGCTCCTTGATGTGCGTCAAACTTTGCATCAGCAGACGCATAAGTGGGATGCTCATGCTTATGATGGTGTCGTCTGCACTTGCCAGCCGTGTGCATTCCTCAAAACACTGAAGGACTTGACAGAGGTCTTGTAGCTTGGACCACTGCACACCAGACAACTCCATGTCTGCCATCCAACTGCCTGCCCGTGTATGCGTATCCTCCCACAAATACATGACAGCACGCCTCTGTTCACACAGCCTCTGAACCATGTGGAGTGTGGAGTTCCACCTTGTTGCAACGTTGATAATTAGGCGGTGCTGTGGAAGATTGAGCGATCGCTGATGGTTCAGCATACGGCTGGAGTGTACGGGCGACCGGCGGATGTGCGAGCAAAGTCTTCGCACCTTCAGGAGTAGGGCTGGTAACTCCGGATAATTTTTAACAAAGCACTGCACCACCAGGTTCACAGTGTGAGCCAGGCAAGGTATGTGTTTGAGTTGTGAAAGGGCTATGGCAGCCATAAAATTCCTTCCATTATCACTGACTACCTTGCCTGCCTCAAGATGTACACTGCCCAGCCATGACTGAGTTTCTTGCTGCAAGAACTTGGCCAGAACTTCCGCGGTGTGTCTGTTGTCGCCCAAACACTTCATTTCAAACACGGCCTGCTGATGCTTCCCACTAGCTGTTCCGTAATGGGACACCTCGTGTGCAACACTGGCAGCTGCGGATGGAGTGGTCGTGCGACAGCACTCTGTGGATGAGCTTTCGCTTCTGGAGGAGGAGGAGGAGGTGGGGTGGCGAACGTCTACAGCCAACTGTTTCCTAGATCGTGGGCTAGGCAGAACTGTCCCACTATTGCTGTCCCCTGTGGACCCTGCATCCACGACATTAACCCAGTGCGCCGTGATGGACACGTAACGTCCCTGGCCATGCCTACTGGTCCATGCATCTGTTGTGAGGTGCACCTTTCTACTGACTGATTGCCTGAGTGCATGGACAATGCGGTCTTTGACATGCTGGTGGAGGGCTGGGATGGCTTTTCTCGCAAAGAAGTGGCGACTGGGTAGGTCATAGCGTGGTACTGCATAGGCCATCAGGGCTTTGAAAGCTTCGCTTTCAACCAACCGGTAGGGCATCATCTCTGACGAGATAAGTCTGGCAATGGGGGTGTTCAAACCCTGTGTACATGGATGACAGGATGAGTACTTTCGTTTCCTAACAAGAGTCTCTTCTAGGGTGAGCTGGACTGGAGAGCTGCCTATGGTGGAACTAGCGGTGGTGGTCGTTGTAGACATGGTAGATTGAGAGTGAGTTGGTGATGTTGGCCTACATACAGTGCTTCCTACCAATAACCTTCTGACTCCCTGACTGCTTTGGCCTAGCGACGATCCCTCCACATTTGCTGCTGGTGTCCTAACCGGTGGGCTTACAGTGAGGGAAGCAATGTTGCGGTGCTGACTACCTTCATTCAGACCTGGTGCACCAACGGTACGGGACATTAGGTAGTTAGTCCAGGCTTGCAAGTGCATGCTGTTTAAATGTCTACGCATGCACGTTGCATTTAAATTGTTAAGAATCTTCCCTCTGCTAAAGGTCTTTGAGCATTTTTTACAGATCACTTTTGACTGATCATTGGGATGTTGGTCAAAAAAATGCCACACTGCACTCTTCCTACTATGGAATTCCTTTTCAGGCATTGCACGCTGTGCAACTTTCACAAGATGGCCACGCTGTCCTAAAACTGGTTTTGTCAAACGTTTTTTGCCTGATACGGGCCTGCCAGATGACAGCTGTTGCGATGTAGATTGGTGCTGCTGTGGATAACCCTCCTCTGCTTCTGAGCTACTGGCAGCGGCACCCTCTTCCCCCAATGGCTGCCAATCTGGGTCAACAACTGGGTCATCTATCACCTCCTCCTCCTCAATGTCATGTGCACCTTCCTCAGTGTCACCGTGTAAGGTGCTATAGCGTTCGGGACAGGGCACCATAGTCTCATCAGGGTCAGATTCTGGCTCAGCAAACTGCGAGGGCAATGTAGTGATCTGACTCAATAAAACAGCATCATAATCTAGCTGTGGCTGTGCATCAGTGCACTCCATGTCCGATTCTTCTAGTAATGGGCAGGGTACAATTTCCCTTTCTAACCCAGGCACGGTATGTGTAAAGAGCTCCATGGAGTAACCTGTTGTGTCGCCTGACGCATCCTTCACTTTTGGTTTGGGAGAAGGACACAAGGAAACGTCTTGTTCCTGACCGGGAGCATCCACTGACGACTGGCTGCTGTGACATTTTGAACTTTGGGAAGAGGAGGCCAAAGAGCTAGAGGCTGAGTCAGCCAGGAAAGCCAAAACTTTTTCCTGCTGCTCCGACTTTAAAAGCTGTTTTCCTACTCCCAGGTAAGGGAGCCTTCGAGGCCTTGTGTAGCCAGACGATGACGCAGGCTCAACACCTCCAGCCTTAGGTGCTACTGTGCTTTTGTCACTACCACCAGATGCAGCACCACCATCAGTACCAGGTGACAACCCCCGCCCACGGCCTCTTCCACCAGACTTCCTCATTTTTTGGGGGGAGACACAGAACCACAACTCTGGCCCTGTGGTATAACAGTAAACTATGAACGTGACAGAAAGTGGCTGCCTGATATATACGACACACTAGCAGTACAGCAGAGTATACACTGTGTGCGAATTTTAATCTCCCTTTTTTTGGGGGGAGACACAGAACCACAACTCTGGCCCAGTGGTATAACAGTAAACTATGAATGTGGCAGAAATTGGCTGCCTGATATATACGACACACTAGCAGTACAGAAGAATATACACTGTGTGCGAATTTTAATCTCCCTTTTTTTGGGGGGGAGACACAGAACCACAACTCTGGCCCAGTGGTATAACAGTAAACTATGAACGTGGCAGAAAGTGGCTGCCTGATATACTGTATACGACACACTAGCAGTACAGCAGAATATACACTGTGTGCGAATTTTAATCTCCCTTTTTTTTGGGGGGGGGAGACACAGAACCACAACTCTGGCCCAGTGGTATAACAGTAAACTATGAACGTGGCAGAAAGTGGCTGCCTGATATATACAACACACTAGCAGTACAGCAGAATATACACTGTGTGCAAATTTTATTCTCCCTTTTTTTGGGGGGGAGACACAGAACCACAACTCTGGCCCAGTGGTATAACACAACACTATGAATGTGGCTGGAATTATTATTTAAAAAAAAATAAAAAAATAACAAGCTCCCTACAATGAGCTCAGGACAAGTATGGCAGCAATAAAAAGGACTGCTAAACACAAAAATGTGGACAAATAAACAAGATAGGTAACTGTGCAGAAAGGAGCAACAGGAATTTTGCTTTTAAAAAAGCAGTTGGTTTGCACAGCATCGTGCACACAGCTATGCAGCTGCTGCACTAAAATATGACCTCCACTGTCCCTGCACAAAAAGGTGGTGTGGGACAGTGAAAATCGCTCCAGCACAAGCGGTTTGGGGGTTTATATTTCCTCCCTAACTCTGTCCCTGCTTCTGACTAACTGCAGCAACACCTCTCCCTATGCTCAGATCGGCAGAAGTAAGATGGCAGTCGGCGTGCACGCCCCTTTATAACCCCTGTGACGCCGCAGCCAGCAAGCCAATCACTGCCATGCCCTTCTCGAAGATGGTGGGGACCGAGACCTATGTCACCACGCTGCCCACACTCTGCGTCCTCCTTCATTGGATGAAAAACGGCGGTGACAGCGTCATATGAAACGCAACTTTGGCGCAAAGATCGCCGACCGCATGGCCGATCCCACACTAGGATTGGTTCAGGTTTCATGAAACCTGACTTTGCCTAACAGTCGCCGATTTATGAAAATGACCAATCCGTTTCGCTCAACCCTAGTAGCGGGCACTGCAGCTGCCTTGAGATCATTAACAAGTTCCCCCATGTAGTTTTAGGCTGATATCTCACCTTCCTCATGAACAAGGATACATAACGAGGTGAGATTTTGCATGGTGCCCCAGATCAATGTCGATTGACAGTCATTTTGTATTTCTTTCATTTTCTTATTATTGCACCAACCGATGTCTACTTCTCACCCAGCATCTTACTTAAGGTTTTGTAGCCCATTCCATCTTTGTGCAGGTCTATGATCTTGTCCTTGACATCCTTATAAAGCTCTTTGGTCTTGCCCATGTTGTAGAGGTTAGAGTCTGACTGATTAATTGAGTCTGTGGACAGGAGTCTTTTATAAAGGTGACTATGTAATTCAGCTGATTTTCATGCAGGTAAGAGATGATTAGGAGCGTCTAACTGGTCTGTAGGAGCCAGAACTCTTAATGGTTGGTGGGGGATCAAATACTTATTTCTCATGCAAAATACAAATAAATTTATATAATTTATACAATGTTATTTTCTGAATTTTATTTTTGATATTCTGTCTCTCAATGTTAAAATTAACCTACCCTTAAAATTATAGACTGTTCATGTCTTTGTCAATGGGCAAACGTACAAAATCAGCAAGGGATCAAATACTTATTTCCCCCACTGTATGTATGGTGCCATGGGAAAAGTATTCTATTTACAGTACAAAATTAAAGTTCTAAAAAATTGGAGTTTCATTAAAAAATTCCATAAGGTTGCAAAATGTATTGTTCTGACAATGTAATTTTTGTTTTTAGTCAATGTCACTACCATTTCTTTATTGTTGTTTTATTATGGCATTTAAATGTTGGCTTCTATTTTTATGTATTTATTATATATTATGTTAGTGGGATAATTGCAAGCAGTAAATTATATGACAACACTAAATGTGAGCCATGCTTTACAAACACAACATGCAGAATTAATATCCATATGATAAGCAGTCACATAAGTGATTACTTGATCTTTACTTGACTGGTTTTGCAATTCATTTTCGGAATAGGTGTTTTGATGGGAAACAATTGCATTTACAATTCAAATCAAATCAAACACACATTCTGCTGAGTCTTCTACTGTTGTCCTGTCAACCTGCCTCCTCCCTATGGGGACTTGTCTGTTCTTTTCTAGATCATTGTGGGTGCCAGAGCTTTCAAAGTGAGCTAAACACCTCTGATCTACAGCTAACATGTCTACCTCTATCATTGTGTTCTCTCTGAAGTCAAATCGCAAAAATGATTACAAATAAATGAGACTTCTTTCTGGCATCTTCTGTGCTCACCATGCAAAACATAGTGCAATAACTATTGACATTCACAAAAAATGCTAAATATCATAAATGTAATAAACTATTATCCTAAGCATCCAGAAACCAGACTTTGCTATCAGTTGCTATTCTCTTTGTAACCAAATCAGAGTAGTAAACAAAATAAAATTAGGGATGCATTTAGATTCTATAGGTGCATCTCTATAGTAAATTTATAGATGTAGCCTTTCTTAAACAAATATACAAAAAAGTATCATGATATCTCTTAACAATTAAAGGGAACCTGTCACCAGCAAAAACGCTATTAACCTGCAGATATAGGGTTAATCTGCAGGTTAACGTAATGGCGAGAAAATTAACTTTATTCTCCCTATTAGCATTCCGTTTCATTCACGATGGTGGTACCGGCACTGGTTCAGTCACCACAGTGAGAATACAGAGTGGTGACTGTAACGGCACCCCAATGCAAGCCAGTGTCAGTCCAGGCTGGGGTCGCGGTTACAGCCGCTGCTCTATATACTCAGGCTGTTCATCTAAAATGATCTCCAATGCTTTAAAATGGAAAGCCAATCCAGAGAGATTTGGAAGAAAACGGAAGACTGCCATTTGAATGGATGGAAGAATAGCCAGATTGGCAAAGACTCAGCCAATGATCAGCTCCAGGATGATCAAAGACAGTCTCAAGTTACCTGTGAGGACTTTAACAGTTAGAAGACGCCTGTGTGAAGCTAGTTTCTTAGCAAGAAGTCCCCACAAAGTCCCACTATTAAAAAAGGACATGTACTTAGGTGGATACAATTTACCAAAGAACACATCAACTGGCCTAAAGAGAAATGGAGAAACATTTTGTTGGCTGATGAAAGGAAAATTGTTCTTTTGGGTTCAAGGGCCACAGACAGTTAGTCAGAAGACCCCCAAACTCTGCATTAAAGCCATAGTTTACTCTGAAGACAGTGAAGCCTGGTGGTGCAAGCATCATGATATGGGCATGTTTCTCTTACTATGGTGCCGGAACTATTTACTGCATACCAGGGATCATGGACCAGTTTGCATATATTAAAATACTTGAAGAGGTCATGTTGCCTCATACTGAAAAGGAAATACTCTTGAAATGTGTTTTTAAACAAGACTATGACCCTAAGCACACCAGTAAATGAGCAAAATCTTGGTTACAGTTGAACAAAATTAAAGTTTTGGAGTGGCCAGCCCAACCCTTGGACCTTAATCTGATCAAAGACTTGTGGGGTGACATTAAATATGCAGTTTCTGAGGCAAAGCCAACAAATGTAAAACATTTGTGGGATGTAGTCCAAGCATCCTAAGCTGGAATAACAGTTGACAGGTGCCAGACGTTGGTTGACTATGCAACATAGATGTGAAGCAGTTCTAAAAAACTGTGGGTATGCAACTAAATATTAGGTTAGTGATTCGCAGAAATGCTAAGTCCTAAAAAAATACATAGTTTGAGTTTGTAAAGACAAATGCAGACCCTGCTATTTTTTAGAACAGCCCAATGTTCTTTTTTTGCTATTTTCTGTAAAGTAATTAAAATTATATACATTTCTCTTCATGTTTTGAATTAGAAAACTGTGTGCAATTTTTTAAATGCATGGAAATAAAACTAGTTTAAAGATTTTGTAATTAACTCATGTTTTTGAACACACTGCTATTATTTTGAACACTACTGTACAGTAAATTTTTGTGATAAGTAAAGACCGTTGCACTATGCCTAGCTAATGCCTTCATTCAACCAATACCTTCATTCCTCGAAAGCTCTCAAAACAGCCAAAAGTTGTTGATCACCTATATCATAGCTGGATTCTAAAAAAAGCACAAAATGAAAGTAACTGTCCTTCGTTTGTGAAAGAACAGCACCCATCCCCACAGAAGAGGTGTCTACCTCAACCACAAAAGGCAAATCAAATTCAAATTCAAAGAAGCTTTATTGGCAGGACCAAATAAACATTATTTTTGCCAAAGCACGTGTAAAGTAGGAAATAGGGAGTAGGGACTGTGGGGATAATGGGTGGGAACTGTAGGAATGATGGATGGGGCACAGGGTGGAGGCTAAGGAAGTCCATGGCATATCACGGTTGTATTTCTCACAGCCTATGGCACGTGTTCACATAATGCGCTGCTATCTCCACCACGCTCTCTTCTTCCCCCATCTGGTTGACTGAGGACAGGAGCTTTAGTATTCTTGAGAGTAGCAAAAGGATCAAAAGCCTCAGTAGACCCAGAGGAAAAGTCAGTACCCGTCTTGGCCAAATCAGTAAGAGGTTTGACTATGACTGAGAAGTTCTTAATGAACTTATGATAATACTTAGCAAAACCTAAGAATTTCTGTAAAGCTTTAAGATTAGTAGGTGTCAGGACTCTGAACATTTTTTATTACCTTTTTGTGCATTACTGCCCTTTTCCAAGATGGCGTCTTTGGTCTCATGTGCACTGTGTCTTCCTGCTATAAAACTCCACCCCAGCCTTCAGTCTGTGCTAGAGTATTCTGCCTTGCATCCAGCTCCTGACCTCTGGTGACTCCCTGGCTATATACCTGCTCCTGTGAACCTGTGGGGTTATCCTGCTACTCTGCTCTGAGTTCCTGCTGCATACACCAGTGCCAGTACTCCTCCTTCATCTGCTGCTCATGTTTACTTCCATCTGCATTTGCTGGACATGTAAGCTTTTGCTGCTCTGCAAGAACCTGAGACTATTACCCAGACCTCCCTGGTTAAGCTAAGATATTATTTGAACTGCCTTATAAGCATATCTATCTGTGTTTTGGACTAAGCAAGGACTTATTCGTGTCAAGTATCCTCAAGAATAATTGTGCTTCATAGACTTTCTGCGTGATTGCATTTTCCTCTGAAGTTTCCTTTTAGACTGCTGAGCTGCATTTGATATTTGCACCAAGTGTTGTGGACTTGAGTTTCTCTCTGCACCTGTTTGAATCACCGTGTGATAATATAGACTTTACCACTTATAAAACTGTGTCCTGTAGTTGTCTTGTTCCACGCAAAGAGTCTCCTGAGTTATCCCCTATAATTATTACAGTAGGTTGTATCCAATCAAGGACGACTTGTACCCTAATGGGATCCATCTGAAAATTGTTAGCAGAAACCAAATGAACCAAAAACTGAATCTCCTGCATCTCAAATTGACACTTCTCTAGCTTGGCAAACAAATGATTGTCATGAAGAAGCTAAAGCACCTCTCAAACATGCTCCTGATGCTCCTCACGAGAACCTGAGTAAAGCAAGATATCATCCTAGTATATCACCACAAATTTAACCACCAAAGAAGAAAAAATATCATTTATGAAGTTCTGAAACACTACTGGACCATTAGTCAAACCAAATGGCATCACCAAATTTTCAAAGTGACCCTCATGTGTATAGAAGCAGTCTTCCACTCATCACCTTAGTGAACAAATATAAGGTTATATGCCCCTTTCAGATCCAGTTTAGAAAACCACTTGGCCCCCGCTGGTTGATTAAATAGATTAGGAATAAAAGGTAATGGGTATGGATTATGTACAGTAATCGTATTAATTTCTCTAAAATCATACACTTAGAAATAGAGGGCACCATCTAACCAATTTTTATGTGTGCTCAACCCGCAGCATGTCAAAGAGATACAATGACAAACCAAAGAAAAGAAACATGCATAGACGCGGGGATCAACAAAATATAACAAATTTTATTAATTCAAGGTCCTAGGACCACACAACTTGGATTAAAAACATTTAAAAAACACATTAAACAGAACAATATACCCGAGAATATAATGGGAAGACAGTGTATTATACACACGGGCAGACGGTCCCTTATCAAATTACCTCCATAATCATATAGCAAGCCAATAGTACACCATCTTGCTCTCTCTCAAAGATACTCCTAAAAATTTAGATTGGTACCCGGTGTACAAAAGGGAATGGTTCAATACTGCAATAAATATGCAAAAATCACTGTCAATGAGATCTAAGGCGGAACCTGAGTCAACAAATGCAGAGGTAACTATAACTCCAGATTTGGTAGCCAAAGACACTTGTAAAAAAATAAACAGTAGTATGCATGAGAGATAACTTCAAACCTTTAGAACCAGTGTCCTTACATATAGTATTAACCCCTTTACCCCCAAGGGTTGTTTGCACGTTAATGACCGGGCCAATTTTTACAATTCTGACCACTGTCCTTTTATGAGGTTATAACTCTGGAACGCTTCAACAGATCCCGGTAATTCTGACACTGTTTTCTCGTGACATATTGTACTTCATCATAGGGGTAACATTTCTTTGATATTACCTACGTTTATTTGTGAAAAAAACGGGAATTTGGCAAAAATTTAGAAAATTTAGCAATTTTCCAACTTTGAATTTTTATACAATTAAATCAGAGATATGTTACACAAAATACTTAATAAGTAACATTTTTCACATATTTACTTTACATCAGCACAATTTTGGAACCAAAATTTTTTTTTTTTTAGGGAGTTATAAGGGTTAAAAGTTGACCAGCAATTTCTCATTTTTACAACACCATTTATTTTAGGGACCACATCTCATTTGAAGTCATTTTGAGGGGTCTATATGATGGAAAATACCCAAGTGTGGCACCATTCTAAAAACTGCACCCCTCAATGTGCTCAAAACCACATTCAAGAAGTTTATTAACCCTTCAGGTGTTTCACAGGAATTTTTGGAATGTTTAAATAGAAATGAACATTTAACTTTTTTACACAAAAAATTTACTTCAGCTCCAATTTTTTCTATTTTATAAAGGGTAACAGGAGAAAATGGACCACAAAATTTGTTGTACAATTTGTCCTGAGTACGCCGATACCCCATATGTGGGGGTAAACCACTGTTTGGGCACATGGCAGAGCTCGGAAGCAAAGGAGCGCCATTTGACTTTTCACTGCAAAATTGACTGAAATTCAGATGGGACGCCACGTTGCATTTGGAGAGCCCATGATGTGCCTAAACATTGAAACCCCCCACAAGTGACACCATTTTGGAAAGTAGACCCCTTAAGGAACTTATCTAGATGTGTGTTGAGCACTTTGACCCAACAAGTGCTTCACAGAAGTTTATAATGCAGAGCCGTAAAAATAAAAAATCATATTTTTTCACAAAAATGATCTTTTCGCCCCCAATTTTTATTTTCCCAAGGGTACGAGAAGAAATTGGATGCCAAAAGTTGTTGTACAATTTGTCCTGAGTACGCTGATACCCCATATGTGGGGGTAAACCACTGTTTGGGCGCAAGGGAGATCTCGTAAGGGAAGGAGCGCCGTTTGACTTTTCAATGCAAAATTGACTGGAATTGAGATGGGACGCCATGTTGCGTTTGGAGAGCCACTGATGTGCCTAAACATTAAAACCCCCCACAACTGACACCATTTTGGAAAGTAAACCCCCTAAGGAACTCATCTAGATGTGTTGTGAGAGCTTTGAACCCCCAAGTGTTTCACTACAGTTTATAACGCAGAGCCGTGAAAGTATGAATTATTTTTTTTCCCCACAAAAATTATTTTTTAGCTCCAAGTTTTGTATTTTTCCAAGGGAAACAGTGTAAATTGAACCCCAAAAGTTGTTGTCCAATTTGTCCTGAGTATGCTGATACCCAATATGTGGGGGGAACCACCGTTTGGGCGCATGGCAGAGCTCGGAAGGGAAGGAGCGTCATTTGGAATGCAGACTTAGATGGAATGGTCTGCAGGCGTCACGTTGCATTTGCAGAGCCCCTTATGTACCTAAACCGTAGAAACCCCCCACAAGTGACCCCATATTGGAAATTAGACCCCCCAAGGAACTTATCTAGATGTGTTGTGAGAACTTTGAACCCCCAAGTGTTTCACTACAGTTTATAACGCAGAGCCGTGAAAATAAAATATATATTTTTTTTACACAAAAATTATTTTTTAGCCCCCAGTTTTGTATTTTCCCAAAAGTAACAGGAGAAATTGAACCCCAAAGTTTTTGTCCAATGTGTTCTGAGTACGCTGATATGTTGGGGTAAACCCCTGTTTGTGCGCACGGGAGAGCTCGGAAGGGAAGGAGCACTGTTTTACTTTTTCAACGCAGAATTGGCTGGAATTGAGATCGGACGCAATGTCGCATTTGGAGAGCCCCTGATGTGCCTAAACAGTGGAAACCCCCCCAATTATAACTGAAACCCTAATCCAAACACACCCCTTACCCTAATCTCAACTGTAACCCTAACCACACCCCTAACCCTGACACACCCCTAACCCTAATCCCAACCCTATTCCCAACTGTAAATGTGATCCAAACCCTAACCCTAACTTTAGCCCCAACCCTAACTTTAGCCCCAACCCTAACCCTAACTGTAGCCCTAACCCTAACCCTAGCCCTAGTCCTAACCCTAGTCCTAACCCTAGTCCTAACCCTAGTCCTAACCCTAGCCCTAACCCTAGCCCTAACCCTAGCCCTAACCCTAATGGGAAAATGGAAATAAATACATTTTTTTAATTTTTTAATTTTTCGTAACTAAGGGGGTGATGAAGGGGGGTTTGATTTACTATTTATAGCGGGTTTTCTAGCGGATTTTTATGATTGGCAGCCGTCACACTAAAAGACGTTTTTATTGCAAAAAATGTTTTTTTCATTACCACATTTTGAGTGCTATAATTTTTCCATATTTTGGTCCACAGAGTCATGTGAGGTCTTGTTTTTTGCGGGACGAGTTGACATTTTTATTGGTAACATTTTTGGGCATGTGACATTTTTTGATCGCGTTTTATTTCGATTTTTGTGAGGCAGAATGACCAAAAACCAGCTATTCATGAATTTCTTTATGGGGGGTGCTTATACCGTTCCGCGTTTGGTAAAATGGATAAATCAGTTTTATTCTTCGGGTCAGTACGATTACAGTGATACATCATTTATTTATTTATTTTTTTTTGGCGCTTTTATACGATAAAAACTATTTTATAGAAAAAATAATTATTTTTGCATCGCTTTATTCTGAGGACTATAACTTTTTTTTTTTTTGGCTGATGATGCTGTATGGCAGCTCGTTTTTTGCGGGACAAGATGATGTTTTCAGCGGTACCATGGTTATTTATATCCGTATTTTTGGTCGCGTGTTATTCCACTTTTTGTTTGGCGGTATGATAATAAAGCGTTGTTTTTTGCCCCGTTTTTTTTTTTTTTTTACGGTGTTCACTGAAGGGGTTAACTAGTGGAACAGTTTTATAGGTCGGGTCGTTACGGATGCGGCAATACTAAATATGTGTACTTTTATTGTTTTTTTAATTTTATTTAGCTAAAGGAATGTATTTATTGGAACAATATTTTTTTTTATTATTATTTATTTAGGAATTTTTTTTTTCTTTTTTTTACACATGTAATTTTTTTTTTTTTTACATTTTTACTTTACCCCAGGGGGGGACATCACAGTAAAGTGACAGATTGCCGATCTGACACTTTGCTGTGCACTGTGTCAGATCGGCGATCACACAGCACAGCAGGGAGGCTTCCTGGTGCCTGCTCTGAGCAGGCGCTGTGAAGCCACCTCCCTGCAGGACCCAGATGCAGCCCCGCGGCCATTTTGGATCCAGGGACTGCAGGGAGGAGACGCTCGGTACAAGGTGAGCACATCGCCTTGTACCGATCGTCTCAGGGAAGCCTGCAGGGAGCCCCCTCCCTGCGCAATGCTTCCCTATACCGCGGGCACACTGCGATCATGCTTGAATGTGCCGGGGCGGTCCGTGACCGCTCCTGGCACATAGTGCCGGATGTCAGCTACGATAGTCAGCTGACACCCAGCCGCGATCGGCCGCGCTCCCCCCGTGAGCGCGGCCGATTGCGCTGGACGTACTATTCAGTCCATGGGAAGTAGGGCCCACCCCACATGGACGGAATAGTACGTCCGATGACAGAAAGGGGTTAATGATTTTTTCCTTTCTCTTTACCTTTAAGAAATTAAATATTACATATGAAACACTGAATCATTACATGATCCGTTCAACCACAGTATAGACATAAATGAGCAGGTGTTCCATTTTCAATTCCCTCCTTGGACTTTCTGCAAGCCTCAATTTGCATAATTTCTCCTGCCTCAATAGAATGAGAGGGAGATGTCACTGAAACACCCTCAAGTGTGTTCTTATCCCTAAAATGTCTGTCCAAATGCACTGCCAATGGCATGGCAACTTCCAGGGACAACAGGTTGCCACTGCCCAGGGTCTGAACTGAGATCAGTTATCCTCCACTTTACAATTTCACTGAACCAACCTGCGCATCATTGATTCAGCAACAACAACTTTATCAGGGTCATCATAAATGGGCCCACAGAGCAGAGAAAAAGCATCAACTGAGGCAAACACTGGAGAATCCACAGGTTTAGAAAATGCCCAACCCTGAGGATCTCCACCGAGCAATGACCGAACATACCCACGCGCTGGCTCTCTCCTCTGGATGAGGCAGGATGGACATGAGAATACAAGTTACATGAAGAAAGAAAAATGGAAAACTTATTCCGCTCCCTGTTAAAACAATATGGTAAATTTAACATTAGGCTCAGAGAACTGTCTTGGGTGGAGTAGAACCCTCATAGCGGTGGATAACACATGCTGTTGTTGCCGCTTCATGTCTGCCACCTCCTAAGAGAAGGACCACAATTGGGTGGTCAGGATGTCCAAAGAGTCCTTGATGGCTTCTCGGCCAAAAAAAAATTGAAAAAAATTGAGCCGGCTGATGATAATGTTATGATAGTAAAACAACACACTTCAGGTAACACACTAAAGCTAAAGCTAGCTCGACCTTGCTAGTTCCTGTACAGACTAGAGATCCTAACATTGCATTCCCAAGTGGTTCCTGCATGTGCTGAGATAGACTTAACTACAGACTAGACTATGGCAAATTGTTGAAAAAGCTTACCGCGAAACGCGCGTCCAGGGCCTTCAGGTGGAGTGTGGTTGGGTTCCCTCTGATTTATGGGTAAGTGCACATAACTAACAACTGTAATATTTATTACATGACTACTGGCGCAGGGATGGCTGGTTTACTTATGACGGCTCGCCATCCTTGTGATATGCTGACACAGCTCTATACTATGTGCACCATTTAGGGATGATACCCTGCTTTACCACATTTTACCTGATGTACCGTCATACCTTTCTTGTATCATCTGTCCTGTTTAGTATATTTTTGCATACAGCAGATATATATTTATGTTTGTGTATTAATTATTGATTAATAAATTGTTTTATAATGCTACTTTGGACTGTTTTACTCCATTTTTTGGTATTGCAACATTTCTGGAGTCGTCCAGTCAGGTGGAGGCCCTTGGGGCAACCGGGGAGAGTTTTATACTCTCAAGTTGATCTTGTATTGGGGCGTTTTGATTTTGGTCATATATGGCAAATTGGACCTATACTGACTAAAATGCCGTTGAGAGCTTCACTTTCCTCCTAAAGAACCAGAGGGCAGAGTAGAGGGCAAATTAGCTACAGAAGGTAAAGTGTGCTGAAATAGAAAGAGATCCCAGTGTCAGTAAAACAAACCACAAAATAGAAAAGAAAGGATTAGTTATATACTATTAGAGATTATGCCACCTACTTCCTAAAAAGAAACAGAAGATAGGTGCAGGGTAAAGAACATAAACAGCAGAGAGATAAACACTAGCTGTTTTTTTACTGACATGCTTAAACTACAGCAGTATGGCTGGACATCCAAATGAGACTATGGCCAGCAGGAAATACCAGCAGGGGGAAAGTATATAAAGCCACACCCAAAAGGTAATAGGGCAGACAAATGAGTAAATTAAAACACGTTACCCTAAAAAGAGTTAAGCAAGGATAACAGAAACTAAACACAGAGAGAAAAAGTGTATTTGCTGTGACTCAGCGGACAGAGAAGCCCAACCACAAAACACAGGTTCAAAGGTTCAATCTAGAACTTTTACCATTTCTTAGGCTTCTTTAACATTTCCGTCTTCTGGGTGCCGTCGCAATCCGTGGTTATGGCAAAAAAATGGATCCTGCAAATGTGCCCGCAGGATCCGATTTTTTGCCATTGACTTGAACTAACGATGGATTGCGATGGATGGAAACACGTCGCATCCATCGTGCGATGGATGCATCGTGTTTTTGCGGTCCATCGAGATGAAAAAACGTTCAATGTAATGTTTTTTCGTCCATCGAATCCACCAGTTCCGACCCCGCATGCGCGGCCGGAACTCCGCCCCCTCCTCCCCGGAACTCACAATGGGCAGCGGATGTGTCGTAAGACTGCATCCGCTGCCCATGTTGTGCACAATTGTGCACAATGTCCGTCGGTACGTCGGGCCGACTGTTTGTGACGGCCCCGTACCGACGGAATTGTGAAAGAAGCCTAAATATTCCAAATTTTTTCAGTTGGTGAAAGTCTTAACTGCATGTGGCCAGTTCATTACACAGACCATTCCTATGCAAAGTGATGCTGTTGTGATGGATGCAGTATGTGGTTTAGCATGGTCTTGCTGAAATATGCAAGCTTTTCCCTGAAATAGATGTTGTCTGGATGGGAGAATATACTATTCAAAAACCTTAATATAATGATTAGCATATGTAGTTCCTTTCAAGATGCCATAGACAGTGTTATAGATAGAATTGTAAAAATCTATCAAGTTCTCATAGTTATCATTATGAATACTGAAACAAGGCTAGCAATCTATTAAACTCTGCATGACCTCGATGCAAGCACCCCCTGCTAGGAACAGGTAATTAAAGTTGGTATCTGATGGATATCAGACCAGGTAAGGCTGACAGGTGAGTTTTGGGATAGGACAGATATATATGGCTGGTGGAGATAACCTAGCACCTCTAGCATTAGCTTTGAACACAAAGGCCAACGGATTACTTTAACCCCTTCATGACATGCACCGTACTAATACGGCACATGTCCAGTCTCCCTCTTTGATGTGGGCTCCGGCGTTGAGCCCACATCTTTTCTGGCACATGTCAGCTCTCTTGAACAGCTGACATGTGTCCGGAACAGCAGTGGGTGGAATCGTGATTCATCCCTGGCTGTTAACCCATTAAATGCCGCTGTCAAACTCTGACAGCGGCATTTAACACGTGCTTCCGGCAATGGTGCTGGAATACCACCCATCGGTGACCCCCGTCACGTGATCGCGGGTCACCGATAGGTTGGCATGACAACCCGAGGTCTCCTGCAGATTTCTCTGGTTGTCAATGCCAGATTGCTATGAGCCCCGCCCGGTTGTCGGCGCTCATAGAAAGTGAGCAATTCTGCTACATACAGGCGATCTGATCATCGCCTGTATGTAGCAGAGCCAATCAGGTTATGGCAGCTTCTAGTCCCATGGAGACTATTGAAGCATGCCAAAAGTAAAAAAAAGTGTTTTTAAAAATATTACAAAAATAAAAAAATATATAAAAGTTCAAATCACTCCCCTTTCGCCCCATTCAAAATAAACCAATGAACAAAAATTAAACATACACATATTTGGTATACACAAAGAAAAACAAAAAGCCAGCTCACCAGACAGCCATAAGCAGGTGCACGGAACCTCCACGCCGATCCACATGGTAACTTGTAGCAGTGAAAAACAAAGGGGTTGATTCCAGCTCCAAGAATGTTTGAATAAAATTTGATCCTTTATTGGTACATGTTAAAAAACATATAGGCTGCAATGCTCTCCATGATAAAACGGGAAACGAGCTACGCGTTTCGATCTATTACAGATCTTTGTCAGAGCTCTGACAAAGATCTGTAATAGATCGAAACGCGTAGCTCGTTTCCCGTTTTATCATGGAGAGCATTGCAGCCTATATGTTTTTTAACATGTACCAATAAAGGATCAAATTTTATTCAAACATTCTTGGAGCTGGAATCAACCCCTTTGTTTTTCACTGCTACATATTTGGTATAGCCAAGTTCAGAATCGCCCTATCTATCAATGTAAAAAAAGAAATAACCCAATCGCTAAACGGCATAATGAGAAATTTAAAATGCCAGAATTTTATTTATTTTTGGTCGCCGCAACATTGCATTAAAATGCAACGACAGACGATAAAAATATTGCATCTACACCAAAATGGTATCATTAAAAACATCAGCTCAGCATGCAAAAAATAATCCCTCACCCAACCCTAGATCAAGAAAAATGGAGACGCTTCGGATCTCGGAAAATGGCGCTTTTTTTTTAAAGCAAAATTTACATTTTTTTTTTTCACCACTTACGTAAAAAAGAACCTAGACAAGTTTGGTGTCTATGAAATCGCAATGACCAGGAGAATTATAATGGCAGGTCAGTTTTAGCATTTGGTGAACATGGTAAAAAAAAATCCAAAAAACAGTTGTAGAATTGCACTGTTTTTGCAATTTCACCGCACTTGGAATTTTTTTTCCCTGTTCTTGAGTACACGATATGGTAAAACCAATGCTGTTGTTCAAAAGTACAACTCGTCCCACAAAAAACAAGCCATCACATGGCTCTGGGAAGAAGGGGGACGAAAATCAGAAACGCAAAAACGAAAAAGGGCTCCTGCGCAAAGGGGATAAAATCCTTTATCCTCGTTTTAGAGAATATGAATTGAGGTTTTTATGAATGGTATAGATATGGATATGATAGATATGAATGTCATATTTTTGGAGTCATGATGAAGTGGCAAAAGTAATGCATTGTCTTAGGTCCCATGGTATGAACTATACTCAGTGCCAAATAAGGAAACTGCAGAACAAAAGCGAAAAAGGAGTAATTGCCTTGTAGTAAACTCTAGTGAACACTAAAGAAAAGTTTGTTGTGCCTATGTCCATTATCTTTAATTCCTATGAGTTGGAACAAGACTTTAGTGATTTTGGCACCGCGGAGAAGTTTATTGACCTGGCACTAGCCAAAAGCCATAAAGTTTATTTTTTTTCTGTGTACGCCTTTAAAACTAATCTTTGCAAATTACTTTGCAATTCCTGGTGGTCAAATCAAATTCCATACTAAGAGGGTGATTATTCAAATTGGAGAACATCATATTGAGGACATTTCTTTTGCTTCTTTTTGACACATTGGTGCTTTTGCCTTTTTCAAATCTAATGTCACATGCTTCTTTTTTGATTGTTCTTCTAACCAGATCACCTGGTGAGGATTATTGTATTTTCCAAATTACTCAAAGCACTACCTCAACCAATGCTGGCTCAAGGTTTTTATGGGCTCCAGGTGAAAGAGTCTCAGTGGATCCCTTTAAGACATACCATGATTCTCCATACAGTATATTTCTCCATACAGTATTTTGGGCACCACATAGTGCTCCATACAGTATAATGAGCCCCATATAATGCTCCATACCAGAGCTCTCAAACTGCATTCCTCGAGGGCTGCAAACAGGTCATGTTTTCAGGATTTCCTTGTGGAGCGCCCTCAGACGCAGGGCCGCGGGATACTCGGTACCGGGCCTCTCTGTCTCGGTCTTGGGGTTGTCACAGTGGCTAGACCCAGTCCGTGACCCTGCTAAGGGGCGTCCAATGAATGATGAGATGATGGTGCGTGGTGTAGGTCGCAATGAATAACGAAGACACAGGGTTGCAGTCTCTTTACCTCTTTACTGAAGGCTTCAGGATCCTCAATCCAGAGTACTGCTAACAGGGCTGGCTGAGACCGGCTGGTACGAAGGCACCTCCAGAGTTCCCTTTGCAGGTGGCAATCAGTGCCTACCTTCTAGCGCCTGTGTGTTGTAGTACTTCCCTGCTGAGCACCACGGGATAGTCCTCACAACTGTTGTGTCTGTTTCTGATGTTCTTTCTCACAACTTGTATCTGTTCTGATGTTCTTCTCCATCCCCCAGATGATATGGCTAGGACGCACCCGTATGACGGGTAGGCCTGGAGTTCTTCCGGGACCCTAGCATCGCCCCTCTCCCACAATTGCCCCTATGTCTGCTTAGGTGATTTAGGTGAGACAGCCAACCTATAATCAACTGTCCTGCCGTTGGTTTGAAGTAATGCTTGGAGCCTAATACTTCCTCGGCGTTCCGGCCACCGGCTACGCGCCTCAGTAGGATGTTGCCTTGATCTTACGGCACGACTCCTACTGGTGTTATCTCCTTTTTGCTGTGATCTCGTTTCTCTCTTCTCCACAATAAACCTCGCTTCTTGTCCTTTCTTGAGATACCGCCGCAATGTAGTGCAGGCGCTGTTCCTTAAAGCTCTGTCTTGTTCGCTAGGCCTCTGTCATGATCCCACCCCTGACAGGGACCCCCCTGAATCTTTCCCCGCAACACCCTCTGCCACAGGATGTTGCCTGGTTCCAACCCAGTTAGCTTCTGACTAACTTCCTATCCAACCCCCAGTTTTACCAGATTGTGAGGAGTGGCCTAATACATAGTACCCTTTGCTCCCCCTGGAGGCCAGACTGTGAAGTGTATTGGTGTCTGTGATACCTGGTCAGGTGAACTCCTTAAGTGCCATCGGACATACCATCACTCCCCTTAGTGGCGGAGCAACAGTACTGCAACGACCAGGACTCTGGGGCGCTGCACTTGTATTGCACAGGTAATAATTTAATCACCTGTAGAGAATGATTCCGGCACCTTGTGCAATGCTGAGGAAATCTTGAAAACACTCATGGTTTGAGGCCCTCGAGGAATGCAGATTGAGACCCCTGCTTTATACAGTATAATGGTCCCATATAATGCTCCATACAGTATAATGAGCCCCATATACTGCTCCATTCAGTATAATGAACTCAATATATTGCTCAATATAGAATAATGGACCCCATGTAATGCTTCGCACAGTGTAATGAACCCCATATATTGCTCCATACAGAATAATGAGCCCCATATATTGCTCCATACTAAATAATGAGTCCCATATATTGCTTCATACATAGTGTTTCAAACAGTATATGATGGGCCCCATATAATGCTCCATACAGTATATGATGGGCCCCATATATTGGTCCATATATATAATGGGCCCCGTATAATGCTCCAGTATATGCTGGGCTCCATATAATACTCTAGTATATGCTGGACCCCATATAATGTTCCAGTATATACTGGGTCCCATATACAGTGTGTCCGTAAAGTCATGGTGCACTTTTGACCAGTCACTGGAAAGCAACAAAAAACGATAGAAATCTGCTCCAAATAAAAGAAAAACTCCCCCAGTTTCATACTTATTCAGTGCAGTTCGATGTGGGCTCCATTTGTTCCCCTACACACATCCAAATGATAGCATAAGCTTGTGGTTGCATGATGTCACAGACCTGGCAGTGTATTAATCAGAGTTCAGTTTATCAGGGGTTAATCTGACTGGGGACTCAGCAACAGTTTAAATGAGTTTGTATTGTTTGATTGGTTCTTGTTTTCTCTCCTCATGAACAGGTCTGATATGATTGGGCCAGCGAAAGGACGCCAAAATGTAAACTATAAAAGTGTGCCATTACTTTACGGACACACTGTAATTTTCCAGTATATAATGGACCCTATGTAATGCTCCAGTATACGATGGGCCCCATATAATGCCCCAAACATTAAAAAAAATGAAATACCTCAGCCATCTTCCGGCTCTCTGCACTGTGATTGTTCAGACAGAGGGCGCACACTAGTCACGTCGATGAGTGCTCTGACCTGAAATGTCACAGAATCTGGAAGCGTGGAAGACGCCGCAGCTGGGGGGCCCACTTGCGGGTGTTGGTACTGGGCCAAATAGCGCGCCAGGCCTCCCACCTGTTGAGGGACCTGGCACTTGCCATGGTGCACCAGGTGCTGACGTCAGCCCTGATCTCAACCACCTTCTCTTAAACTTTCATCTAACTCAATTTCCTCCAATTTGCCTGCTCCATACCAGGATTTTGCGGATGTCTTCTTTAAGAGGGACTTTGAGATGCTATCTTCACATAATTAATTTTGGATGTGCCATACCCCTCAATTCAGGCACTTGAACCACTGAAAAGTAGAGTACTGTATATCCTCAAGCTAATAACCACTCTTGTTCTTGTGGTTTAACTTCATTCTCACCTACCCTCCTGCTGGAAAAAATAGGGCTTACACTGATACTCTGATCCATGTGGTGTTTCACATATAATCAATCCTGAACATATTATTTCCTCCTTTTCTTCTTTGAATTCTCCACCTAAATGATGTTCTCTTGTTTTTAAGGTACTCCACTGGAAAGTCTTAACTTGGGCCAATTCTTTCCTCTCTGATCACCCAGGTATAAAATGAACTATTCCTAATGGTAGCAAGATATTAAATAATTCATGGCATCTTGTCCTCAGTGTGAACAGTACATAGTCACATCATATGTAATACCACAAGGGCTGAAATGTTCATGGACTTTGTTAGTGATCTTAATGAAATGCAATAATTTATTATCTGAGCCATGGTGGACTAATTCTCCAAGAGGTCTTGTTTTATTTCTTTATCTGAACTTCTATAAGCTGCAAAGCTGGCTGTTGTATTCTTCAAAGAAATTTTCCTGCTCCACACAAGCTCATGCAGTGTCTTACTGTGATCTGCAATTTTCTTCCATTTTCTGGAGGGTGATCTGCAAGAATATTAAAATCTCCTTAGATTTCTTTTCCACCTTTCACCCTTAAATTAAGGTGCAAACTGAATCAATCTATGCAGCAATGCCTGAGAATGTTCTCTCTTATCAAGATGATAATTGGACAGATTTGCTTCCTTGGACTGAATTTGCTTACAATTCAGCGTCTTAGTTGTCAGGAAAATCTTCTTTTTTTACACTGTATGGTGGAGAGCCTCGTCTTCTTCAGCCAATCATTTCATAGTCAACTTCTTGCTGTCAACAGTGTGTCTCAAGATAGCCATGGACTTAGGTGCAATCTAATTTGGCAGCAGCAGTGGCTAAAGCAAAGTCGAGTGATGATTAACATTGGCAACCTGTTCCCAACACCTGTCTTGGTGATAACTTTGGTTTTCCACCAAAAACATCCACTTAAAGGCTCATTGTAAGGCCGGAGACACACTGGTGCGAGATACGGCCGAGTCTCGCTGGTTAAAAGCAAGCTGTGGCACCTGCACTCCGGAGCGGAGCGTGCGGCTCCATGTATTGCTATGCAGCTGCACGCTCCGCTCCGGAGTGCCGGCGCCACAGCTTGCTTTTAACCAGCGAGACTCGGCCGTATCTCGCACCAGTGTGTCTCCGGCCTAAGAAACTAGCTCTCAAGTTCATTATTGCATTCCAGATTATTGAACAATTCAGTAGGGTCACTTTCTATCTGAATCTATCAGCCACGTTAAAAGTTCAAATACTTTTCATATCTACTTACACTATTCCCTGGTCCTCAATACATTTTCTCCTACTGTCAAGACAGCTCCAGCTTCTGATGATGACATGGAGTATGAGCAACAACCAAATTCAATACTGCAAGAAATTTCATGGTAACCTCTTTTACTTGATTGACAGTAAGGGATTTGGTCCTGAATAGAGATGCTCGGTGCACAAAAAAAATATTTGTGCTCTTATCTTGTTCAGTAGATGTTATGGAAAGCATTCTTTTTTCTTTCATAGACTATTTTATGAGAGGTATTTAAAAGTGGGGGTGTCTGTACTGTTACGCAGCTGTTCCTGGACAAGCCATGGGCCTGGCTCCCTTCTCCTATGGCCACCTCTCTTTGGAGTAGTACACCCTAGGTTTTTCAGGTAACTCAGTGAACTCCACTGACATTATTAACCAAGACCTTAACCCCTTAGTGACAGAGCCAATTTGGTACTTAATGACCGAGCCAATTTTTACAATTCTGACCACTGTCACTTTATGAGGTTATAACTCTGGAACGCTTTAACGGATCCTGCTGATTCTGAGATTGTTTTTTCATGACATATTGTACTTCATGATAGTGGTAACATTTCTTCGATATTACTTGCGATTATTTATGAAAAAAATGGAAATATGGCGAAAAGTTTAAAAATTTAGCAATTTTCAAAATTTGTATTTTTATGCCCTTAAATCACAGAGATATGTCACGAAAAATAGTTAATAAATAACATTTCCCACATGTCTACTTTACATCAGCACAATTCTGGAAACAAATTTTTTTTTGTTAGGGAGTTATAAGGGTTAAAATTTGACCAGCAATTTCTCATTTTTACAACACCATTTTTTTTTTTTAGGGACCACATCACATTTGAATTTTGAGGGGTCTATATGATAGAAAATTACCAAGTGTGACACCATTCTAAAAACTGCACCCCTCAAGGTGCTCAAAACCACATTCAAGAAGTTAATTAACCATTTATGTGCTTCACAGGAACTGAAAAAATGTGGAAGGAAAAAATTAACATTTAACTTTTTTTTGCAAACATTTTACTTCAGAACCATTTTTTTTAATTTAAGTGTAAGTGTAAAAACAGAAATTTAACCATAAATTTTGTTGTGCAATTTCTCCTGAGTACGTCGATACCCCATATGTGGGGGTAGACCACTGTTTGGGCGCACCGCAGAGCTTGGAAGATAAGGAGTGCCGTTTTACTTTTTCAATGTAGAATTGGCTGGAATTGAGGTCGGACGTCATGTCGCGTTTGGAGAGCCCCTGATGTGCCTAAACAGTGGAAACCCCCCACAAGTGACACCATTTTGGAAACTAGACCCCCCAAGGAACTTATCTAGATATGTGGTGAGAACTTTGAATGCACAAGTGCTTCACAGAAGTTTATAATGCAGAGTCGTGAAAATAAAAAATATTTTGTTTTTCTACAAAAAAGATTTTTTAGCCCCCAAGTTTTTATTTTCACAAGGGTAACAAGAGAAATCGGACCCCAAAAGTTGTTGTCCAATTTGTCCTGAGTATGCTGGTACCCCATATGTGGGGGTAAACCACTGTTTGGGCGCACGGCAGAGCTCGGAAGGGAAGGAGCGCCATTTTGGAATGCAGACTTTGATAGAATGGTCTGCGGGCGTTATGTTGCGTTTGCAGAGCCCCTGATGTACCTAAACAGTAGAAACCCCCAATTGACCACTGTTTGGGCGCACGGCAGAGCTCAGAAGGGAGGGAGCACCATTTGACTTTTTGAGCGCAAAATTGGCTGTCGTTTTTGGAGACCCCCTGATGTACCTAAACAGTGGAAACCCCCCAATTCTAACTCCAACCCTAACCCCAACACACCCCTAACCCTAATCCCAACCCGATCCATAGTCCTAATCAAAACCCTGACAATAATCACAACCCTAACCCCAAAACAACCCTAATCTCAACCCTAACCATAACCCTAATCAAAACCCTAAATCCAACACACCCCTAATCCTAATCTCAACCCTAACCTCAAACCTAACCCTAATCCCAATACACCCCTAACCCTAATCCCAACCCTAACCTTAACCCTAATCCCAAACCAAACCCTAATCCCAAACGTAACCCTAATGCCAACCCTAACCCTAATACCAACCCTAATCCAAACCCTAATCCCAACTCTAACCATAACTTTAGCCCCAACCCTAGCCCTAACTTTAGCCCCAACCCTAACCCTAACTTTAGCCCCAACCCTAACCCTAAATTTAGCCCCAACCCTAGCCCTAACCCTAACTTTAGCCCCAACCCTAGCACTAACCCTAACTTTAGCCCTAATCCTAACCCTAAATTTAGCCCCAACCCTAACCCTAAATTTAACCCTAGCCCTAACTTTAGCCCCAACCCTAACCCTAGCCCTAAGGCTGCTTTCACACTTGCGTCATGTGGCATCCGTCGCAATACCTCGTTTTGGACAAAAAACGGATCCTGCAAATGTGCCCGCAGGATCCCTTTTTTGCCCATAGACTTGTATTGCTGACGGATGGCCACACGTCGCGTCCGTCGTGCACTGGATCCGTTGTGTTTTGGCGGACCGTCGTCACAAAAAAAACTTTCAATGTAACCTTTTTTTTGTATGTCGTGTCCGCCATTTCCGCTCATGCGTGGCCGTAACTCTGCCCCCTCCTCCCCAGGACATAGACTGGGCAGCAGATGCATTGAAAAACTGCATCCGCTGCCCACGTTGTGCACAATTTTCACAACGTGCGTCGGTACGTCGGGCCGACGCGTTGCAACGGCCCCGTACCAACGCAAGTGTGAAAGAAGCCTAACCCTAGCCCTAACCCTAACCGTAGCCCTAACCCTAAATTAGCCCCAACCCTAACCCTAACCCCAATCCTAATTTTAGCCCCAACTCCTCTCTCCTGCCGGCCGGCAGATGGCAGGAGAGAGCAGGCACACTGCGCATGCGCCCGCCATTTTCTTTCCATAGGAAGAAGCCGGCAGGCAGGAGGGGACGCAGGAGGACCCAGGGACACCGGTAAGTATAGCAGGGTCCCCAAATCCCCCTATTTCTCTGTCCTCCGATGTGCGGTCACATCAGAGGACAGAGAATTACCGATCACTTTTTCTTTTTTTTTTTGCGACCGCCGGTAAATTACCGGCGATCGCAAAACAGGGGTCGGTGAGAACCGACCCCGATCATGTTCTTTGGGGTCTCGGCTACCCCCAGCAGCCGAGACCCCAAAGATCCTCCGGGTACCGGCCGCCATTTTTTTGCTAGAAGAAGATGGCGGCGCCCATCGGGAGCCACGAGGAGCACCGGGGGAGACAGGTGAGTATCGGGGGGCTATCGGGGACCCCATTTCTCTGTCCTCTGATGTGCGATCACATCGGAGGACAGAGAAATTAAAAGGGAGATCGCGTTGTTTTTTTTTTGCGATCGCCGGTAAACGGTTAATTACAGGCGATCGCAACTCGGGGGTCGGTAAAAAACCCCCGAATCATGTTCTCTGGGGTCTCGGCTACCCCCGGCAACCGAGACCCCAGAGAAAATCCGACTCTGGGGGCGCTATTCACTTTTTCCACAGCGCCGTTAATTAACAGCGCTGTGGTTTAAGTACCCTTAGCGGCCGCCGTTAAAAGGCGTATCGGCGGTTTTTAAGGGGTTAAAAGGCCAGCTCTGGCAGATGTTAGGTGATTGAATATTAAGTAGTATTGTCCACAGTTGCCTACATTTGGTCAGGAGATTTTGCCTACTTCACTTGGCTGAGCTACAATCAGTTGTCTATCATCTTCTTTGCTACTCCCGAGTTACATGCTACTAGCAGCACTATTTCCAAGCTCAGTGCAACTTACTTGGTTTTCCCTCGAGCTCGACCCTCCCCTTGGTTTCTTCAGTTTCTACGTCTTGTCAGGACGACACCTGAGCTCCACATATGAACTATGGCAGGTGAGCTGGCTTTCATTCTTTGGTTATCAGTCCAACTTACTAATTGTTATCCACCTCTCAGAACGCAAGTTACAAACTTCCTATATGTTTTCTTAGTTAGGTATCTTCTTTTTCTGGTCTGGTCTTTCTCTGTAGCTTGCATATATTTTAAATTTGATAAAGCAAAGTTTGAACAAAGTTTGAGACTGGATTAACTGTTGTGCACAACTTATTTATTGGAGATTCTTGTTTAGATATAGTGCACAATGATTGTCACTGAGTTGAGATTATTTCAGATGTTTTGAGTTTTGACAGATATGCGACAGATGTGTGATAAATTTATGTGATATGCAGCATGGGTGATACAAGTTAAAGGGTTGGCCCAAAAGCCAAAGAAATTTTTCATCCAACTCCCTATCTATTTATTTTTGTATTGGGATTCTCAAATAAAGCCTCGTCCCCCCAGGAAATAGGGAAAATAATACAATAGCAGTTAGATAGTGTAGTTAGGGAAGGACAGGAAATTGTTAATGAAAGCATATTAGAAATTAGTTTAGATTATGACTAGTGTTGAGCGATACCGTCCGATACTTGAAAGTATCGGTATCGGAAAGTATCGGCCGATACCGGCAAAGTATCGGATCTAATCCGATACCGATACCCGATACCAATACAAGTCAATGGGACTCATGTATCGGACGATATTCCTGATGGTTCCCAGGGTCTGAAGGAGAGGAAACTCTCCTTCAGGCCCTGGGAACCATATTAATGTGTAAAATAAAGAATTAAAATAAAAAATATTGCTATACTCACCTCTCCGACGCAGCCTGGACCTCACCGAGGGAACCGGCAGCGTTCTGTGCTTAAAATGCGCGTGTTTCCTTCCTTCCGTGACGTCATGGCTTCTGATTGGTCGCGTGCCGCCCATGTGGCCGACGCGACCAATCACAGCAAGCCGTGACATAATTTTGAGGTCCTGGAAGCCTAATTCTAGGCATTCAGGATTTTAAAATTACGTTCCGGCTTGTGATTGGTCGCGTCGCGGTCACATGGACGACGCGACCAATCACAAGCCGTGACGTCACGGGAGGCAGGACACGCGTGCATTTTAAAATTACGTCACGGCTTGTGATTGGTTGCGTGCCGCCCATGTGGCCGCGACGCGACCAATCACAGCAAGCCGTGACGTAATTTCAGGTCCTGAATGCCTATTTCTGCATTCAGGACCTGAAATTACGTCACGGCTTGCTGTGATTGGTCGCGTCGCGGCCACATGGGCGGCACGCAACCAATCACAAGCCGTGACGTAATTTTAAAATGCGCGCGTGTCCTGCCTCCCGTGATGTCACGGCTTGTGATTGGTCGTGTCGCCCATGTGACCGCGACGCGACCAATCACAAGCCGGAACGTAATTTTAAAATCCTGAATGCCTAGAATTAGGCTTCCAGGACCTCAAAATTACGTCACGGCTTGCTGTGATTGGTCGCGTCGCGGCCACATGGGCGGCACGCGACCAATCAGAAGCCGTGACATTGCGGGAGGCAGGAAACGCGCGCATTTTAAGCAAACAACGCTGCCGGTTCCCTCGGTGAGGTCCAGGCTGCGTCGGAGAGGTGAGTATAGCAATATTTTTTATTTTAATTCTTTATTTTACACATTAATGTTGTATTTTACACATTAATGTTGTTTCGATACCGATACCCGATACCACAAAAGTATCGGATCTCGGTATCGGAATTCCGATACCCGCAAGTATCGGCCGATACCCGATACTTGCGGTATCGGAATGCTCAACACTAATTATGACACTAAAAAGATAGAGAGTTAGATGAAAATTTCTTGACAACAGAGCCAATATGTAAAAGGGAAGATAGACCATTCTTCAAATAATGCCTTTACAAGGTAAAATTTGAAGAACTGCTTATAAGAAACTGAGATACCTAGGTCAGAGGGCGTCATGGGGTCAGCATCTTAAACACAGAAATCCTGAAATACTATAGCCTGTTTTGAAAGTTAGATTATCTCTATTACACAACTATGATACCAAAATAAAAGATATCATATGCAGCGCCCCAGAGTCCTGGTCGTTGCAGTAATGTCGCTCTGCCACTAAGGGGAGCGATGTTACGTCTGATTGCACGAAAGGAGTTCACCTGACCAGGTATCACAGTCACACATTACACTTCACACTCCGGCCACCAGGGGGAGCAAAGGGTTCTATGTATTAGCCACTCCTCACACTCTGGTAAAACTGGGGGTTGGATAGGAAGTTAGGAAGAAGCTGACTGGGTTTTGCCCAGGTAACATCTAGTGAGAGGAGAGCGTTACTTGGGAAGATTCAGGGGGGTCCCTGTCAGGGGTGGGATCCTGACAGAGGCCTAGCAAAAGGACAGAGCGTTACGGAGCCGTGCCTGCACCTCATTGCGGCGTCATCTTAAGAAAGGACACGAAGCGAAGGATATTGTGGAGAAGTGAGAAACGAGATCACAGCACAAAGGCGATAGAACCAGTAGGAGTCGTGCCCCGAAATTGGCAACATCCTACTGAGGCGCATAGCCAGCGGCCGGAACGCCGAGGAAGTAATAGACTCTATGCATTACTTCAAACCAACGGCAGGGCAGTTAACTTTAGGTTGGCTGCCTCACCTAAATCACCTAATGAAGACAACGGAGGCAATTGTGGGAGAGGGGCATCTCTAGGGTCCCTATAAAATAACTCCAGGCCTTCCCCGTCATACGGGTGCATCCTATCCATATCATCTGGGGGACGGAGAGAAAGAACAGAAACATACACAACAGTTGTGAGGACTATGCCGTGGTGCTCAGCAGGGAAGTACTACAAGACCCAGGTGCTAGAAGGTAGGCTACTGATTTCCACCTGCAAAGGGAACTCTGGATGTGCCTTCGGACCGGCCGGTCTCAGCCAGCCCTGTTAGCAGTGCTCTGGATTGTGGATGCCGAAGCCTTCAGTAAAGAGGTAAAGAGACTGCAACCCTGTGTCCTCGTCATTTACTGCAACCTACACCGTCACCTACATCTTTAATTGGGCACCCCTTAGCAGGGCCACGGACCGGGTCAGGCCACCGTGATATCCCTAGAACCGAGAGAGACCCGGTACCGAGTACCCCGCTGCCCTGCGTTTGGGGGCCGCTCCACATACTAACCTTAATAATCATTATCATTTATATTTGTGTTAGGGGTCAGGCAGAAGCTCACTTTCATATTACTGTAAAGTATGAGATTTCCATATTTTAGTTGATTTAGTAATGACAGTAAAAAAAAAAATCAACAATAACTAATATATATGACATGATGCAGACTGTGATCACATTTTAAAGCTATTTTGTGCATCCATTATTTCTGTAATGAGTATGCAATTTGTGTTATGTGCACATTTGTCAGAAGTAGCTAAGGTATTATATGAAAGGTTCTCTAACTGCCGTAAAAGTAGGTGAAATATAACCTATTATAGCTTTTTAGCCAAAAGCAAGAATTATTTAAGCAGATGAAATGGCTGCTTATAAATAACTAGGCATTAAACTGATACTTCAAAGAAGTGAACAACAGAAAGAATAAAGTGCATAGAATGCAAAATTCCTATGTGTTTCATTTGAATATAACTTTAAATCTTACAATGCATTTGCATTTATGGCAGAAAAGGGTTTCATTGTCAGCTATTGCATTAACTGGTTCAAATGATATATGGCCACATAATATATGCAGTGCAGATGCTTATTCAACAACGCTTACAAGTAAAAATTTGTGGAAGCAGAGAGACTAGAAAAACTGTGATTCCTCAGTGCAAAATACAAGTTGCAATATGATGTATAAGATAATGTTTTTGAACTTTATAGAACATCTTTACAATATCAGTCAACCAAAGTAAACCTGACCAATAGGTAGTTAATCTAGCAGTGGATTTAAAGGATTTTTCCAAGCTCTGGTTTCATAACTAGAATTAATTTCTATAGGAGTTTTGCAAGCACTTCAGCTTAGTCACTCTTGTTTCCATAGCTCCACCACCATGTATAGAGTTATTCCTCACTCAGCCGTGAATGGCCAACACGGAATAAACTTTTAAAGAATAGAAAAATATGGCAATTTTCTCTAAGGGTATGTACACACGATCAGAGTTTATTCAGGCTTTGATGCATGTGAATGTTTAGATTCTTTTGAACAGTTAAGCAAGTTGAAGATAAAATGATCGCTAAAAGGCCTAAAGTTAAAGATGACACATTTCCTTAGCATTTTGGGCAAAAATAATATACAGTTGTTTTTCACAAAATTAGAATATCATCAAAAAGTGGATTTATTTTTATTCTTCAATACAAAACGTGAAACTCATATATTATATAGAGTCATTACAAACAGAGCGATCTATTTCAAGTGTTTATTTATGTTAATGTTGATGATTATGGCTTACAGCCAATGAAAACCCAAAAGTCTCTATCTCAGTAAATTAGAATAATTAACAAAAACATATATTAGCAAGTAAGACTAGAACGTATCGCTCCAAATCAGTCTGACTACCAAATATTCAGGCACAACAGCATAGCCAGCCACTAAATAGATAAAACTTAACCTTTAATATGTATACCTAAAAGAAAAAACTTTTTATAAAATATTCAATAGAAAAAGTGCTCATGGTTAACAGTGCACTAAAAGAAAAATGGCACAATCTCACCCAATTGTCGCCTCACGATCTACTGAAGATTCCTGTAACCTCAGGATCCATGAGGTTTTTCAGTATGGTGAGCAGGAGATGCAGGAGGGGGGAGATACACTGGGGTCTACTTTCCCTGTCGTGCCCTGTGCATAAGACTCCCGCCCTGACAAGGGCAGTACCCAAGTGTGAGCCTGTTTTTTCTATAATGCCCTTGATAGATGTAGCCACCCTGGAAAATGTGTCTCCCTTTCTCTTCCCAACGCGTTTCCTCCCCTGTTCAGGGGGTTCATCAGGGGAAGTTGTCCAGGTTAACAAAGGTATTCTGCAGTGGCAGACATAACCTCTCTAGGTCAAAGATGCCTCAGTGTGAGGGTAGAGCAGTCTCTTCAGTAGATCGTGAGGCAACAATTGGGTGAGATTGTGCCATTTTTTTTTTAGTGCACTGTTAACCATGAGCACTTTTTCTATTGAATATTTTATAAAAAGTTTTTTCTTTTAGGTATACATATTAAAGGTTAAGTTTTATCTATTTAGTGGCTGGCTATGCTGTTGTGCCTAATTAACAAAAACACTTGCAAAGGCTTCTTAAGCACTTAAAAAGGTCCCGTAGTCTGTTTCAGTGGGCTCCACAATCATGGGGAAGACTGCTGACTTGACAGCTGTCCAGAAGGCAGTCATTGACACACTCCACAAGGAGAGTAAGCCACAAAAGGTCATTGCTAAAGAAGCTGGCTGTTCACAGAGTGCTGTATCCAAGTATATTAATGAAAGGTTGAGTGGAAGGAAAAAGTGTAGTTGAAAAAGGTGCACAAGCAACTGGGATAACCGCAGTCTTGAAAGGACTGTTAAGAAAAGGCCATTCAAAAATTTGGGGGAGATTTAGAAGGAGTGAACTGCTGCTGGAGTCATTGCCTCAACAGCCACCACACACAGACGTATCCAGGACATGGGCTGCGGGTGTCACATTCCTTGTGTTAAGCCACTCATGACCAATAGACAACACCAGATGCATCTTACCTGGGTCAAGGAGAAAAAAAAATGAGGAAGAACTGCTGAAACGTGAGTTAAGGGGGTCCACTGTTTTTACAAGTTGGAGCTCTGGTAAATATGCCTGTCTGTATGCCTATACTGAGTGTTGCTTAGCGCATAACCAGTTACCATAGGAAACAATGATGTACTAGTCCAAATAAAAAAATGACATCTTTATTATTAAAATATACGATTGACACAGGTAGAAAAATAGAAAGAGGAGAAATTCATAAAATTACACCATAATTGTGCATATCTGCTGTGACAATGGGGTACACACCACCCCAAATGAATAGTCTAGCCAGTGAGCAATTTACACAGTATCACCAAAATATTAATTAGTAAATGCACCATCCATAATCATATTATATTTTAAACAATAACATTGGTACTGCACAATGAGATACTCCCACTAAGTATAAACCACACACCATATTAGCTAAAGCCATCGGGAATCCATTATCATGCTCCATATAGGATATTTTAATCTTTGGTGTTATTTACCTACGCAGATTGTGCAGAGTGTGCAGCTCCTGGTGAGGATCCAGAGTAGCGTGTGTGCAACCCATCTCTCGTGCAGTATTTATAGGATGTGCGGCATATAACGCTGGTCCAGGAGCGGCATCACATGACTGGAAGTGACATCCCGGCTGGATGTGACGCGCGCTTCGCTATGCCACCCGGCGTCGGCGTCACACAGTGGGAGGCACCGTGTGCTAATCACTGCACTGAGATGCTGAAAGCCAGGAGGGGCTGTGGAAGCAGAGCGAACACACAAGTGCAGTCAGGGGGCGCACCTCCGGCATTTATATGGCAGAGGTCAATGTAAGTCAGCATCAGAACAAAGAACATACCTCACCATCCACATCTACAGCTCTGGCAAAAATTAAGAGACCACTGCAAAATGTTTAGTTTGTCTGATTTTTCTCTTTAGAGGCATATTTTTGAGTAAAATGTAAATTGTTCTTTTAGTCTATAAACTTCTGACGACATGTCTCTGAATTTACAAGCAATAAATTGTGTATTTTTATTCCCCCAGTTTGGATAGGACGCACCCTTATGACGGGGGTAGGCCTGGAGCTATTTTATAGGGACCCTAGAGACGCCCCTCTCCCACAATTTGCCTCCGTTGTCTGCTTCGGTGAAAAGGTGAGACAGCCAACCTAAAGTCAACTGCCCAGCCGTGATTGAAGTAAAGCGTAGAGCCAGTACTCCCTCGGTGTTCCGGCCACCAGCTACGCGCCTCAGAAGGATGTTGCCACGATCTTAGGGCACGACTCCTCCCGGTATTATCTTCTTTGTTGCTGTGATCCCGTTTCTCACTTCTCCACAATATACTTCGCTTCTTGTCCTTTCTTAAGATACCACAGCAATGAAGTGCAGGCGCGGCTCCGTAACCATCTGTCTCTCGCTAGGCCTCTGTCAGGATCCCACACCTGACAGGTCCTCCCTGGAACTCTCCCAGGCTGCTTTCTCCCTAACTTCCTATCCAACCCCCAGTTTTACCCAAGTGTGAGGAGTGGCCTAGTAGATAGGACCTTTTGCTCCCCCTGGTGGCCGGAGTATGAAGTGTAATGTGTGACTGTGATACCTGGCAAGGTGAACTCTTTTAGTACAATCAGACGTACCATCACTCCCCCTGGTGGAAGAGCGATGTTACTGCAACGACCAGACTCTGGGGCGCTGCACTCCCCCCGTTAAATCCAGTACTCCCGGACTGGGAAAAGAAGAACAACAATACATGTTAGTAAAAGACATACAAAATGTTTGAAATGCTATGAACAAGTAAATGCTATGAACAAGTAAATATAACAGTGCTTCCCTTTATGGGAGGTGAGGACACTTGAACGTGGCGAACGTCTTGGTCATGCACAGTTCATGACTCCCAGTTCAGTGGCTGCAAACTTTGAAACAGCAGGGATCCCACGTAAACAAAGGGATCCCTTTTGAAAGTTTTTGGAGCAATTCACTGTCCATTACTCCATTGTCCATTTTAAATCTGTAACAAAGATATAAACACAAACAGCAGCACCCGTTAATATTTCCAAGATTTGTAGCGAATTGGGGTTTGATTCTTGGTGCTACGTGTAGACCTCCGCAGTGCAGGGGTTGCTAATGACCTAACAGGGCCCGCTGTGCTTGCTATCGCTGGTGTGATGCACTGTCTTCTAGCTACACTTCTGGTGAGTCTGGGTAGCACTGGTATACTGGAGCTCTCACGACTGCTGCTACTAATTGTGGGCATGGCAGGTTCACTGATAGCGGAGGGGGAACCAGCCGGCTCATCTATTGGCATGGTATCCTCTGGTGGAATCTGCTGTGACTGAGGCTCCGGATGATCCGGCATCACATTTGGTTCCGGCGGCTTCAGCTGGCGAAACGTTAAAACAGGTACCACGATGGCCTGATTGATTTGAGTCCAAGACTGGGGAAAATCGCCAAGAACAGTGTGTATCATCTTCTCCTCTTCCACGGGCGGAGATGTCCCTGGGTCTGTTCCTATCTATCAACTTATCAGGGCATATTTTGAGCTGGTCTCTGGATATTGCCGTTGAAGTCTCTCCCCCATCTTTTCTGATGAGACAGACCTTCGTATTGTCAATATCGGATGGCAGGATGGTATATGGTTCCGCCTCCCATTGATCGTCAAGCTTATGTAATCTTCTCTTCCATTTGAGCACTTGCTCACCGGGTGACAAGGGAATTGCAGGAGCATGCTGGTTGTAGTCCCTTTCTTGTTTTTGTCGGGCTTGGGTTAAACTTCTTTCCACGCATTCCTGTATTTTGCGGTACCTTTGCTGCCTTTCTGTATCCCAATCTGCATTTGGCGAGGTGTCTTTGGGGGTTAGGACCCCCATGTCTAGGTCAACAGGTAATTTGCTAGATCTCCCTCGCATTAGGTAGGCTGGAGTACAATTGGTGGAATTCACCGGGATGTGGTTGTACATATCTACCAAGTCAGGCAACTTGGTTGGCCACAAGTTCCGTTCTTCCACAGGTAATGTCTTCAGTAAGTCGATTACCACTTGGTTCATCTTCTCGCACCTCCCGTTAGTCTGTGGGTGATACGGTGTTGTTCTGATCTTCTTACACCCGTATAAACTGCAGAATTCCTGGAATACCTCCGCCTCGAATGCTGGCCCTTGATCGGTCAGCACCTTCTCCGGGTACCCATGCGGCCTACAAAAGTACTGCTGAAAGGCTTTGGTGGCCGTTCGGGCCGTCAGATCTTTGACCGGCACAACTACCAGGAACCTAGAGTAGCGGTCCACGATGGTAAGAGCGTAGACATAGCCTGACCGGCTGGGTGTTAGTTTCACGTGGTCTAGCGCGACCAGCTCAAGCAGCCGTTTGGTGATGGTAGGCTGCAAGGGAGCCCTTTGGCTGTCACGGTCCTTCCTGCGTAGGCTACATGGGCCACACACTCGACACCACTTCTCGATGGCTTTCTTCATGCCAATCCAGTAGAACCTCCCGTGGAGTAGACTCTCCAACTTCCTCCATCCGAAGTGTCCTGCCCCATCGTGGTACGCTCCCAGAACCATTGGCGCATCTTGCTGTGGGACTACTATCTGCCATACCAACTCATGAGTGCGTGGGTCGATGCTTCTTCGGCACAGCTTACCATCGTGAATAAACAGTTTGCCTCTCCCCTTCCACAGTTGTCGTGTCTCTTGTGGATCATCCGGGCCGGGATGCAAACCTGCCTGCGTCAGGTGCTCTTTCACCCGACGGACCGCAGGGTCACCGTCCTGGGTCTCTGCCCATCTGTGGTGGGGCAGGGGATTTAGTGTGGCATCCTGCTTGTTCTTGCGCCTATTCTCCACATGATGGGAACACTGGGTGGCCTTGGGGCGATGGAACGCGGGCAACTCTATCTCTTCAAGTGCTTCCGAGTCTTTACCCGTTTCCGGCAAGTTGGGCATCCTGGACAATGCATCGGCATTCGCATTCTTGTGCCCTGCCCAGTACTTGATGGTGAAGTCGAAATTGGACAACCGGGCCATCCACCGCTGTTCCAAGGCGCCAAGTTTTGCTGTGTCCAGGTGTGTTAGGGGGTTATTGTCCATGAAGACAGTGAATTTCGCTGAGGCCAGGTAGTGCTTGAACCTCTCCGTCACTGCCCAAACGATGGCGAGGAACTCCAGCTTAAAGGAACTATAGTTGTCAGGGTTCCTTTCAGTGGGACGAAGCTTCCTTCTGGCGTAAGCAATTACCCTCTCCTTGCCTTTCTGGACCTGGGACAACATGGCTCCCAATCCCACATTGCTGGCATCCGTGTACAGCACAAATGGTTGGTCATATTCAGGGTAGGCCAGTACCTCTTCTCCCATTAGCACCGGCTTTAAACAAGTGAAGGATCCCTCCAGTCCATCGTTCCAGTCAAATGGGGTATTCCTACACTTGGTCTTCTTGGACTGGCCCACCAACAGGTCTTGCAATGGCGTGGCTTTCTTGGTGAAGTCCTTGATAAATCTCCTGTAGTAGCCTACCAACCCGAGGAACTGCCGGACTTCATGGAGGTTGCTGGGCTTCGGCCAGTCCTTGATCACAGTAACCTTGTCGGGGTCTGGGGCCACTCCTTCAGCACTCACCACATGGCCCAGGTACTGCACTTTGGGTTTTAGCAGATGGCATTTGGATGGTTTCACTTTTAAGCCAAAGTTGGACAGGGCTTCAAACACCTTGGCCAGGTGCTTCAGATGGTCTTCATAGGTCTTGGAGAAGACAATGACATCGTCCAGATATAGCAGCACGGTTTCAAAGTTCTTGTGTCCCAGACAGCACTCCATCATCCTCTGGAACGTTCCCGGGGCGTTGCACAGCCCAAAGGGCATGTAGTTGAACTCGCGGAGACCCATCGGCGTCGTGAAGGCCATCTTTTCCTTGTCCGCCTCTGCCACGGGAACCTGCCAGTACCCACTGGTGAGATCCAAGGTAGAGAAGTAGTTAGCAGATTTTAAAGCAGCCAAGGACTCCTCTATCCTAGGTAGCGGGTATGCATCCTTATGTGTAATGCGATTTAGCTGCCTATAATCAACACACATCCTCATTGTGCCATCCTTCTTCCTAACGAGGACTAATGGAGCTGCCAAGGGCTACAATTGTCTCTCACTACCCCAGCCTTCTTCATCTCTCGCAACATGTCTTTGGCACACTGATAATGAGCTGGGGGTACAGGACGGTATCTCTCTTTTATAGGTGGATGATCTCCTGTGGGGATATGATGTTGAATCCCTTTTACCTGTCCAAAATCTAGGGGGTACTTGCTGAATACCCGCTCATACTCATGAACCACCCTGTAGGCCCCCTGTTTCTGGTGTGATGGGGTAGAATCAGTGCCCACGTGCAATTCCCGACACCAATCTACCGTTGGCCCTGCAGAGCCATTGTTCTCCGCCTGGTTGGACGGAACCAAGGGTTCTGGTGCCTGTACTGCATTATTACCAACAGTAAACAGTTTGGCAAGTGTGGCATATTTCGTTAGGTGGACCTCTTCCTCTCCACAGTTAAGGACACGTACTGGCACCCTCCCCTTGCGGACTTCAACCATTCCCCTGGCGGTCAGGAGGGTAGGCCTGCTATCTGAATATACAGGTTCTACCAGAGCCTGGTAGTCTTTACCCCTGAGGCCTATTGCTGCTCGACACCATATTAACATTTCACTCCTGGGGGGTATTGTAATGGGGGTTGAATCACTCACGGTGACAAGAACAATTTCACTACCAGTCAGCTCTACCTGTTGTCTCCGCATTAGAGCCCGGATTTCCTTCTGCAGGGCACGTTGCTCACTGTAGCCAGCTGTTTCTGCTACCTGCTGTAACAAGACAATAACTTCTGCAAGGCAATTTTCTATGACATTAGTACCAATGGTCATCATGGGGTTACATTCACGCCGGTCAATATCAACAATTACAATCCCTTGGGCCTCCAATTCTACCTGCCCCACTTTAATGGTGACCTCTTTGTACCCCACTTGTGGCAATGGCTGACCATTACTGGCTATTATGGTGAAATCATCATCGGGGCCATGAGTGATGTCGGTGTCCTCCCAATAACGTCTATAAAGGATGTAAGGCATAGTTGTCACCTGAGAACCGGTGTCCAACAAAGCGTTCATGGGGATACCGTCGATCACAATGGGGAGAACTGGTCGTCCTCCAATGTATTTGGCTCTCCAATTTTGCGGGCCTGGTCGTCCTACTCCTGGGGAGTTGGCCCTCTGCCCCAGGGGTTGCTCGTTTAAATGACAGTACCTTGCAACATGGCCCACCTGGTTGCAGCGGCGGCAGATGGGTCGTCCGTCCTGGTGAAAGCGATTATGTCTGGTCGGCGGAATCCTCCTCTGTCATTGCCAGGGAACATCCTCCGGCCTGGAAGCCAGCTTGATCTTCTCCTTGGGGGCCTCCTGTAGCGACTGGACGGTCCGGGCTAAGGCAACAACTCTCTTGGTCGGCTCCTGCATCTGGAGGCGTAGTCCGGCAGGAGAATCATCTTCTAGGATCTGTGCATCGGCCTCGGCAGAGACTGGAGCATCTGATGCCACCTCCTGGTGGTACGTGAGAGCTTGATGCCTAGGAAGTGCTGCACGGCTGGGCTGTCGCTCCTGGAGCATCTGGATGGCTCTGTCTTTAAAGGTCAGGTCAGGTCAGGGTTCTGCATAGCCATGAGGTGCAGTTGGGCCCTTTGGTGACTGCACAGGAGCCCCTCGATGAACCGCTCCTTTAAGAGTTTATCCTCATCTTGCATGCCGTTTGGGTCATTCTGCTTGATGGCCCGCAATGCCTCTTGGAGATTAAGGGCATAGTCCCGTAAGCTATCCTGCGGCCTCTGCTTGCATCCATAGAACGTCAATTTAATTTCTGTGGCGGTGCGGGTGTCAAAGGTGGTTTTAAGCTTTGCAAAGACTTGCTGCGCAGTTCCCTTATCCGCAGCGGGCCAGGACTTTACTTCTCTCAGGGCCGCTCCAAATAGTTGGCCCGTTATCATGTGAACTTTCTGAGGCTCTGTCAGGGGATAAAACTCAAGCAGGCTGCAGATCCATTCTTTAAAGTCAGTTAGTGTATGCGATTCTCCAGAGTATCGCGGGATACTCCAGGTATGTATGGCATGGAGAAGGGCATTATGGCCGCCGTAGCTGCGGCAGTGTCCGGCTGGCTGATGGGAGCAGCAGGCCCCGGAGGGGCTTCTGCATCCTCAGCTGCGACCACCGCTGCCTCCCCTCCTGGGTCGGACATGGCCACTCCTCCCTTCTGCTAACCTGGTAGAAGTAGGGGGTCCCTTCGGGGTCAGCACTTCACTGTGTTTCCACTTCCGGCTTTCCAGGTGGCAGCACGGCACCCGTCTTCCCACTTCGCACTCTTTGCGGCCGGTTCCGCTCACAAAGCTGTGGCTCCTCCCCTCGCACTCCGCACGGCGCGGCAATGGCGGATTTTGGCGGCAAATGGCAGTACACAGTCTTTGCAATAAATCACGATTCAAGCACAATTCAGTCACAGTTCCAAGGCACACATGACCTGATTTTCAGGCTTAAGTAGATCCTGTTCGTGACGCCAAGTTTGGAGCGCCCCCAGACGCAGGGCAATGGGGTACTCGGTACCGGGTCCCTCTGTCTCGGTTCTGGGGATGTCACGGTGGCCTGACCCGGTCCGTGGCCCTGCTAAGGGGCATCCAATTAAAGGTGTAGGTGGTGGTGGTTTAGGTCGCGGTAAATAACGAGGACACAAGGTTGCAGTCTCTTTACCTTTTACTGTAGACTTCGGCATCCACAATCCAGAGCACTGCTAACAGGGCTTGCTGAGACCGGCCGGTCCGAAGGAACATCCAGAGTTCCCTTTGCAGGTGGAAATCAGTAGCCTTCCTACTTGCGCCCGTGTGTTATAGTACCTCCTTGCTGAGCACCACGGGATAGTCCTCACAACTCTTGTGTCTGTTTCTGATGTTCTCTCTCTCCGTCCCCCAGTTTGGATAGGATGCACCCGTATGAGGGGGGTAGGCCTGGAGCTATTTTATAGGGACCCTAGAGACGCCCCTCTCCCACAATTTGCCTCCGTTGTCTGCTTAGGTGAAAAGGTGAGACAGCCAACCTAAAGTCAACTGCCCGGCCGTAATTGAAGTAAAGCGTAGAGCCAGTACTCCCTCGGTGTTCCGGCCACCAGCTACGCGTCTCAGAAGGATGTTGCCACGATCTTAGGGCACGACTCCTCCCGGTATTATCTCCTTTGTTGCTGTGATCCCGTTTCTCACTTCTCCACAATATACTTCGCTTCTTGTCCTTTCTTAAGATACCGCCGCAATGAAGTGCAGGCGCGGCTCCGTAACAATCTGTCTCTCGCTAGGCCTCTGTCAGGATCCCACACCTGACAGGTCCTCCCTGGAACTCTCCCAGGCTGCTTTCTCCCTAACTTCCTATCCAACCCCCAGTTTTACCCAAGTGTGAGGAGTGGCCTAGTAGATAGGACCTTTTGCTCCCCCTGGTGGCCGGAGTATGAAGTGTAATGTGTGACTGTGATACCTGGCAAGGTGAACTCTTTTAGTACAATCAGACGTACCATCACTCCCCCTGGTGGAAGAGCGACGTTACTGCAACGACCAGACTCTGGGGCGCTGCAATTACATTCCAGAGATTTTCGATGGGGTTCAGGTCTGGAGATTGGGCTGCTCATGACAGGGTTTTGATGTGGTGGTCTTTTAATTTTTGCCAGAGCTGTAAGTAAGCCTAGCTAATCACCATACCACCTAACTAAGAGAAAGTGAAATCCCCACATAAACATTATTACAATTATCCCACACTATGGCGCTTGCAATATATGGATAAGCTACATGGCAGAAATCAATACAAATGAACTATCTATATATATAATTGTCTAAGGGTTTTTCTGTCTGTCCTGGAAATCCCACGTCTCTGATTGGTCGAGGCCGCCTGCGCACAGTATCGACGTAGATGTCATAATGGTTGCCATGGCGACGATGATGTCATAAAGGTTGCCTTGACCAATCAGCGATGGGCACAGTCTGCCGCGAATTCTGGAATCATCATTGTCCATATACTACGGGGACATGCATATTCTAGAATACCCGATGCGTTAGAATCGGGCCACAATCTAGTATATAATATACTTCTATATTATTTCAAAACACTCTTTTTCAGTTATTACTTCGTATCTCCGTTCATACTGCACCCACACACAAATTATACACCATTTGAAAGGTAAACTTGCCCCCTTCAGCAAGAAAATAGCCAAACAAACCACACATCCACGATGTTATCACAAAATACATTTTAAACATTAATTTTCACAAAACTGCAGTAAGGAAAAATGACCTGCAGGTGGCACCACACTACCCCAAAGCATACTAATACAAAGCTGAAACAAATCCTAACATTTGCCTTGGAGGCTTTCCAGCTTGCCGAATTTTTTGCCTAGCCAACTTCAGGCAGGTACATATAAAATATTTGCTACATATGTGGAAGTAGAATAAAAGTAAAACTTTACCTGTTTAAGACTTCAGCTTTAAAACTGAAGATATAAATGAATGCAGCCTAAAAGGGACTGGATAGGTTCTGAACCATCAAATATTCCGTATTATTGGACAGTCATTGAAAAGTCTATCTTCCTTCTAAGGTTGCAGCTTATTAGTGACCTGGAGTCACCGCTGGTTCCAAGTAAAAAACTGCAGCATTGACATACATTGTTTCCCGATGGGAGAGATTGGGGAAACAACCTTGCAAAAATTGAAAAGAAAAATCCAACCGTAGGGAAAAAAAGGTAAAATAATCTGCAAATATTCCTTTTTTTTAAAGGATATTCCCAATTATTATACAATGGTGTAAATACTCTGAATTATGGGGTCAATTCTCCTTCATCATTTTTACTGTCAAAGTGGCACTGCTGTACAGGGAGCTGCTCCGTTCACATACATAGGGCTGTGTTGCACTTCCCTACACTGCAGATAGCTGGCAGTGCTGCTGTGGAGGGGAAAAAAATGCTGCTGCCCCTGTTCCTTTGCAAGGTCCTGACAATCAGACCCCTTCTGGTCAGTAAGCAAAATACCATTATGTTTAATGTTGGGGGATCTCCTTTAGGCTGGAGTCACACACAACGTATAAAAATCTGTCCATTTTACACGGACGACAATCGCAGAAATGTTCCCAGAACAGTGATCCATATTTCATCCATGTTCAATGCGAGGATGCGATTTTCTTGCATGTAAGCATCCATGTGAAATCCGTATAACATCCGTACGGCTTGCAAAATGGACATATAATGGTTCCATGGGATCAAATATTCTTGAAAACATATATACAGTCTATCTACTATATAATTGTCTAAGGGTCACTTCCGTCTTTCTGTCTGTCCTTCTTTCTGTCACGGATATTGATTCGCTGATTGGTCTCGGCAGCTGCCTGTCATGGCTGTTGCGACCAATCAGCGACAGCCACAGTCCAATTAGTCCCTCCCTACTCCCCTGCAGTCAGTGCCCGCTCCATACTCCCCGCAGTCACCACTCACACAGGGTTAATACCAGCGGTAACGGACCGCGTTATGCCGCGGGTAACTCACTCAGTTACCGCCGCTATTAACCCTGTGTGACCAAGTTTTTACTATTGACTATTGATAAAAAAATAAAAAATTATTATATACTCACCTTTCCCGCTCCTCACGACGCTCCGGTGACCTCTCCATGCAAGCAGCAGGTTCCGGTGCCAATGATAGTACGGGAGAAGGACCTGCCATGACGTCACGGTCATGTGACCACGACGTCATCACACCCTGGGACCGGAAGCTGCCGGAAGCTGCCGCCTGCACCACGTATATATAAATATATGAGGGGACAGTACAAAGACCTTTCTGATGATCTTTTTAATCATAGACCTGAGACAGGGACACGGGGGCATCCTCTACGTCTGGAGGAAAGATGGTTTAAGCATAATAACAGACGCAGATTCTTTACAGTAAGAGCAGTGAGACTATAGAACTCTCTGCCGTATGATGTTGTAATGAGTGATTCATTACTTAAATTTAAGAGGGGACTGGATGCCTTTCTTGAAAAGTATAATGTTACAGGGTATATACACTAGATTCCTTGATAGGGCGTTGATCCAGGGAACTAGTCTGACTGCTGTATGTGGAGTCGGGAAGGAATTTTTTTCCCCAATGTGGAGCTTACTCTTTGCCACATGGTTTTTTTTTGCTTTCCTCTGGATCAACATGTTAGGGCATGTTAGGTTAGGCTATGGGTTGAACTAGATGGACTTAAAGTCTTCCTTCAACCTTAATAACTATGCAACTATGTAACTATGTAAGGCGCCCTCGGATCGGAAGGTGAACATGTTTATTTTTTATTTTTTTAACCTGTGACATTCGTGGCTGGGCAATATACTACGTCGCTGTGCAATATACTACGTCGCTGTGCAATATACTACGTGGCTGGGCAATATACTACGTCGCTGGGCAACAGGGCCGGCGTCAACACCCGGCCTAGCCGGGCAAGTGCCGGGGCCCTGACGAGACAGGGGGGCCCACTCACACAGTCATAGAGCCATCTGGCTGCTTTAACCCTTTCTACCCTTTCAATTTGCGCTGGCACAAGCATCTTCTCACTGTCAGTGCAGGGCCAGGCACACATAGGGGTTAATTAAGGACACAGCCAGCGTGACATTGTGGGCGGAGAGTTCTCCTGCTCTGAATCTCCTGACTGTCTGCATTGCTGAACTTATCAAGGAGACGGAGCTCCTACCAGCACCTGAGTGAGTGCAATGCTATATCGCTGTATGTTCTGACAGTCTGGGACTGGGTGACCTGGGGAGGCCATGGGCTGGGCGGCTGCAGCTGAGATATATATATATATACTACAGCAGCCGCCCAGCCCAGGCCCCCAGCACAGCCTGTATAGATACAGTGTATATAATATATATACAGGACAGGTGCTGGGGGCCTGGGCTGGGCGGCTGTTGAAGTATATACACTGCACAGTACCTCTCCTGTATATATACACTGTACAGTACCACTCCTCCTGTGTATATATACACTGCACAGTACCACTCCTCCTGTCCTGTATATATACACCGCACAGTACCACTCCTCCTGTCCTGTATATATACACTGCACAGTACCACTCCTCCTGTCCTGTATATATACACTGCACAGTACCACTCCTCCTGTGTATATATACACTGCACAGTACCACTCCTCCTGTCCTGTATATATACACCGCACAGTACCACTCCTCCTGTCCTGTATATATACACTGCACAGTACCACTCCTCCTGTATATATACACTGCACAGTACCACTCCCCTGTATATATACACTGTACAGTACCACTCCTGTCCTGTATATATACACTGCATAGCACCACTCCTCCTGTATATATACACTGCACAGTACCACTCCTCCTGTATATATACACTGTACAGTACCACTCCTGTCCTGTATATATACACTGCATAGCACCACTCCTCCTGTATATATACACTGCACAGTACCACTCCTCCTGTCCTGTATATATACACTGCACAGTACCACTCCTCCTGTCCTGTATATATACACCGCACAGTACCACTCCTCCTGTATATATACACTGCACAGTACCACTCCCCTGTATATATACACTGTACAGTACCACTCCTGTCCTGTATATATACACTGCATAGCACCACTCCTCCTGTATATATACACTGCACAGTACCACTCCTCCTGTCCTGTATATATACACTGCACAGTACCCCTCCTCCTGTCCTGTATATATACACTGCACAGTACCACTCCTCCTGTATATATACACTGCACAGTACCACTCCTCCTGTATATATACACTGCACAGTACCACTCCTCCTGTATATATACACTGCACAGTACCACTCCTCCTGTATATATACACAGCACAGTACCACTCCTGTATATATACACTGCACAGTACCGCTCCTCCTGTATATATACACTGCACAGTACCTCTCCCCTGTATATATACACTGCACAGTACCGCTCCTCCTGTATATATACACTGCACAGTACCTCTCCCCTGTATATATACACTGCACAGTACCGCTCCTCCTGTATATATACACTGCACAGTACCTCTCCCCTGTATATATACACTGCACAGTACCTCTCCTCCTGTATATATACACTGCACAGTACCACTCCTCCTGTATATATACACTGCACAGTACCTCTCCCCTGTATATATACACTGCACAGTCCTGCTCCTCCTGTATATATACACTGCACAGTACCTCTCCCCTGTATATATACACTGCACAGTACCTCTCCTCCTGTATATATACACTGCACAGTACCGCTCCTCCTGTATATATACACTGCACAGTACCTCTCCCCTGTATATATACACTGTACAGTACCACTCCTCCTGTATATATACACTGCACAGTACCACTCCTCCTACCCTGTATATATACACTGCACAGTACCACCCCTCCTGTCCTGTATATATACACTGCAGAATTTACAATAGCTATCACTCATGTAAGAAGTGAAATCTGGCATTGTACTATACCTATATTTCTCCGCTGTATCTGGGCATCATGAATCGTGGTATATGTTAAAGGGGGGGGGGGCCCACTGAGACTCTTTCGCCCGGGGCCCTCAAAAACCTGGAGCCGGCCCTGCTGGGCAATATACTATGTGGCTCTGTGCTGTATACTACATCACTGGGCAATATACTACGTCACTGGGCAATATACTACGTCACTGGGCAATATACTACGTCGCTGGGCAATATACTACGTCGCTGGGCAATATACTACGTCGCTGGGCAATATACTACGTGGCTGGGCAATATACTACGTGGCTGGGCAATATACTACGTGGACTGTGCAATATACTACGTGGACATGCATATTCTAGAATACCCGATGCGTTAGAATCGGGCCACCATCTAGTATATAATATATATATGTCAGTGAGACACATACCTCTCTCATACCTCTCTGTTCATCTTCTCATTAAATACATTTACATTTGACCAGCATGATTTTCCTGAAATTGCCTGCGCCCCCGACAACCAATGTGCGAAAATTTTGCACTGGCCAACTAGTATTATATTATTTCAAACATCCGCACTGTCTCTGATTCATGATGCCCGTAGCTTGGGCAGTTTGGATCTAATTACAGTCTCCCTTTAAAGTCTACAGCACATCTTCAAATCGGCATATTATAATTTATTTTTTTTGGAGGAATGTTCTAAACTCCATTCCCATATACTGTATTTAGTTAACTGCAGATTATCTAACTGAAACAAACACTGAATATGAAAAATAAGAGAAATGTGGACCTATTAGCATAGCTTCCAAACATCCTGGATTCAGTGGAACTGTCCCGGGAGGTCAGGACTTTTTCCCGACTTTCACTCACTCTCTTCTTATGCGATATCATCATTGCTCTTCGGGGGTGGAGCCGTAATCTTGCTGCACCAAACTAACATTAAAAGGGCCAATGCATTGATTTAACTTTGCCCTTTAATATTTTTTCACTAGAGTCACTATAAAAGGTGTTGTCCATTCCTGAATTTATTTTTTTAAACCTATCAACAGGCTCTAAAATAATAAAGGTACAGTCATGGCCGAAAGTGTTGGCATCCTTGAAATTGTTTAAGTTTTTCTTCCATAAAATTATTACAATTACACTTGTTTTGTTCTGCAAGCTTATTTCCTTTGTGTGTATTGGAACAACACAAGAAAAAAAACAGTGAAAAAAAGGCAAATTGGACATAATTTTACTCAAAACCCCAAAAATGCAGTGGCTGCAGAGGTGACGTTTTAGGCCTCTCTTGTATGAGATGGGTTATATCTAAGAATCTTCAAGGAGTGCTGAAGTGTGTCATAATCCCACTAGCTGAAGCATTACTGGCTAGTTCCACATTTACATTACCTTCTAACATATCTTCAGCGAACAGTTGTTTTGTGGGGTTAAGAAAAGTTTGCACTTATCATGCACTTATACATTTTACACTGCTATTGATTCACCTACCTGCCATATGACAATATTGTGAAATTATATGGAAAAAAAACAGCTGCATTTCTATAAAAGCAGCCTGTAGGTTTTTTCTGCGTAGATCAAAATCTATTTGGGAAAAAAAATGGGAAAACAATTTCATTTAGGCAATCAGTGGCCGTATTATTGATTGGTATCTCAGAGCATAAGACATAGCTGTGATTCTTCTGTGTTTATACCTGTTACGATTAGGTAATTTAATATTCTTGGCTCTTACTTTGTATTGTTTTCACTTTATTACTCTTTATTGCATTTTGTTCTGCAGAAATCAAATCATGTAATTGCTGTTGTTGAAATGAAATCTACTATGTCCTTTAATAGACAATAATATCTTGAATAAACTGTTCTATGATTATTAAAACATTTTTAAAGAAAATTGAGTTTCAAACTTTTCTTTCCCTGGTCGGACATATTTCATAATTCTAGCTGAATTTGTATATCGGTAGTGTAATCTTTCTAATTTATTATATGACAAAGTCCTGAAACAGAATTCTCTCTGGAATAAAAAAATAATTCAGATATGCCAATAAATCACAATTTATTAAGGCTGGCATGAAGCATACAGTGGAACTCGCTGATACTTTTTTTTGTGTGGAAGAGACAACTTTTCTTGTGTATGCTCTAGTGTAATTTCAAAGGTTGTAACCTCATCTCATTCAATTCTCATTCATCAGCTCACATAGACTTTTCTAGTCTGTATTTTTCACTAGATTTATACCTAGACTCTTATAGTAGCCATACACATTAGATACAGTGGTGTTTGAAAGTTTGCGAATGTCATAGATGTAATTGCAAAATCTATAAAGCAATCTCATAGGTATCATAGTGCAGGGACGCCATCAGGGCATTACTGCCCTCACTGGTGTATAGGTCCCGATTACCAGAGGGGGCCCACATCAGGTTAATGGAGACAGAGGGGGTAATAATGCAGATACGGGGCAAGAATGGAGACACAGGGGGTAAAATAGAGACACAAAGGGCAGGATAAAGATACAGGGGGAAGAATGGAGTCACAGGAAGCAAGAAGGGAGACACAGGGGGCAAGAATTGAGACAGATGGGTATGATCATGGGGCAGGATGGAGACAGATGGGGTAGGATCATGGGGCAGGATGGAGACAGATGGGGCAGGATAGAGACAGATGGGGCAGGATCATTGGACAGGATGGGGACAGATGTGTCCGGATCATGGGGCAGGATGGAGACCAATGTGGCAGGATCATTGGGCAGGATGGAGACACATGGTGCAGAATCATGGGGCAGGAAGGAGACACATGGTGCAGGATGGATACAATGGAGACAGATGGGGCAGGATCGTAGGACAGATGGAGCAGGATCACGGGGCAGGATCACGGGACATCACATGGGGCAGGATGGGAGAACATATGGCTGGAACCAGGAATGAGACACACGGGGGCCAGGATGTGGGATATTATTACCGTAGGGGCTAATTAAGGGATATTATTACTGCAGTCATATATTTATTTTATTTTTTGAGGATACTGTTTTAAATGGGGGGTCGGTCCTGTTACTGTGCAGAGCGACACTATGTTGCCTTTTTTTCTTCATCTGGTGTAGTGTAGAAGGTGGGAAAAATTAAGTAATGTGTTCTGCAAGTGGTGCTGTAGATAATTGTGTTATTTCCTGCAGAGATGTGCCCTGGCTGGAAGAATTGATGGTGGTCTGTGCTGGATGAAGATGAAAAGGAAAGATGAAGGACTTCACCTAGAGACGTCACTGGTGAGTCAGTGTGTTACCTGTACACTGACACTACACACTGTATACTATATACAGCAGTCCTGTGTACAGTGTCATTGATCACTGTATAACCTGTACAATATATACAGCGCTCGTGTATATAATGTCCCTGTTGATCACTGTATTACCTGTACACTGATACTGTATACAGATCCCCTGTGTATAATGTCACTGGTGATCACTGTATTACCTGTACACTATATACAGAACTCCTATGTATAATGTCACCGGTAATCACTGTATTACCTGTACACAGGCACTGCATACTAAGTACAGTACAGATCTCCTGTGTATAATGGCACTTATGGTGATATTAGTATTGTTTTTTTATTAATCAGTATTGTAGTATTCAGTCACTATGTGGTGGTAATATGTTATCGGTCATGGTGTGGCGGTATTTGTTCCTTGTATGTGCTGTTATTTGGTCAGAATGTGGTGATAATATGTGGTCTGGTCATGGTGTGGTGGTATTTGTTCCTTGTATGTGCTATCATTTGGTCACAATGTGGTGGTAATATGTGGTCTGGACATGGTGTGGTGGCATTTGTTCCTTGTATGTGATATTATTCGGTCACTGTAGTGGTAATATGTGGTCTGGACATGGTGTGGCAGTATTTGTTCCTTTTATGTGGTGTTATAGGTCACTATGTGGTGGTAATTGTTATGATCCTGGTGGATAGTAACACAAACTGACCTGATAAATAACCAGAAATAAAGGACAAGTTCTGGGGATGTGGGAACTTTACTGACCGCAATCCTGATCCTATCAACACACACTATAGGCAGCCGTGGAGCGTTCCTGACTCTGCCTAGACGCCTCTTCACAGCCTGAGAACTAACTATCCCTAAAGAGAAACAAAGCCTCACTTGCCTCAGAGAAAATTACCCCAAAGTGTAGGCAGCCCCCCACAAATAATAACAGTGAGTTAAGGGGAAAACAAAAACATAGAGATGACAACAGGTTTTAGCAAATGAGGCCCGCTAGAAACTAAATAGTCAGAAGATGGCAAGGAATCTGTGCGGTCAGTATAAAATGCTACAAAATATCCACGCAGAGAATACAAAAGACCCCCACACCGACTCACGATGTGAGGGGCGCAACTCTGCACCCCAGAACTTCCAGCTAGCAAGAAAATAGCATATAAGCAAGCTGGACTGAACTCATCATATACTGAGAAACATTTTCAAAAAAGCAATGAGCAAAAATGAACAAGCATGAACTTAGCTTCTCCAAGAGGAAACAGGTCACAGGGAAGTCCCAGAGAGATCTGAACCAGTACTGAATACAACGACAGTAGGCAACAAGTAAAGGTCCAGGTGGAGTTAAATAGGCAGCAAGCCTAGAGGAAACGAGGCAGCTGGAGTCCAACTACAGACCAGCCGTAACACTCAAAGCCACCAGAGGGAGCCCAAGAACAGAACTCACAAAGTACCACTCATGACCACAAGAAGGAGCGCGAGAACGGAATTCACAACAGTACCCCCCCCCTTGAGGAGGGGTCACCAAACCCTCACCAGAGCCCCCAGGCCGATCAGGACGAGCCAAATGAAAGGCACGAACCAAATCGGCAGCATGGACATCAGAGGCAACAACCCAGGAATTATCCTCCTGACCATAGCCCTTCCATTTAACCAAGTACTGAAGCTTCCGTCTCGAAATACGAGAATCCAAGATCTTCTCCACCACATACTCCAATTCTCCCTCGACCAACACCGGCGCAGGAGGATCAACAGAAGGAACCACAGGCACCACAAACCTCCGCAACAGTGACCTATGGAACACATTATGAATGGCAAAAGATGCTGGGAGGTCTGTTGTGAATTAGACTTTTTGGCTCCCTCTTGTGGTTACTAGTGATATTACTCTGGGATTTTCTTCCCTCAGTTTGCACCCAGCTGGGTCGTTAGTTCAGGGGTGTTGCTATATAAACCTCCTGGATCCTTAGTCCAGTGCCTGGCATCGTTGTAATCAGACACATTCTGTTTGCTCCTATCTGCTGGTCCTGGTTCGTGCAAAATTAAGCTAAGTCCTGCTTCTTTGTTTTTTGGGTTATTTGCTTGCTCTCATTTTTGTCCAGCTTGTACTAAATGTGATTCCTTACCTTGCTGGAAGCTCTAGGGGGCTGGTGTTCTCCCCCCGGGCCGTTAGACGGTTCGGGGGTTCTTGAATTTCCAGTGTGGATATTTTTGATAGGGTTTTTGCTGACCATATAAGTTATCTTTCTATATTCTGCTATTAGCTAGTGGGCCTCTCTTTGCTAAATACCTAGCTCATTCTTATGTTTGTCTTTTCCTCTTACCTCACCGTTATTATTTGTTGGGGGCTTGTATCCAACTTTTGGGGTCTATTCTCTGGAGGCAGGAAAGGTCTTTCTTTTCCCTTCTAGGGTTAGTTAGTTCTCCGGCTGGCGCGAGACGTCTAGAATCAACGTAGGCACGTTCCCCGGCTGCTGGTATTTGTGGTGCTAGGATTAGATATATGGTCAGCCCAGTTACCACTGCCCTATGAGATGGTTTTCTGTGTTTGCAGACTTAGCAATTATTCCTGAGACCCTCTGCCATTGGGGTCATAACAGAGGTCCAAACGAAATGACATGACACTGGATTGAGGATTTCTGAAATCTTATAAGGACCGATGAAACGAGGCTTGAACTTAGGAGAGGAAACCTTCATAGGAACATAACGAGAAGACAACCATACCAAATCCCCCGCACGAAGTCGGGGACCCACACAGCGACGGCGGTTAGCAAAGCACTGAGCCTTCTCCTGTGACAACGTCAAATTGTCCACTACGTGGTTCCAAATCTGCTGCAACCTATCCACCACAGAATCCACCCCAGGACAGTCAGAAGGCTCAACCTGACCTGAGGAAAAACGAGGATGAAAACCAGAATTACAAAAAAAAGGCGAAACCAAAGTAGCAGAACTAGCCCAATTATTGAGGGCGAACTCAGCCAAAGGCAAAAAAGTCACCCAATCATCCTGATCAGCAGAAACAAAACATCTCAGATAAGTTTCCAAGGTCTGATTAGTTCGTTCAGTTTGGCCATTCGTCTGAGGATGGAAGGCCGAAGAAAAAGACAAATCAATGCCCATCTTAGCACAAAAGGACCGCCAAAATCTGGACACAAACTGGGACCCTCTGTCAGACACAATGTTCTCCGGAATACCATGCAAACGAACCACATTCTGAAAAAACAGTGGAACCAAATCAGAGGAGGAAGGCAACTTAGGCAAGGGCACCAAATGGACCATTTTAGAAAAACGATCACAAACCACCCAGATGACAAACATCCTCTGAGAGACTGGAAGATCCGAAATAAAATCCATGGAAATATGCGTCCAAGGCCTCTTCGGGACAGGCAAAGGCAAAAGCAATCCACTGGCACAAGAACAGCAAGGCTTGGCCCGAGCACAAATCCCACAGGACTGCACAAAGGAACGCACATCCCGCGACAAGGAAGGCCACCAAAAGGACCTGGCCACCAGATCCCTGGTACCAAAAATCCCAGGATGACCCGCTAACACCGAAGAATGAACCTCGGAAATAACTCTACTGGTCCATCTATCCGTGACAAACAGTCTCTCCGGTGGACAACGGTCAGGTCTATCGGCCTGAAATTCCTGCAGCACCCGCCACAAATCAGGGGAGATGGCAGACAAAATCACCCCCTCTCTGAGGATACCAGCCAGCTCAGAAACTCCCGGAGAGTCAGGCACAAAACTCCTAGAAAGGGCATCAGCCTTCACATTCTTTGAGCCCGGAAGGTACGAAACCACGAAATCGAAACGGGAGAAAAACAGCGACCAACGAGCTTGTCTAGGATTTAACCGCTTGGCAGACTCGAGATAAATCAAATTCTTGTGATCCGTCAAGACCACCACGCGATGTTTGGCTCCCTCAAGCCAATGTCACCACTCCTCGAATGCACACTTCATTGCCAACAACTCCCAATTACCAACATCATAATTCCGCTCGGCAGGCGAAAACTTTCTAGAAAAGAAAGCACATAGTCTCATCACCGAGCCATCAGAGCTTCTCTGTGACAAGACAGCCCCTGCTCCAATCTCAGAAGTATCAACCTCGACCTGGAAAGGAAGAGAGACATCTGGCTGACGCAAGACAGGAGCCGAAGAAAACCGACGTTTCAGCTCCTGAAAGGCCTCAACGGCCGCAGAAGACCAATTCGTCACATCAGCACCCTTTTTAGTCAAATCCGTCAAAGGCTTAACCACACTAGAAAAATTAGTGATGAAGCGACGGTAAAAATTAGCAAAGCCCAAGAACTTCTGAAGACTCTTCACCGATGTAGGTTGAGTCCAGTCATAAATGGCCTGGACTTTAACTGGATCCATCTCGATAGTAGGAGGGGAAAAAATAAAGCCCAAAAAGGAAACCTTCTGGACTCCGAAGAGACATTTAGAGCCCTTCACAAACAAGGCATTGGCACGCAGGACTTGAAATACCATCCGGACCTGCTTCACATGAGACTCCCAATCATCAGAAAAGACCAAAATATCATCCAGGTACACAATCATAAATCTATCCAGATACTCTCGGAAGATGTCGTGCATGAAGGACTGAAACACGGAAGGGGCATTAGAAAGCCCAAAAGGCATCACCAAGTACTCAAAATGACCTTCGGGCGTATTAAATGCTGTTTTCCATTCATCGCCCTGCTTTATACGCACAAGATTATAAGCTCCTCGAAGATCTATCTTGGTGAACCAACACTAACCCCCCTAATCTGAGCAAACAGATCGGACAGCAGAGGCAAAGGGTACTGAAATTTGACCGTGATTTTATTTAGAAGGCGATAATCTATACAGGGTCTCAGAGAACCATCCTTCTTGGCCACAAAAAAGAACCCTGCACCCAAAGGTGACGAGGACGGACGAATATGCCCTTTCTCCAAAGACTCCTTTATATAACTCCTCATAGTGGCATGTTCTGGTACAGATAAATTAAAAAGTCGACCCTTAGGGAACTTAGTACCAGGAATCAAATTTATAGCACAATCACAATCCCTATGAGGAGGTAGGGCACTGGATTTGGGCTCATCAAATACATCCTGGTAATCTGACAAAAATTCAGGGACTTCAGAAGGAGTAGAAGAAGCAATTGACACCAAAGGAACATCGCCATGTACCCCTTGGCAACCCCAACTTGACACAGACATTGCTTTCCAATCCAGGACTGGATTATGAACCTGCAGCCATGGCAGACCCAACACGATGACATCATGCAAATTATGTAACACCAGAAAGCGAATAACCTCCTGATGTGCAGGAGTCATGCACATAGTCACTTGAGTCCAGTACTGAGGCTTATTCTTGGCCAATTTCGTAGCATCAATTCCCTTTAGTGGAATAGGGATTTGCAATGGCTCCAAGATAAAACCACAGCGCCTGGCAAATGACAAATCCATCAAATTCAGGGCAGCGCCTGAATCCACAAAAGCCATAACTGAGTAGGATGGCAGAGAGCAAATCAAAGTAACAGACAAAATGAATTTAGGCTGTACAGTACCAATGGTGACAGACTTAGCGAACCTTTTTGTGCACTTAGAACAATCAGAGATAACATGAGTGGAGTCACCACAGTAAAAGCACAACCCATTCTGACGTCTGTGATTTTGCCGTTCAATTCTGGTCAGAATCCTGTCACATTGCATAGACTCAGGCTTCAGTTCAGAAAACACCGCCAGATGGTGCACAGGTTTGCACTCCCGCAAACGCCGATCAATCTGAATGGTCAAAGACATTGACTCATTCAGACTCGCAGGCGTGGGGAACCCCACCATAACATCCGTAAGGGCTTCAGAAAGACCCTTTCTGAAAATCGCTGCCAGGGCACACTCATTCCATTGAGTGAGCACAGACCACTTCCTAAACTTCTGACAGTAAACCTCTGCTTCATCCTGACCCTGAGAGAGAGAGCCAGCAAAATCTTTTCTGCCTGGTCTACTAGATTAGGTTCCTCATAAAGCAATCCTAGCGCCAGAAAAAACGCATCCACATTTAGCAATGCAGGATCTCCTGGCGCCAGGGAGAATGCCCAATCTTGAGGGTCACCACGTAACAAAGAAATAATAATTTTAACTTGCTGAGCAGGGTCACCAGAGGAACGAGGTCTCAGAGAAAGAAACAATTTGCAATTATTTTTGAAATTCAAAAGCCTAGATCTATCTCCAGAGAACAACTCAGGAATTGGTATTTTAGGCTCTGACATAGGACTGTGAACTACATAATCCTGAATGCTTTGTATCCTTGTAGCGAGCTGATCCACACAAGAGGACAGACCTTGAATGTCCATATCTGCAACTGAGTCCTGAACCACCCAGAGATTAAGGGGAGGAGAGAGGCTAAACACACTGCAGAGGAAAAAAAAAACCTCAGAGCTTCTCTTATCCCTCTTTTGCGATGCATTAACACTTTACGGGCCTGCTGTACTGTTATGATCCTGGTGGTTAGGAACACATAAACTGACCTGATAAATAACCAGAAATAGAGGACAAGTTCTGGGGATGTGGGAACTTTACTGACCGCAATCCTGATCCTATCAACACACACTATAGGCAGCCGTGGAGCGTTCCTGACTCTGCCTAGACGCCTCTTCACAGCCTGAGAACTAACTATCCCTAAAGAGAAACAAAGCCTCACTTGCCTCAGAGAAAATTACCCCAAAGTGTAGGCAGCCCCCCCACAAATAATAACGGTGAGTTAAGGGGAAAACACAAAAACAGAGATGAAAACAGGTTTTAGCAAATGAGGCCCGCTAGAAACTAAATAGTCATAAGATAGCAAGGAATCTGTGCGGTCAGTATAAAATGCTACAAAATATCCACGCAGAGAATACAAAAGACCCCCACACCGACTCACGATGTGAGGGGCGCAACTCTGCACCCCAGAACTTCCAGCTAGCAAGAAAATAGATAGCATATAAGCAAGCTGGACTGAACTCATCATATACTGAGAAACATGAGCAATGAGCAAAAATGAACAAGCATGAACTTAGCTTCTCCAAGAGGAGACAGGTCACAGGGAAGTCCCAGAGAGATCTGAACCAGTACTGAATACAACGACAGCAGGCAACAAGTAAAGGTCCAGGTGGAGTTAAATAGGCAGCAAGCCTAGAGGAAACGAGGCAGCTGGAGTCCAACTACAGACCAGCCGTAACACTCAAAGCCACCAGAGGGAGCCCAAGAACAGAACTCACTAAGTACCACTCATGACCACAAGAGGGAGCCCGAGAACGGAATTCACAACAGGTAATATGGTGTCTGGTCATGGTGCAGCGGTATTTGTCCCTTGTATGTGATATTATTGGTCATTTTAAAAATTGAAAAATAAATAAAAATATACCAAAATTGCATTGGACATTTTAACAAATGATTAATAAGATAGAGTAGCGCAGTGCTTGGCCATAAGAGTCTACCTTGTTGTGGTGGTGGCTTAAAAAATCTTTTGGCCAAAACAAAAGCTGCTGGCTATATGTGTGATCTGGTGATGGGAACTGTTAGGCTGGGTCACACTTGCGAGTTCAAAGTGGGAAAATTCCATCAAGTCCCGGCACTGCTGCCACCACTCAGGACAAGAGTTTGTGGCTACATTTATTTCCATGCAGCTGCACACTCCGGTCCCGAGTGCTGGCGAGAGACTCACGCGAGTTTCTCACATTGAACTCGCAAGTGTGACTCCAGCCTTAATGTGTGATGGGTGAGAAGTGGAGTTTTTCCAAGAGAGAGTGATGGAGCTGTGGACAGTTTGAGGGGTGGAGCCTGGGCGGAGTCTCAAGGGGCCCCCGAAAATGTTGCCAATATGGGGCCCTGAAATTCCTAGTGGCAGCTCTGTCATAGTGAATGTTAAAGCAAGGCTAGCACTCTATTAAATGGGTCTCAAATGATAAGTTTATAGACACTCTTTGTAACCGAAGACTTATGAATCTCCAATGTACACACTGTGCGCTGTGAGGACTCACCGGTTTGTGAGCTGGGATCGGCAGGTATGTATGCATTATGCATATTCCAGGCCAGAGCATGCTTAGTGGGTGCAGCTTCGCTCCATACACCTGTGTTGTACGAGGCTGCTCCCTGCCTAGTGATGCTGACATCCAGTGGGCACAGTTGTAGTGGGTGTGGCCTCTCCCAATACAAGTGCCCTATAGTCGAGTTCTAACCAGGAGTATGCATAATGCATACGTACCTGCTGGTCCTGGCTCAAAAACTCAGAAACTGGCGAATCCTCACAGCGCACAATGCATGCGCCTGGGGATTCATAAGTCTGCAGTCACACAGAGTGTATATGCCATGTGCTCACTGTGAGTTCCTCACTAACTGGCTTAGTAGTGAAAACAGTCGTGGCCTTGGCTATCACTCATAGCTGCAGTGTTAACATGTTAAATGCCGCTGTTAATCTCTGACAGCGGTATTTACCATGCATGTGGAGCGCCCCCACACCGCCGCAGGGCCGAGGGGTACCCGGAGCCGGGCCTCTAGGTCTCAGTCCTGGGGTTGTCACGGTGGCTAGACCCGGTCCGTGGCCCTGTCCGTCAGTGGGGGACGTCCGGTGCAATAAGTGGTAGTAATGGTAGCGATGGAGCGGTACGGTTGTGGGGTGTAAGTCGCGGTAAATAACGAGGACACCAGGTTGCAGTCTCTTTACCTCTTTACTGGAGATCTCTGAGTCCTCAGTCCGGAACACGGTTCACCAGGCTACGCAAGTCCGGCCGGTCCAATGGCACCTCCAGAGTTCTCCTCTCAGGTGGAAATCTGTGCCTTCCTTCTAGCGCTATGTGTTGTAGTCCTTCCCTGCTGTGCTCACGGAAAGTAACCCCACAACGGTTGTGTCTGTTTCTTAAGTTCCCTCACAACTCGATTTGATGTTCCTCTGTAATCCACCCCTTCCCTGTATTCAGGTTGGAATGGCACCCGTTTGTCAGGTAGGCCTGGAGTTCTTCCGGGACCCTAGAGTCGCCCCTCTCCCGCAATTGCCCCCCAAGACTTCATAGGTGATATGTGGTAGACAGCCCGCCTGAGACCGACTGTCCTGCCGCTGTTTGGAGTATGGCTTGAAGCTGTATTCTAATCCACTCCCTCGGCGTTCCGGCCACCGGTATTGCGCCTCAGCAGGGTGCTGCCTCTTTCAGCACAACCCCTGCTGGTATTCTCCTTCTGCTTGATCTCGTTTCTCACTCAGCACAATCTATCTCGCTTCTAGTCCTTTCTTGAGTCCCGCCGCTTCCAGGAGCCTGCGCGGACCCGTTACGTTCTTTCAATGCCAAGCCTCTGCCAGGATCCCACCCCTGGCAGAGACCCTACAGTCTCTCCCTTCACAACACCCCCTGCCACAGGGTGTTGCTCCGTTCAATCCCGTCAGCGTTCTCCTCTAACTTCCTGCCTGACCCCCAGTTTACCCACTATGGTGGGGAGTGGCCTAATGAATAGCACCCTTAGCTCCCCCCGGAGGCCCAGCTGTGAAACATATTGGTGTCTGTGATACCTGATTGGAGGAACTCCTTCGGTGCCATCGAACGTACCATGGCTCCCCTTAGCGGCGAAGCCACAGCACTGCAACGACCAGAACTCTGGGGCGCTGCACATGCGCCATTGGTGTGTCACAGACCACATTCATCAGCGCCCCGTCACATAATCGTGGGGTGCCGATGGGTTGGCATGACAACCTGGAGTCTGTAGGAGACCCCTGTGGTTGTTACAGCCATTCTGCTTTGAGCGCGTTCATAGCAAAAGAGCATCAGAAGATCACAGCTTCAAGTCTCCTATGGAGAGTATTGAAGCATGTAAAAAGTGAAAAAAAAGGTTTTTAAAAATATATATATTTTTTAAATATAAAAGCTATAAAACAGTAAAAAAAAATAAAAAATACACATATTTGGTATTGCTGAGTTCAGAAACGCCCGATCTATGAAAATATAAAAAGAATGACGTCATGAGAAAAAAATTTAAAACTCCAGTATTACGATTTTTTGGTCGCCACAACATTGCAATAAAATGCAATAACAAGCAATGAAAGCATTGTATCTATGCCAAAATGGTATCTATAAAAACATCAGTTCAGCATGCAAAAAATAAGCCTTCACCCAGCACCAGATCACAAAAAATGGAGACAATATGGATGTCGGAAAATGGAGCCTTTTTTTGTAACAAATTTTGGATTTTTTTTTCACCACTTAAATAAAGAAGAACCTATACATGTTTAGTATCTACAAACTTGTAGTGACCTTGAGAATCATAATAGTAGGTCAGTTTAAGCATTTGGTGAACATAATTAAAAAAAAAAAATTGTGGAATTGCACTTTTTTACAATTTCACCGAACTTGGAATTGTTTCCCATTTTCCAGTACACTATATGATAAAATCAATGATGTAGCTCATAAGTATTATTATTATCTAATATATAAAGCTGAATGTGTGTGTATGTGTGTATGTCCGGGATTGGCATCTGCACCGTCGCAGCTACAGCCACAAAATTTTGCACAGTCACACGTCTGGACCCAGAGAGCATCATAGGCTATGTTGGGAGGCAAAATTTTAACTCCGCGCTTTCCAATTCACCAATTTTGCCCCTATCTACATAATGGGGAAAAAGTGAAAGGAAAAGTGTCGGAGGCAAATTGACAGCTGCCAGATGTGAACAAGGGGGACTTAAAGAATGAGAGCGATGGCGCCAAAGAGTATATACCGTACAGTTGCTAAGGTGGGGCTCTGACATGGGATACTCACCACACACAGGGATATGAACAAACACACAAAATGCGCCACACACTACCACGTGCTTGAACACATATCACCCTCAGCACACATTTCACCACACATACACCAACCTCATCACATAAAAAACGAAACACAAAAGTCACCGCTCAAAACTCGCCACGCGCAAAACTCACCACATGCAAAACTCGCCACACGTGCAAAACTTACCTCATGGAAAACTCGCCACACGCAAAACTTGCACACGCGTAAAAATTGCCACATGCACAAAAGTTGCAACACATGTACACTGTGTTCCAAATTATTATGCAAATAATATTTCCTCATATTTTCTCTAAATTACCTATCTGAATTGCAGTCATTGTTATTTTCCAGTCATCTACTATTCTAGTATAATTGCAATGTTTTGGAGCAAACTGCCTATGAAAACAGTATATTTAAAAAAAAATAAACACTCAAAATGCATGTTCCAAATTATTATGCACAGCAGAGTTTTCAACCTTTGAACAAAAAAATGGTCAATTGTGAAGTTATAAGCATTATCAGCTTATTGCAAAATGAAATCAACCAGTTTTCAAGTGAAAACTTTATTCTAGGCGATGTTACATTTGCACATAGGACCCCTTGTTCGAAAGAAGCTTCTGAACTCTCTCATCCATGGAATTTGTCAGTTTTTGGATGGTTTCTGCTTCAATTCTTTTGCATGTGGACAGAATACCCTCCCAGAGCTGTTGCTTAGATGTGAACTGCCTCCCGCCATCATAGACACTCCTGTTGATGATGCTCCAGAGGTTCTCAATGGGGTTGAGGTCAGGGGAAGATGGTGGCCACACCATAAGTTTGTCCTCTTTTATGCCCATAGCAGCCAGAGATGCAGATGTCTTTTTTGCAGCATGAGGCGGTGCATTATCATGCATGAAAATGATCTTGCTGCGGAAAGCACGGTTCTTCCTCTTGAACCATGGCAGGAAGTGTTGTTTTAGAAACTCCACATAGATTATGGAGTTCATCTTTACCCCTTCAGGGATCATAAAGGGGCCGACAATCTCTCTCCCCATGATTCCAGCCCAAAACATTACTCCACCTCCTCCTTGTTGGCGCCTTAGCCGTGTTTTCATGGGGTGTCCATCAACCAGCCATCCTCCACTCCATCCATCTGGACCATCGAGCATTGCACGGCACTCATCGGTGAACAAAACAGTTTTGAAGTCAGTCTTGATTTATCGTTTGGCCCACTGGAGCCGTTTCTGCTTGTGTGCAGTGGATAGAGGTGGTCGACAGGATGGCTTACGCACAGCTGCAAACCTCTGAAGGACTCTGCATCTTGTTGTTCTGGGGACGTTGGAGGCACCAGCAGCTTCAAAAACTTGTCTGCTGCTATGACAAGGCATTTTTGCAGATGCTCTTTTAACCTTACGCAATTGCCTGTTGGAAAGAGTCCTCAATTTTTCCTTAGCACGCTCACGTGTGTGCTGGGAATCAGCTACATACTTCTTGATTGTGCGATGATCACGATGAAGTGTCTTGGCAATGTTGATTGTAGTCATGCCTTGACCCAATTTGTGGCTTCTCAGCAGCCGACACATCCTTTTTCTTTCCCATTTTGGCAAAAAATGTAGGCTGCTTAATAATGTGGAACAGCCTTCTTAAGTAGTCTTGCCTTTATTTGGACACACCTGCCAAACTAATTTGCACAGGTATCTGCAATTGCTTTCAGTGATATAAAGAGCCCTGACACACATCACCATCAATGAGTTTAAATGACAAACAAAAAAATTCTAACCTTATCACTCCTAAACTCTTTGTGCATAATAATTTGGAACACAGTGTAAAAGTTGCCTCACACAAAACTTGCACATACTCAAAACGCACCACACATAAAACTCGCCACGTGCAAAACTCGCCATGCGCAAAACTTGCTGCACACAACTTGCTACACTAACCTGTCACATGCAACTTGACACACAAAAAGTTGCTGCATGCATGTCGCCACACAAAACTCATCTCACAAAAGTCGCTACATGCATGTTGCCACACGCAACTCAACACACACAACTTGACACATGAAACTCACCCTAAAACACACACAAGTCTGGTATTATCCTTCAAAAATAAAAATCTGATTAATAAGCAGACAAACTACAAGAGCAACAAATGTACCATATAAGAAATACGGCAGCTGTCAGTCACATGACCTGTCTATTATGTGTATGAGCTAATATATACTGCCAGGGGGAGGGCTTCCTGTTGGCTGGGGATTTATCAGGCTGCCAATTTAGCTTACAAATACTGAGGTAAAAATACTGACCAAATAACGTGTGAACGCGGTCTAATACAGGAGGAGATAAAACACAGATATATACTATATACAGGAGAAGATGACACAGGTATATACTATATACAGGGGAGATGACACACAGGTATATACTATATACAGGAGCAGATCACACACAGGTATATACTATACACAGGAGATGACTTACAGGTATGTACTATAAACAGGAGGAGATGACATACATGTATATACTATATATAGGAGGAGATGACATACAGGTATATACTATATACAGGAGGAGATGACATACAGGTATATACTATATAAAAGAGGAGATGACACATAGGTATATAGAGGAGGAGATGACATACAGCAGGTATATACTATATACAGGGGAGATGACATACAGGTATATACAGTACTATATACAGGAGATGACATACAGGTATATACTATATATAGGAGGAGATGACATACAGGTATATACTATATACAGAAGAGAAGACATACAGGTATATACTATATACAGGACAAGATGACACAGAGGTATGCACAATATACAGGAGGAGATTCTCCAGGTAATTACGAGTTCATAGACACCTAACATGCCTATGTTATTTTTTATCTAAGTGGTGAAAAAAAATTCAAAACTTTGCTAAAAAAAAAAAGCGCCATTTTCTGATACCTGTAGCGTCTCCATTTTTCATGATCTGGGGTCGGGTGAGGGCTGATTTTTTGTGTGCCGAGCTGACGTTTTTAATAATACCGCTATTGTGCAGATATGTTCTTTTGATTGCCCGTTATTGTATTTTAATGCAATGTCGCAGCGACCAAAAAAACATGATTCTGGCGTTTCAAATCTTTTTCTCGCTACGCTGTTTAGTGATCAGGTTAATGCTTTTTTAATTGATAGATCAGGCGATTCTGAACGCGACGATACCAAATATGTGTAGGTTTGATTTTTCGTTTATTGTTTTATTTAGGATGGGGCGAAAGGGGGGTGATTTAAACTTTTTTATATTTTTTTTATTTTTTTCATATTTTTAAAAACATTTTTTTTTAACTTGTGCCATGCTTCAATCGCCTCCATGGGAGGCTTGAAGCTGGCACAACTCGATCGGCTCAGCTACATAGCAGCGATCATCAGATCGCTGCTATGTAGCTGAAATGCAGGCTTGCTATCAGCGCCGACCACATGGGGGTGCTCACAGCAGGCCAGCATCAGTAACCATAGAGGTCTCAAGGACCTCTATGGTTACTGTCCTGACACATCGCCGACCCCCGATCATGTGACGGGGTCGGCGATGCGCTCATTTCCGGCCGCGCGGCCGGAAGCGGTAGTTAAATGCCGCTGTCAGCGTTTGACAGCGGCATTTAACAGGTTAATAGCGGCGGGTGAATCGCGATTTCACCCGCCGCTACTGCGTGCACATGTCAGCTGTACAAAACAGCTGACATGTCGCGACTTTGATGTGGGCTCACCGCCGGAGCCCACATTAAAGGGGGAGATACGACATGTGCTGTATTAGTACGGCACATGTTGTGAAGGGGTTTTAGTGATAGTGGTTAAATTTCTTCAATATAACTTGCGTTTATTTGTGAGAAAAATGAAAATTTGGCAACATTTTTTGAAAATTTAGCAATTTTTGAACTTTGAATTCTTATGCCCTTAAATCAGAGAGATATGTCACACAAAATAGTTAATAAATAACAATTTTCACATATCTACTTTACATCAGCACCCTATTGAGGGTTAAAAGTTGACCAATGATTTTTCATTTTACCAACAATTTTACAAAACCATTAAACATTTTTTTTAGGGACCACCTCACATTTGAAGTGACTTTGAGGGGTCTATATCATAGAAATTACCAAAATGTGATAGCATTCTAAAAACATCACCCCTCAATGTACTCAAAACCACATTCAAGAAGTTTATTAACCCTTCAGGTGTGCTTCACAGGAATTTTTGGAATGTGGAAAAAAAAAGAATATTTAACTTTTTTTTGCCAAAAATGTACTTTAGACCTCAATTTTTTATATTTTCACAAGGGTAACAGGAAAAATGGACCACAAAATTTGTTGTGCAGTTTCTCTGAGCATTCTGATACCCCATATGTGGGGGAAAAAACACTGTTTGGGAGCATGGCAGAGCTCGGAAGGGAAGGAGCACCCTTTGACTTTTTGAATTAAAAATTTGCTGTAACAATTAGTGGACGCCATGTCACGTTTGGAGAGCCCCTGATGTAGTTAAAGAGTTTAAATCCCCTACAAGTGACAACATTTTGGAAACTAGACCCCTCAGGGAACTATTCTAGATGTGTCGGGAGAACATTGAACCCTCATGTACTTCACAGATGTTTATAACGTGCCATGAAAATAAAAAGAAAAATTTCCCCTCGAATATGTTTACAGCCCCAAATTTAGCATTTTCATACGGCTAACAGGAGAAATTGCACCATATAATTTGTTGTGCAATTTCTCCTGAGTACACCTATAATTCATATGTGGGAGAAAACTACTGTTTGGGTGCACGGCAGGGCTTGGTAGGGAATCAGTGTCATTTGACTTTTTGAATATAAAATTTGCTGGAATCATTAGCAGACACCATGTCCCGTTTGGAGAGCCCAGATGCTCCTAAACAATGGAAACCCCCAGAAGTGATCCCATTTTTGAGGCTAAAGCCCTTTAAGGAATGTATATAGATATATGGTGAGCACCTTGAACTCCCAGATGCTTCACAGAAGTTTATAACATTGAGCTTTGAAAATAAAAAAATCACATTTTCCTCACAAAAATGCTATTTTAGCCCCTTTTTTTATTTTTACAAGGGTAACAGGAGAAATTGCACCATACAATTTGTTGTGAAATTTCTCCTGAGTACACAGATACCCCATATGTGAAGGGATGCTACTTTTGAGGCACAGTTCAAATTTTGCTAGAATTGTTTGAGGGTGCCATGTCACATTGGCAGAGCCTCAGAGGTGCCAGAACAACAGAACCCCTTATATGTGAACTCATTTTACAAACTACACTCCCCAATGAATTCATCTAGGGGTGCAGTGATCATATTGACACCACATGTGCCTCATAGAATTTTATACAATTGAGCAGGGAAGAAAGAATACATTACATTTTTACCACTAAAATGTTGTTTTAGTTCCAAGTTTTACATTTTTCTAAGGGCTAATAGGAATTTGTTTTTCACAACAAACTGAGGTCCATTTTTTCCTGAGTGCACCAATATCCTACATTTAATTGGGAAATATTTTTCAGGCACAGTGCAAATCTCAAAATGAAAGGAGCGCCATACTATACATGTAGTGCAAATTTTACTGTTATGGTTTGCAGGTGCCATGACCCACTGGGAGAGCTCCTGAGTTGTCAGAACAACAGAATACCCCATAATTGATCCCATTTTACAAACTACACCTCTCAACAAATTCATCTAGGGGTGCAGTGATCATATTGACTCCATGGGTTTTTCACAGAATTTTATACCATTAGGCAGTGAAGAAAAATTAACTAAGCCACAAAGTCATTGCTAAATAAACTGACTGTTCACAGAGTGCTTTATCCCTGAGGGATCCAATCTTTATAATGAGGCAGCAGAGTTACTCTGGACATCATCTGGCCTCTGTTCAGTGGTGTCCTTCTTTTTAGAAGTGCAGAAAACTGTGGCTGAGTTTTATAAGTGATTAGACGACTTTATTCTTCAGGTTGGTGCGATTACAGCGAAACCAGATTTATATCGGGTTTTTATGTTTAGCTGCTGTCACACGCTAAAGGACACTTTTTATTGCAAAAACTAGTTTTTGCATCCCCATATATTGAGAGCTATAATTTTTCCATATTTCAGCCGACAGAGTCATGTGAGGATTTGTTTTTTGCGGGAAGAGTTGACGTTTTTATTGGTATCATTTTCAGACACGTGACTTTTTGATCGCTTTCTATTCCGATTTTTAGGAGGCAGATTGAACAAAAAACAGCAATTCAGAAACTTTTTTTTTATATCCTTCCGCTTGTGGTAAAATTGATAAAGCTGTTTTATTCTTTGGGTCGGTACAATTACAGCGATACCACAGTTATAGTGGTTTTTTATGTTTTGACACTTTTACACTATTGAAACTATTTTATAGAAAAAATAATTATTTTTGCATCGCTTTATTATGAGAGCTATAACTTATTTATTTTTTGGCTAATGAGCTTTATGATGGCTTGATTTTTGCATCACAAGATGACGTTTTCAGCCTTTCTCTGTTTATTTATATTCATTTTTTGTTATTGCGTTTTATTCCATTTTTTGTTTGGCGGTATGATGATAAAGCATTGCTTTTGCCTTGTTTTTTATTTATTTATTTATAGTGTTCACTAATGGGACAGTTTAATAGGTTGGGTCGTTCCGTATGTGGCAATAACAAATATGTGTACTTTTATTGTTTATTTATATTTTTTCATTAAAATATTAATTCATGGGTACAATATATTTTTATTTTTTTATTATTTTTCCATTTTTGTAAAATATTTTGACCATTTTTTTAAACTTTTTTTCTAACTTTTTAAATTTTTTTTTACTTTATCCCACTATGGGACTATCAGTTTTTGCAGGCTGATTGCTTGTATAGCATGGGGATGCAGCAGCAAAGTATGCAAACTGTCAGCGCTGCACTGACAGATATAGTTGCACAGCGCATGATCAGCAACCTTCCTAGCTCTGGTTTACCCGGATGTCGTCATGACAACATCGACTCACCATGGCAATGATCAGGACTCCGCAATGACATCGTAGAGTCTTCTATCCAAGGGCAGAGGCGCTGTCTTCCCTCTGCAGACTCCTGAAATGCTGTGATAAAGTTCAAGTTGCAGCATTTAGGGGGTTAGAGTGCCGGTAGTGGTGCGGGACCGCTCCTGGTACTGAGTGGTACTGAATCAGCTGACATCCGGCAGCGATCACGTGCTCACAGTCCAGGTGCCCACAAAATCGCCGGGAAGTATACATAAATTCCAGGTCAATTAGACTCAGGTCACAAGTTTGGAAAGGCGTTAAACACTTTCCAGTACCGCATAGAACGGTGCTAGAAACAGTCTTTTTTATATTATTATAACTATTATTTTTTTATATTATTTTGCAAATTTTTGTTTTATCAAATGTCCAGTGAAAACCTCTTGGATCTCAAATCAGCAACTAAATACATCAAGGTATTGTCTGGCTACGGTTCAGTTCCCACAATGAGTTTTTGGTCAGTTTTTGACACTATGTAGTTTTGCTGTGACAAAAACACGGCAAATTGGAGTTAAAAAAAAGTAAAAAAATCGCATGCCCACCTTTTTTTTCACACAGCACAAACTGACTGACTGACTGATGCGTGTTTGAAATCTTCAAGATATCAATTTTTTTTGCACATGCGCTAAGTTTTATGTACAGATTTTCCCCGTAGAATTGCATTAGATGTGGAAAATCTGTAGGTAAAAAACGCATAAGCGTTTCCACTGCGGAAATGAACAAAAACTGTTCCTTCTGTCTAACAATGTCTATGGTTTTTCTAAGGTTGAAAAATCCATAGAATATTCGAATCTGCCTTCAGCTATGAGACCAGTGTCACTTGATGACACTCTTCCACCACAGACATGAAGCCTAGAGGACCCAGGGAATGAAGATGTTGCAGTGCATAGGTCAGGGATGGGGAGCAACACAGATTCAGACTTTGAGCCATGTATGTCTGGTGAGCCTCGTCTTATAACAAAACCTGAACTGAATGACTTGGTCCATGACTTACATTTGTCAAAAGCAAATTCAGAGTTACTGCACAAGACTTCAAGGATGGCATTTTCTGTTACTTGGTACAATAGTTTCTGTCTTTCGAAGCTGCCAAGATGACTTAACACAGATTTTTGAACAGGTTCACAACCTATCCATCTGCATTGACATTGATAGGTTGTTGCAGCTTTGGGATGTGAGAATGAACCCAACGATAATGTGTGCAAAACTGTAAAGCGCTGCAGAATATGTTAGCGCTATATAAAAAAAACAAAAATAAAAAAAATAAAGAAAGATTATTAAAGAAAGAAAACAGTGGCATCTCTTTACTGAATCATCAGCGTTAAGCCTGAAGGCTGTCTTGTTACACGACGGTATTGGTCATCCTTCAATTCCTGTTGGCTATACTGCACACATGAAAGAAACATATGAGAACTTGGAACATGGAACTGTTGTTGAAGCACATCAAGTACAGCAACTACAACCCCTGGCAAAAATTATGGAATCACCGGCCTTGAAGGATGTTCATTCAGTTGTTTAATTTTGCAGAAAAAAAGCAGATCACAGACATGGCACAAAACTAAAGTCATTTCAAATGGCAACTTTCTGGCTTTAAGAAACACTAAAAGAAATCAAGAACAAAAAATGTGGTAGTCAGTAATGGTTACTTTTTTTAACCAAGCATAGGGGAAAAATTATGGAATCACTCAATTCTGAGGAAAAAATTATGGAATCACCCTGTAAATTTTCATACCCAAAAATAACACCTGCATCAAATTAGATCTGCTCGTTAGTCTGCATCTAAAAAGGAGTGATCACACCTTGGAGAGCTGTTGCACCCAAGTGGACTGACATGAATCATGGCTCCAACATGAGAGATGTCAATTGAAACAAAGGAGAGGATTAGCAAACTCTTAAAAAAGGATAAATCATCACGCAATGTTGCAAAAGATGTTGGTTGTTCACAGTCAGCTGTGTCTAAAATCTGGACCAAATACAAACAACATGGGAAGGTTGTTAAAGGCAAACATACTGGTAGATCAAGGAAGACATCAAAGCGTCAAGACCAAAAACTTAAAGCAATATATCTCCAAAACAGGAAATGCACAAAAAATGAGGAACAAATGGGTGGAAACTGGAGTCAACGTCTGTGACCGAACTGTAAGAAACCGCCTAAAGGAAATGGGATTTACATACAGAAAAGCTAAACGAAAGCCATCATTAACACCTAAACAGAAAAAACGTTACAATGGGCTAAGGAAAAGCAATCGCGGACTGTTGATGACTGGATGAAAGTCATATTCAGTGATGAATCATGAATCTGCATTGGGCAAGGTGATGATGCTGGAACTTTTGTTTGGTGCCGTTCCAATGAGATTTATAAAGATGACTGCCTGAAGAGAACATGCAAATTTCCACAGTCATTGATGACATGGGGCTGCATGTCAGGGTCAGGTAAATGCACTGAGGAGATGGCTGTCATTACATCTTCAATAAATGCACAAGTTTATGTTGATATTTTGGACACTTTACTTATCCCATCAATTGAAAGGATGTTTGGGGATGATGAAATCATTTTTCAAGATGATAATGCATTCCTGCCATAGAGCAAAAACTGTGAAAACATTCATTGAAAAAAGACACATAAGGTCAATGTCATGGCCTGCAAATCTCAATCCAATTGAAAATCTTTGGTGGAAGTTGAAGAAAATGGTCCATGACAAGGCTCCAACCTGCAATGCTGATCTGGCAACAGCAATCAGAGAAAGTTGGAGCCAGATTGATGAAGAGTGCTGTTTGACACTCATTAAGTCCATGCCTCAGAGACTGCAAACTACTAGTGATGTTTTGGAGTGTTTTTTTGTTTGTTTTTCATTATTCCATAATTTTTTCATCAGAATTGAGTGATTCCATAATTTTTCCCCTATGCTTGGTTAAAAAAAGTAACCATTACTGACTACCACATTTTTTGTTCTTAATTTCTTTTAGTGTTTCTTAAAGCCAGAAAGCTGCCATTTGAAATGACTTAAGTTTTGTGTCATGTTTGTGATCTGCTTTTTTTCTACGAAATTAAACAACTGAATGAACATCCTCCAAGGCCGATGATTCCATAATTTTTGCCAGGGGTTGTGCAACTGGAACATCTCTGGAGATTTAAAATCAGTGACACTGCGGCTTGGATTGCAGCTCAGATATACCAAGTGCTGCTGTTTCTTTTGCAAACGGATCAGCAGTGCTAGGCAGTCATACTACAGTAGAAGGAACTAGTTGACTCCCATGCAGAAAAATGGCCCAGCAATTATATTTTTGCCTCCATTTCATATAAAACTCGGGCTGTTGAAAAATTTTGTGAAAGCAATGATCAAGGAGGCAGAAGGTTTTCGTTATTTGAGACAAATGTTCCTTAGAATAACTGATGACAAGATTAAGGAAGTCATTTCTGTTGGTCCACGAATCTGACACATCATGAATGACAAGCACTTCGAAGAGCTGCTGGTGGGGGAAATCATTCAAGCATGTTTCTGGGAATTTCCTTGGCAACTATTGAACACCAAACTACACTGAATTGCTACAAAGCGATGAAGTGCAACTTGTAATTGAAAATTAATTTTCTTCATTCACATTTGGAATTCTTCTCTGAAAATCTTGATGTAGTTACTGACTAACATGATGAAAAGGTTTCACCAAGATATTTCCATCAATGCTAGTTGACTATTGCTGGACACTAATATGGGATCCACCGAATGTTGAGTACAAATGAAAATCAACAACAGCGAAACACTTTGGGTGCAGTTGAACTAATGCCGCTGGTAACATTTGAATGCTTCGTAAGCAGTGAATTGTAATCTCATATTTCTAAACATTTCTACGTGATACAGACTATCTGGAATTATATTTCTGCTTATCCGAATGGGTTTATCATAATCACCTCAAATTTTCAAGGAAGCAAAACTTTTGAAAATATTTTTTGTCCATATTCGACACATGATTATATCAATAAGGTTTTCTCATGATCAACTACCAAGATGCATCAAAAGCAAAGCAGTTTTATTTAAAACATGACATACCAACAAGAGACAAAAAACACAGCGTCAAAAATGTGATAAAAGCGCATGGAAAAAATGCACTCAAAAACACAATTTACCTAATTTACCTAATGGGTGCACACATCGTGCAGAAAATATGCAATACCAAAAAGTCACCAAATATTCATTGCGGGAACGTAGCCTAACGGAATAGGTAAGAACAGAGGGTTTTAGGAAATTGATATATAACAATATAAATATAAAACTTCGAAAAATAGAATCACTCTGAAAATGAGGGAGTTGTATTCCTTTGGCTTGAAAAATATAGTTTTTTATTTGTGAGTTATTGCTTTTCTTTTTTTAATTTATTTCGATAGTAAGCATAGAAATAAATCACTAGAAGAATATTCTTGAAATTTAGTTGTGTGGTTTGACAATATGAGTTCTGAACTGTTTGCAGTTTCTAAGTGTCTTTCTTTAGAAGACTATTACCGATATGGTTAGTACAAGTCTATATTTATATTTGGATATAATTGGCATAGTAATATTGTATACATGAGTTATTTATTTATATAATTATTTATGTAATTATTTATGGAAACATATTACATAATCTTATTTTTATGGAAAAAAACGTTTGCTTGCAGCACTTCAGGGAAAATAGTGGCCCCTTATATTTAGGACACAAATCTATATTTCAGAGCTAGAGAAAACTGCATAATCAGTTACACAAGAGCTAGCACAGGCCTTGAGGGGAATCTCACACAAAAACCAATTGCTATTAGGAAGGGGTAAAATAGTAAAACAATTGAAATTAGAAATGGAGTCAGAAAATAAATTGATAAATGAAGAATTAAACGACAGTTCTGAAGTTTATGGGCACAATGGTCACATGTACATTTTGTCATCACACACCAATAAAAGTCAATGGAGCGAAGGTCACGTATGTACAATTTGGCATGTGCACGCACAGTATATCTGACAGAAAGGCTGCCGTCACACGGTCAGTATTTGGTCAGTATATTACCTCAGTATTTGTAAGCCAAAACCAGGAGTGGGTGATAAATACAGAAGTGGTGCATATGTTTCTATTATACTTTTCCTCTAATTGTTTCACTCCTGGTTTTGGCTTACAAATACTGATGTAAAATACTGACCAAATACTGCTAGTGTGACGGCGGCCAAATACACAGTTTTTCTGTTCACTCTGTGAAGAGGCGCTCAGGGCTGGTGCTGTAGGCCTGCTGCTGCTTATCCATGCCCTCATTTGTAGGCCAGAAGCCTCTGCTACATCCATGTCCATGGGTACAGGATCAGCCACATACACATTAGGAGATACCTGGTTTGTTTCAACAAGTTTTAGGACGTCTCCCCCTGTTTGGTGTGGGCTTTGGTGCGGGCTCCAGCAATGATGATCTTATCAGCTGTCATATGCCCCTAACAGCCGTGGGTGGAATCGCGATCTACCCATGGCTGTTAACGTGTTAAATGCCTCCGTCAAACCTCCTCCCATTGGCGCCCGTGTCACATGACCGTGGGTCGCCGATGGGTTGGCATGACAACCCGGGGTCAGCAGGAGATCCCTGTGGATGTCATAGCTGCATAGCTATGAGTGCCTCCCAGTGGTCGGCGCTCATAGCAAGTGAGCATATCTGCTACATAGAGCAGGGTTTCTAGTCTCCCATGGGGACTATTGAAGCAAGTGAAAAGTAAAAAAATGTAAAAATATAAAAAAAATAAAAAAGTACACTGTGTTCCAAATTATTATGCAAATTGGATTTAAGTGTATTAAATATTTAATTGTTTTGTTTTTCAAATAAACTCATGGATGGTATTGTGTCTCAGGGCTCAATGAATCACTGAAATCAATCTTAAACACATGTGATAATTAGTTTTCCAGGTGATTCTAATTAAAGGAAAACTACTCAAAAATGATGTTCCACATTATTATGCAGGTCACAGGTTTCAAGCAATATGGGAAATAAAAAAGATCTCTCTGCTGCTGAAAAGCGTTAAAAATTAGATATTTCACGAAAACTTAAGAGTGATCATCATACTCTGATGAGATTTGTGACTGAAACAGAGCACAGACAGAGTTCATGCAAATAAAGGCATAATGAGGAGGTTTTCTGGCAGACAAATTCATTGGATTAAGAGAGCAGCTGCCAAAATACCATTACAAAGCAGCAAACAGTTATTTGAAGCTGCTGGTGCGTCTGGAGTCCCTCGAACCTCAAGGTGTAGGATCCTTCAAAGGCTTGCTGTGGTGCATAAACCTACTATTCGGCCACTCCTAAACAGTGTTCACAAGCAGAAATGGTTGCAGTGGGCCCAGACATACATGAAGACTAATTTTCAAACAGTCTTGTTTACTGATGAGTGTCGAGCAACTCTGGACGGTCCAGATGGATGGAGTAGTGGATGGTTGGTGGATGGCCACCATGTCCCAACAAGGCTGCAACGTCAGCAAGGAGGTGGAGGAGTCATGTTTTGGGCTGGAATCATGTGGAACCAGCTGATAGGGCCCCTTAAGGTTCCTGAAGGTGTGAAAATGACCTCAGCAAAGTAAATAGAGTTTCTGACTGACAACTTTCTTCCATGGTCTAAAAAGCAGAAACATGCCTTCAGGAACAAAATCATCTTCATGCATGACAATGCACCATCTCATGCTGCAAAGAATACCTCTGAGTAATTGGCTGCTATGGGCATAAAAGGAGATAAACTCATGGTGTGGCCACCATCTTCCCCTGACCTCAACCCTATAGAGAACCTTTGGAGTATCATCAAACAAAAGATCTATGAGGGTGGGAGGCCGTTCACATCAAAACAGCAGCTCTGGGAGGCTATTCTGACTTCATGCATAGAAATACAAGCAGAAACTCTCCATAAACTCACAAGTTCAATGGATGCAAGAATTTTGAAGGTGATATCAATGAAAGGCTCCTATGTTAACATGTAACTTGGCCTGTTAGGATGTTTTGGAGTTAAATAGCTTTTTTGTTCAGTGAATGTGACCTCCTAATGCTGCAAATTCCACAAATGAGCATTTTCAGTTCTTTAAAACATATCAAATGTTTAGAAATTCTACTGTGCCTAATAATTTGGAACAGTGCATTTTGAGTTTTTATTCATTTTGGAGATTATACTGTTATCATTGGGAGGTTTCTTCAATAAAATTCGATGTATACTCTAACGGGTGATGACTTTTATTAGACTGACTGTCATTTGCACTGACCATTTAGGAAAATCCGAGAAAAATGTCATTTGCATAATAATTTGGAACATAGTGTATATAAAAGGTCAAATCACCCCCCTTTTGGGGGGGCGTGGCCAGCTACCAAAGGAGCAAGACATGGTTCCCAGAGCTCCCTGAACCACGAGGGTAATCCACCCGTTTTCAGGCCTACTAGATTTCCATCTACCGAGAATTTAGGCAGCAATCTGCAGCCCCGGAGCCACTGGCGTGATATCTGGCCGCGGTGGTGGCAAATAACGGCCGAAAACTACGGCACCGAACTGAGGCCCATAGTCGGGCCTGCGGCCTGTGAGACGCTGGTGCGACCTACTTCCGGCCGGAGAACTCTCGGCGCCTCCCTCCATCAGTGAGGCGACCCGAACTTAGTCCGAAGAGGAGGCTCGCTTTCCCCCATTGTCCCGGACCCGGGGGTCCCTGCGGCCGGGGTCGGATCGCCGCCAAAGAGGAGCGGGGGCCGCGGCGCTGTGATTCACGGTGAGCACTGCAGGCTCGCGCGCCGGCCCACCTTCCCTTGGGCCATAGGGGAGGCGGCGTGCACTCCGGCTCACGCCGCGGAGGAGATACACCGGTCGGTGCTTACCCGTGCGCCGGCCGCTCAGGAGCCGCTGCCGGGCTGTGCCGCCCGCTCTTCCCCGGGATCCCCTTCCAGCGTCGAGACTTAGCGGTGGAGGCTGTTTCCGCTAGGGGGCGCTTGGTCCGTGCCGCTGGTGGCTGGCTCCCTGTGAGGAGAGAGGAGGACGCGCGGCCATTGTTTGCGGCCCTCAGGCGTGGCGTGCCGGACCCCTGGAACTGCAAGCCCGAGCGCCATCGCTCCACCGTGCCGTTATAGAAAACCCGAAGCCCTCCAGTGGACGGGGGACCCCCCGGTGCCTGGCGACACCTTACGGCAGAGGTGAGAGGTCGCCCCGTGATATATCCCCTCACCTCACATCTGTGAGTGACTTGGGCCTCAGACACAGAGGAAGTTGCTACCCGGCCCTAAACTCTGGTCCTCTGCTCCTACCATCAAGTGGGGCACGGTCAGCTGCGCGGCCCCCGTGTTCCCTGGATCTCTTTGCGGTGGTTCCGCAGGCCCCCCGTACATCAAGGTCAAGCTGAGCGGGGGAAGGGGGGCTAGTGAGTGATCCCCCGACTGCCTGGGCTGTCTGTGATAAGGTCCCAACAGTGATATCAAGGCCCGTTGCCTTTCCTGACTGGACGCTACAGAGCTGTCTGGGACCTAAGTCGGGACGGTGGACCGGCCCCCTGCTGAAGCTTCCCTGACTTATTTATCTCTGACAATCCTCCGCTACGCCTCCACCCTGAATAGGCCCAGTTTTTAATGCACCTTAAAACTCTTGTAATGCCTTAAAGTGCCCCTCCTATATCCGCTAGGGGTCGCTCTGCAATATGCCCTCCTTCTGACCCTTTCTCCTTGAAAAGGAAAAGCACCACGGAGCCCTTTCCCTACTCAACTCGCCCTCATGCCTAAAGCACGCAGAGCTAGCTCAAAACAACCCAACAACAGATTTGCCGCTTTAACAGATCTGGACGGCGATATGTCCTCGGGCCCCTTCTCCCAGTCAGAATCCTCTAATTCGTCTATACCTGAAGGTGCGGACTCTGAAATGATTCCAGCTTTAACAACCAAAACCCCTAATACTTCAATCTCAGATCAATCTGCCTTACTATCACAGTTTCAAACAATCTTACACTCAGAATTACTCAAAATGTCAGAAAAATTGACCAAGGATTTAACTAAGGAGATCAGAGAACTTGGTTCCCGCACCTCTGACCTGGAGGACAAATGGACGCTACTCACTCAACCCTTGCAACTCACGAGAAAGACATCGAGATGCTACACGACAAAATTCACACCCTTAATAACAGACTGGAAGATTTCGAAAATCGAGCCCGCAGGTGCAACATCAGAATCAGGGGCTTACCCGAAACAATCACCGATCTCCAGTCCACGGCGACGGCTCTCTTCCAGGAACTTTCACCAGGAATCCCTATAGAACGCCTAGAAATGGACCGAATTCATAGAGCCCTGAGTAAACGTAATCCGGAAGGCCCACCAAGAGATATCATCCTTAAACTACATCATTACAAAACCAAGGAACAGCTCTTACGTGCAGCTAGGAATTCGTCACCGCTGGTATTTCAAGGCCACTCATATGAGCTGTTCTCCGACTTGGCCCCCTCTACCATCGCCAAAAGACGTGCTATGAAACCATACCTGGAGGTCCTACGCTCCAACAATATCAAGTACCGCTGGGGCTTCCCATTCAAACTGATCTTCTCTCATCTCGACATGGTCCATACAGTTCTTTCCCCTGAAGGAGCGAGCCGCTGTTTGTCCAAACTACAACTCATGGACCCCCCATCATCCCCCCCCCCTTCTTCCTCGAGGCCCCAACCTGCGACCCGGACCACGTGATCCTCCGGCTCCCCCATGACGTGCTGGAAATCCACTAATTTTAGCTTGTGTCTATACTACTCCATAGGCTTCTCTTCAGGACAATCTCTTAGTGAAGCCCCGGACACAACACGCTATACTTTACAATGCTCTTTGGAACAATCAGTTCATATGTGTTTTTTTTTTTTTCTTCAGTTTATTGTTTCAGGCATTCTTGGAGCGTTCAGCTCCACCAGCTACCCTGCAGAAGCTGTTCCAGCTCTCGTTTCAATCGAACTTCCAGACTGTCATCACCATTTGACTTGCTCTTCACTTCAGACATGTGACTATGTACAGTATATTACACGAGTTTTTCACAGTGTTCTTCTTTGTTTCCCCCCCCCCTTTTTTTTTTTTTCTCTCCCCTCTTCTCTTTTCTCCTCTTTATAATGTGTTAAGTTGTAGAATTTTATCAGGCCTTTTAAATGGGCAGCTTGGTTTCAGTTATCTCAATAGACCATATTAAGTCGTTAATTAACTATGTTTAATATAATGGTTATTTTCAGGTCTTGCACTACGCCCCCTATCCCTAACTCCCATGGCGCCACGAAAAGCCCACTCCTAGCCTGTGAAATTGAATTTCTAGTTTTACTTTACCTACTACCTAGCTCTAACTCCTGTTCTTCACAACATTTAAATATGTTCCATTGTGCCCCCTAGCGGACCCTCATGACCCCACAGTGTCCTTGTACACTGATGCTTCGCACTATGTGCTTAGCCAACAACAGTCCCTCCCCCCCCCCCCCGAAAAGTTCTTCCTACCCTGTCCTAATCATAGTTATTGTTCAACCTACCTTCCCTTCCATCCATTCTACTCGCCCGAGTACACTCTACCAATTTGGTTCACCTAACAACAATTTCTCTAACTCTGCCAACGACCCAAAACTTGCTGCCAACATAAGCAAATTCAACAACCATTCATCATGCCGTTAAAGATCTTATCACACAATGTGAGGGGCCTAAATTCCCCTCACAAACGTACTAAGGCCTTTCGTTACTATAGATCCCAACAGGCAGACGTGGTTTGCCTCCAAGAGACGCACTTTTCAACCAGCTCCTACCCCAAATTTATGTCCACTTCTTATCCACTTTTTTACATGGCGAACGCCCCAAATAAAACCAAAGGAGTCGCGGTCTGTTTTAAAAAATCTGTCCCCTTCGTTTTTAAGTCATCAGTAGCTGACAAGGAAGGACGCTATATCATGGTGACAGGTTCGATATCGGACGAACTGGTCACTTTTGTCTCCTATTATGCTCCCAACTCCCACCAAGCCACTTTCTTTTCCCAGTTACTGGAATTAGTCTCCGAACATGCTCAAGGCACCACAATATTATGTGGAGACTCCAATTGCATACTGAAAGCTAGCCTCGATAAATCCTCATACCCCCATCCCTCTAATCCCCCACAGCCTTACCCTTCTGCGGTTTCAACCGCTCTTAATAAGCTTCTCGCCCAACATCATTGGGTGGACTTATGGAGGGAGATCCACCCCTCTAATAGAGACTACACGTACTTCTCCGCACGCCACCTAGTGTACACTAGAATCGACCACATTTTTGCTAACCCATCCTTTCTCCCAAACATTTCCAATATATCCATTCTTTCTACACCCTGGTCAGATCACTCCCCAAATCTCCTTACATGCTCGACGCTCCACCCACGGCCCCGTTCATTCAACTGGACTCTGAATGACTCACTGCTCTCCTATCCCGATATTTCTCAAAGGCTGAAAAATCACATTGATGATTATTTCTCCTTAAATCAACATTCAGCTTCATCGCCAATCTCCCTTTGGGAAGCTCATAAAGCTGTGCTAAGAGGTCTCTGCATCCAGGAGGCCTCTCGTAAGAAAAAAGACAGGAACGCGAAGATAGCTGAACTGGAGGGCAGGGTGTTAGCCTTAGAGTCTCAGATGAAAAATAACCCTTCACCAATTACGTATCGCGACCTTCTCCATGCTCGCACTGAATTAGATCTTAGCCTCTCTGAGATAGCAGACCGGGCCATACGTTGGTCACAACAACGCTTCTATGCTCTTAACAATAAAAATAACTCTAATTTAGCCCGGCGCTTAAAATGCCTACCTTTACCCAGGCCCCCTATTCGAATACGTACACCCATGGGTATCACATCTAACCCACAACAAATTGCCCACTTCTTCCAACAAAAACTCAAACAGCTGTACAGGGCCCCAACTACCTCGAATTCTGAAGCAATAGAGAAATTTTTAGATTCTATTCCCCTTCCGGCTCTCGGCTCTGATCTGACTGAACTCCTCAACCAACCCGTAACTTCAAGCGAAATTGAACTAGCCATTCAACAATTGAAAACTAACAAAAAACCTGGCCCCGATGGTTTTACGGCCCTTTATTACAAGAAATATGCTCCAATTCTGATCCCCCATCTCACTAATTATTTCAACTCCCTGAGAGAAGGTAACCAGCCTGGTGCAGCTTCTCTAATTGCAGCAATATCTATGATACCTAAACCCAATACAGACCACCTACTCTGGTCTAACTATAGACCAATATCCCTTATCAATATAGATCTCAAAATTTTAGCCAAAATACTATCCCAAAGATTGAATTCTGGCCTGGGTACCCTGATCTACAAAGACCAGGTGGGTTTTGTCCCTCGGAGACAGGCTTCAGATAACGTACGCAGGGTCTCCCATCTGTTGCACCTCTGCAAACACCGTGATATACCAAGTATGCTACTGTCATTAGACTTCAAAAAAGCCTTTGACTCTATCTCATGGCCATATTTGTTTGCTGTGCTGCGGAGATGGAAGTTTCCTGACCACTTTCTTTCTTGGATTCACGCCCTTTATAGTTCCCCTTCGGCCTGCGTGCGTTACAATGGCTTTTCTTCCACATACTTCCCAATTGGTAGGGGGACCAGGCAGGGATGTCCCCTTTCACCCCTGTTGTTTCTTTTGGCGCTTGAACCTTTAGCTATTCATATGCGTCTTAATTCTGAGATTCAGGGTGTGGAAGTGGCGTCAGTTTCTCACAAACTTCTTTTATTTGCGGACGACATGCTATTACTTTTGTCGTCCCCTAAGACATCTTTGCCGGCCCTCCTACTTACTCTAGAAAGCTTCGAAACTATATCAGGCCTCCACTTAAACACCAGCAAATCCTACGCTATGAACATATCCCTTTCGCGACCAACTGTATCATTTCTCCAACACAACTTTCCGTTCCAATGGGCCACTGACCAACTAGACTATTTGGGGATTAAACTAACTGCTAACCTAGACTCCCTTTATGCGGCTAATTATCCTCCTATGCTTCGGAAACTTCGCCTCTTGCTCCAATCATGGGAGAAACTGCATCTCTCTTGGTTGGGCCGTGTACGCGCGCTAAAAATGACAATCCTCCCCAAACTGCTCTATTTATTTCGCGTTCTACCTGTACCCATCCCCTCACACTTTTTTAAATTGGCCCAAAGATCTATAGACACTTTCGTATGGAGAGGAGGTATCCCGAGGGTTAACAAGGCTACTTTATACCGTCACCGCTTGAAGGGGGGTTTGGGAGTCCCCAACCTTTTGAAATATTACCGCGCAGCACAATTAGGCCAACTGACTTTATACCATGCCTACAACGAACCCCCATTATGGCTTTCCCTGGAAGCATTCGAAATGCAACCTAGTACGCTTGACACAGTATTATGGATCCTCCCAACTCAACGCAAACACATCTCGAACCCCATTATAAAGCATTCTCTTACAATCTGGGACACTCTAAAATATTCCTCACAACTGATCTCACCCTTTTTACCCTTAGCTCCCATTTGGGGTAATACCCTATTCCCCCCCGGCGTGGGATCTCTCAAAAGTTTTTATAGATGGATTGAAGCCGGTATAACTAAGGTTCACCAACTGTTCAATATCGACGGGATAATCCCATTCCCGGCCTTACAGGAAAAATACCACTTCCCACCCGGAGAAATCTTTCGTTACTTACAATTAAAAAATTTTGTCAACTCCTTATTAAAAAATTCTACCCCTCCCTATTCCATGACCCCATTTGAACAAAAGTGTCGCCAAAACCCACATGCCTCGGGGATTATTTCTCTCCTCTATTCATACATTAATGCCCCTTCCCATAGACATTGTTTGAAATATACCGTTCGCTGGGAGTCGGACATCGGATCTACCCTGACTGATTCGGAATGGTCTCAAATTTGGTCCTCTTCTACTGGAGGAATGTTAAATACACTCATGCTGGAAACCAACTACAAAGTGCTAACTGTTGTGAAATTGGATTTTGGGCTCCCCCGGTGGCCACTGGTGGAATTGAACTGGTGTGCATCATCCTCTCTGTTCACCTGTTTCCATCAGGATGTGGGAGTCGCTATTTAGCCTTGCTCCTCTGTCACTTCCATGCCGGTCAACATTGTAATCAGAAGCCTTTCTGTGCATTTTCCTGCTGCTAGACAACTCCCAGCTAAGTTGGACTTTAGTCCTTGTTTGTTTTTGCATTTTGTTCCAGTTCACAGCTGTAGTTTCGTTTCTGTGTCTGGAAAGCTCTTGTGATCTGAAATTGCCACTCTGATGTTATGAGTTAATACTAGAGTCTTAAAGTAATTTCAGGATGGTGTTTTGATAGGGTTTTCAGCTGACCATGAAAGTGCCCTTTCTGTCTTCCTGCTATCTAGTAAGCGGACCTCAATTTTGCTAAACCTATTTTCATACTACGTTTGTCATTTCATCTAAAATCACCGCCAATATTTGTGGGGGCCTCTGTCTGCCTTTCGGGGAAATTTCTCTAGAGGTCAGCCAGGACTATATTTTCCTCTGCCAGGATTAGTTAGTCCTCCGGCCGGCGCTGGGCGTCTAGGGATAAACGCAGGCTACGCTACCCGGCTACTGTTAGTTGTGCGGCAGGTTTAGTTCATGGTCAGTTTAGTTTCCATCCTTCCAAGAGCTAGTTCTTATGTTTGCTGGGCTATGTTCTCTTGCCATTGAGAACCATAACAGTTTGACCGGCCTAAAAAGGTTAAATTAATTGACAGAGAAAGGAGAGAAAAGAGAAGTCTGCTGAAGATATTTTTTTTTTTTCCTTCAGTTCTGAGTGTGCTTGTAATTGAATCTCTTGCAAGTCTGCCTATATTGCAGCCTTTCTCTCTCTCTCTCTTTCTAATCCTGGAATGGCTCTGTGTTCACCTGTTTAAAATGGATATTCAGAGTTTAGCTGCAGGTTTGAATAATCTCACCACGAAAGTTCAAAATTTACAAGATTTTGTTGTTCATGTTCCTATATCTGAACCTAGAATTCCTTTGCCTGAATTTTTCTCGGGGAATAGATCTTGCTTTCAAAATTTCAAAAATAATTGCAAGTTGTTTTTGTCCCTGAAATCTCGCTCTGCTGGAGATCCTGCTCAGCAGGTCAGGATTGTGATTTCCTTGCTCCGGGGCGACCCTCAGGATTGGGCTTTTGCATTGGCTCCAGGGGATCCTGCGTTGCTCAATGTGGATGCGTTTTTTCTGGCCTTGGGGTTGCTTTATGAGGAACCTCAGTTAGAACTTCAGGCGGAAAAGGCCTTGATGTCCCTATCTCAGGGGCAAGACGAAGCTGAAATATACTGCCAAAAATTCCGTAAATGGGCTGTGCTTACTCAGTGGAATGAGTGCGCCCTGGCGGCGAATTTCAGAGAGGGTCTCTCTGATGCCATTAAGGATGTTATGGTGGGGTTCCCTGTGCCTGCGGGTCTGAATGAGTCCATGACAATGGCTATCCAGATCGATAGGCGTCTGCGGGAGCGCAAACCTGTGCACCATTTGGCGGTGTCTACTGAGAAGACGCCAGAGAATATGCAATGTGATAGAATTCTGTCCAGAAGTGAACGGCAGAATTTTAGACGAAAAAATGGGTTGTGCTTCTATTGCGGTGATTCAACTCATGTTATATCAGCATGCTCTAAGCGTACTAAGAAGCTTGATAAATCTGTTTCAATTGGCACTTTACAGTCTAAGTTTATTCTATCTGTGACCCTGATTTGTTCTTTATCATCTATTACCGCGGATGCCTATGTCGACTCTGGCGCCGCTTTGAGTCTTATGGATTGGTCCTTTGCCAAACGCTGTGGGTATGATTTGGAGCCTCTTGAAACTCCTATACCCCTGAAGGGGATTGACTCCACCCCATTGGCTAGCAATAAACCACAATACTGGACACAAGTAACTATGCGGATTAATCCGGATCACCAGGAGATTATTCGCTTTCTTGTGCTGTATAACCTACATGATGTGTTGGTGCTTGGATTGCCATGGCTGCAATCTCATAACCCAGTCCTTGACTGGAAAGCTATGTCTGTGTTAAGCTGGGGATGTAAGGGGACGCATGGGGACGTACCTGTGGTTTCCATTTCATCATCTATTCCCTCTGAGATTCCTGAATTCTTGACTGAATATCGTGACGTTTTTGAAGAACCTAAGCTTGGTTCATTACCTCCGCACCGGGAGTGCGATTGTGCCATAGATTTGATTCCGGGTAGTAAATACCCTAAGGGTCGTTTATTTAATCTGTCTGTGCCTGAACATGCTGCTATGCGAGAATATATAAAGGAGTCCTTGGAAAAGGGACATATTCGTCCTTCGTCATCTCCCTTAGGAGCCGGTTTTTTCTTTGTGGCTAAGAAAGATGGCTCTTTGAGGCCGTGCATTGATTATCGGCTTTTGAATAAAATCACGGTTAAATATCAATATTCGTTGCCACTGCTGACTGATTTGTTTGCTCGCATAAAGGGGGCCAAGTGGTTCTCTAAGATAGATCTCCGTGGGGCGTATAATTTGGTGCGAATTAAGCAGGGGGATGAGTGGAAAACCGCATTTAATACGCCCGAGGGCCACTTTGAGTATTTGGTGATGCCTTTTGGTCTTTCAAATGCCCCTTCAGTCTTTCAGTCCTTTATGCATGACATTTTCCGTGATTATTTGGATAAATTTATGATTGTGTATCTGGATGATATTTTGATTTTTTCGGATGACTGGGACTCTCATGTCCAGCAGGTCAGGAGGGTTTTTCAGGTTTTGCGGTCTAATTCCTTGTGTGTGAAGGGTTCTAAGTGCGTTTTTGGGGTTCAAAAGATTTCCTTTTTGGGATATATTTTTTCCCCCTCTTCCATCGAGATGGATCCTGTCAAGGTTCAGGCTATTTGTGATTGGACGCAACCCTCTTCCCTTAAGAGTCTTCAGAAATTTTTGGGCTTTGCTAACTTTTATCGTCGATTTATTGCTGGTTTTTCTGATGTTGTTAAACCATTGACTGATTTGACTAAGAAGGGTGCTGATGTTGCTGATTGGTCCCCTGCTGCTGTGGAGGCCTTTCGGGAGCTTAAGCGCCGCTTTTCTTCCGCCCCTGTGTTGCGTCAGCCTGATGTTGCTCTTCCTTTTCAGGTTGAGGTCAACGCTTCTGAAATCGGAGCTGGGGCGGTTTTGTCGCAGAGAAGTTCCGATTGCTCCGTGATGAGACCTTGTGCTTTTTTCTCGCGTAAATTTTCGCCCGCCGAGCGGAATTATGATGTTGGGAATCGGGAGCTTTTGGCCATGAAGTGGGCTTTTGAGGAGTGGCGTCATTGGCTTGAGGGGGCTAGACATCAGGTGGTGGTATTGACTGACCACAAAAATCTAATTTATCTTGAGTCCGCCAGACGCCTGAATCCTAGACAGGCGCGCTGGTCGTTGTTTTTCTCTCGGTTTAATTTTGTGGTGTCCTACCTGCCGGGTTCTAAGAATGTTAAGGCGGATGCCCTTTCTAGGAGTTTTGAGCCTGACTCCCCTGGTAATTCTGAACCTACAGGTATCCTTAAGGATGGAGTGATATTGTCTGCCGTTTCTCCAGACCTGCGGCGGGCCTTGCAGGAGTTTCAGGCGGATAGACCTGATCGTTGCCCACCTGGTAGACTGTTTGTTCCTGATGATTGGACCAGTAAAGTCATTTCTGAGGTTCATTCTTCTGCGTTGGCAGGTCATCCTGGAATCTTTGGTACCAGGGATTTGGTGGCAAGGTCCTTCTGGTGGCCTTCCCTGTCTCGAGATGTGCGAGGCTTCGTGCAGTCTTGTGACGTTTGTGCTCGGGCCAAGCCTTGTTGTTCTCGGGCTAGTGGATTGTTGTTGCCCTTGCCTATCCCGAAGAGGCCCTGGACGCACATCTCGATGGATTTTATTTCGGATCTTCCTGTTTCTCAGAAGATGTCTGTCATCTGGGTGGTGTGTGATCGTTTCTCTAAGATGGTCCATTTGGTTCCCCTGCCTAAGTTGCCTTCTTCTTCCGAGTTGGTTCCTCTGTTTTTTCAAAATGTGGTCCGTTTGCATGGTATTCCGGAGAATATCGTTTCTGACAGAGGTACCCAATTCGTGTCTAGATTTTGGCGAGCATTCTGTGCTAGGATGGGCATAGATTTGTCTTTCTCGTCTGCTTTCCATCCTCAGACTAATGGCCAGACCGAGCGGACTAATCAGACCTTGGAGACATATTTGAGGTGTTTTGTGTCTGCGGATCAGGATGATTGGGTTGCTTTTTTGCCTTTAGCGGAGTTTGCCCTCAATAATCGGGCCAGCTCTGCCACCTTGGTGTCTCCCTTTTTCTGTAATTCGGGGTTTCATCCTCGATTTTCTTCTGGTCAGGTGGAATCTTCGGATTGTCCTGGAGTGGATGCTGTGGTGGAAAGGTTGCATCAGATTTGGGGGCAGGTAGTGGACAATTTGAAGTTGTCCCAGGAGAAGACTCAGCTTTTTGCCAACCGCCGGCGTCGGGTTGGTCCTCGGCTTTGTGTTGGGGACTTGGTGTGGTTGTCTTCTCGTTTTGTCCCTATGAGGGTTTCTTCTCCCAAGTTTAAGCCTCGGTTCATCGGCCCGTACAAGATATTGGAGATTCTTAACCCTGTGTCCTTCCGTTTGGACCTCCCTGCATCTTTTTCTATTCATAATGTTTTTCATCGGTCATTATTGCGCAGGTATGAGGTACTGGTTGTGCCTTCCGTTGAGCCTCCTGCTCCGGTGTTGGTTGAGGGCGAGTTGGAGTACGTTGTGGAAAAAATCTTGGACTCCCGTGTTTCCAGACGGAAACTCCAGTATCTGGTCAAATGGAAGGGATACGGTCAGGAGGATAATTCTTGGGTGACTGCCTCTGATGTTCATGCCTCCGATTTGGTCCGTGCCTTTCATAGGGCTCATCCTGATCGCCCTGGTGGTTCTGGTGAGGGTTCGGTGCCCCCTCCTTGAGGGGGGGGTACTGTTGTGAAATTGGATTTTGGGCTCCCCCGGTGGCCACTGGTGGAATTGAACTGGTGTGCATCATCCTCTCTGTTCACCTGTTTCCATCAGGATGTGGGAGTCGCTATTTAGCCTTGCTCCTCTGTCACTTCCATGCCGGTCAACATTGTAATCAGAAGCCTTTCTGTGCATTTTCCTGCTGCTAGACAACTCCCAGCTAAGTTGGACTTTAGTCCTTGTTTGTTTTTGCATTTTGTTCCAGTTCACAGCTGTAGTTTCGTTTCTGTGTCTGGAAAGCTCTTGTGATCTGAAATTGCCACTCTGATGTTATGAGTTAATACTAGAGTCTTAAAGTAATTTCAGGATGGTGTTTTGATAGGGTTTTCAGCTGACCATGAAAGTGCCCTTTCTGTCTTCCTGCTATCTAGTAAGCGGACCTCAATTTTGCTAAACCTATTTTCATACTACGTTTGTCATTTCATCTAAAATCACCGCCAATATTTGTGGGGGCCTCTGTCTGCCTTTCGGGGAAATTTCTCTAGAGGTCAGCCAGGACTATATTTTCCTCTGCCAGGATTAGTTAGTCCTCCGGCCGGCGCTGGGCGTCTAGGGATAAACGCAGGCTACGCTACCCGGCTACTGTTAGTTGTGCGGCAGGTTTAGTTCATGGTCAGTTTAGTTTCCATCCTTCCAAGAGCTAGTTCTTATGTTTGCTGGGCTATGTTCTCTTGCCATTGAAAACCATAACAGCTAACCCGATGGTATTTGACCCCTGCTAGAGTAGCTAAAGCTGTGGCTAACCACTCCCCAAGTTGCTTCAGGGGATGCGATTCTACAGGAGACATGTTCCACATATGGTGGCTGTGCCCGATTGTCAGAAAGTTTTGGATTAGGATATACCATTTGGTTTTTTCCATAACAAACATCAACCTTAAAAAAAACCCATGGGAGGCGTTACTCAACAAACGTATCCCCAATATCCCTAATCATACCCGATCCCTTATCTCATTTATATTTTTGGCAGCAAAACAAATCATTGCTTTGGCATGGAAAAAACCAAATTTAGACTTTTCCGCGGTCAAAACACGTCTCACCTGGTACATGATCAACGAGAAATTATCGGCTATTTTAATGGACAAAGTTGGCAAATTCGAGAAAATATGGTTCCCCTGGGCAGAATACACCAACCATACCCCTTTTGCCACACCGGTACTATACCTAACTAACCACAACCAGTCAGATTCAGAATAACCTACCATACTCCTCAGACGCTATACACCCCTTCACTCGGGCTTCCCTTCCCTATTCCCCCTTCCCCTTACTTCGTTTAGGTTGTATGACTGCATGTTAGTTAACCACATGCACTATTGTTCAGTTTGTATGTAAAGACTCATTCTGTTTTTTTTGATTACCTTAATTATCTCTTATATGTAAACCGAAAACTTTCAATAAAAATTTATTGTTTAAAAAAAAAAATCACCCCCCTTTTGCTTCATTCAAAATAACACAATAAAAAAATCAAATATACACATATTTGGTATCGCCGAGTTCAGAATCGCCCGTTCTATCAATATATAAAAAGAGTTAATCCAATTGGTAAACGGCATAGTGAGAAAAAAATCGAAACGCCAGAATTACATTTTTTAGTCACTGCAACATTGCAATAAAATGCAATAACTGCGACCAAAAGATCATATACACATCAAAATGGTATAAAAAAATATTAGATCGGCCCACAAAAAATAAGCCCAGCTCCAGATCCAGAAAAATGGAGATGCTATGAGTCTTGGAAAATGGTAACTTTTCTTTTTTCTTTGGAATTTTTTTCACCGCTTTAGGCCAGTCTCACACATCCAGATATTTCCGGTACCGGAAAAATCGGTACCAGAGTTATCCGTGTCCGTGTGCTCACGTGGCACATCAGTGTGGCACATCAGTGTGGTACACGTGCGGCAGCCGTGTGCCGCCTGTGTGCTGACTGAGGACCACACGGACCGTGCAGGAGACAGTGCTAGCGTTAAGCGCTGTCCCCCCTGCGTGTGGTGCTGAAGCCGGTATTCATTCCTTCTCCCCAGCAGCATTCGCTGGGGAGAAGGAATGAAAAATCATGTTTTTTTTATTTTTTTTGTTTTTAAAATAAAGTTCCCAGTCACGCCCGCCTCCCACCCCCTGTGTGCCCGCCCGCTTGCATTAAAATACTCACCCAGCTCCCGCGATGCTTCCTCTCAGCGCTGCAGCTTGTCCTGTATGAGTGGTCACGTGGTACCGCTCATTACAGGGATGAATATGCGGCTCCACCCCTATGGGAATGAATACCGGCTTCAGCACCACACGCTAAATCTAGCGCTGTCTCCTGTTGTGAATTCTGTTCTCGAGCTCCCTCCTGTGGTTATGAATGGTACTCCGGCGAGTTCTGTCCATGGACTCCCTCTGGTGGCTGTGAGTGGAGCTGCTGGTTCTGAGGTTCCTTCCCCAGCTGACCTCGTTCAGGCCTTGGCTGGCTGCTCTATTTAACTCCACTCAGATCGTTACTTGATGCCAGCTGTCAATGTCCTAGTACTGGTTCAGTTCTCTTGGTTCTTTCAGATGACCTGTCTACTTCAGCAAAAGCTAAGTCCCTGCTAGCTTATTTGTTACCACTGTTTTTTGTCCAGCTTGCTATCATGATTTTGTCCTGTTAGCTGGAAGCTCTGGGATGCAGAGTGGCACCACCGCGCCGTGAGTCGGTGCGGTGGTTTCTTTTGCACACTCTGCGTGGTTTTTTGTTAGTTTTTTATGCTGACCGCAAAGATACCTTTTCTATCCTCTGTCTGTTTAGTTAAGCCTGGCCTCCTTTGCTGAAACCTATTTCATTCCTGTGTTCGTGACTTCCATCTTAACTCACAGTCAATATATGTGGGGGGCTGCCTATTTCTTTGGGGAATTTCTCTGAGGCAAGGTAGGCTGTATTTTCTATCTTTAGGGGTAGTTAGCTCTTGGGCTGTGAAGAGGCGTCTAGGCAGAGTCAGGAACGCTCCACGGCTATTTCTAGTTGTTGTGATAGGATTAGGGGTTGCGGTCAGCAGAGCTCCCACTTCCCAGAGTTCGTCCTGTATTGCTAGTTTGCTCATCTGGTCATTTCTAGTGCTCCTAACCACTAGCTTATCATAACAGTCTCCTGCACGGTCCATGTGGTCCTCAGTCAGAACACGGACAGCACACAGACGGCATCCATGTGCGGTACATGTTTACACGCACCCATTGACTTTAATGGGTCTGTGTGATCCGTGCGCTCCCACGAACACTGACATGTCTCCGTGTTTTTCAAACGGACACACGGTCCGTGAAAACACGCTGACATGTGCAGAGACACATTGATTTTAATGTGTCTACGTGAGTCAGTGTCTCCGGTACGTGAGAAAACTGTCACCACACGTACCGGAGCCACTAACGTGTGAAACAGGCCTAAAGGGAATCTGTCACCTACTTTTTCGTATATAAGTTGCAGCCACCGCCATCAGGGGCTTATCTACAGCAGTCTATAATGCTGTAGATAAGCCACCGATGTAACCTGAAAGATAAGAAAAACAGGTTACATTATACTCACCTGGGGGGCAGTCTGGTGCCGTCCGGGTCAATGGGCATCACAGTCCGGCACCTCCCATCTTCATGCGATGACGTCCCTTTCCTTTGCTTCCTGTCGTGGATCCTGCGCAGGCATACTTTATCTGCCCTGTTGAGGGCAGAGCAAAGTACTGCAGTGCGCAGGTGCCGGGAAAGGTCCGAGAAGCCCAGCGCCTGCGCACTGCAGTACTTTGCTCTGCCCTCAACAGGACAGAAAAAGTACGCCTGTGCAGGAGCCAAGACAGGAAGACAGGATGTCATCGCATGAAGATGGGAGGCACCAGACCCGGACCGTGACGTCCATCGGACCGGACCGCATCAGACCACACCCCCAGGTGAGTATAATATAACTTGTTTTTCTTATCTTTCAGGTTACATCGGGGGCTTATCTACAGAATGCTTTAGATAAGCCCATGATGGTGGCGGACGAAGCTTATATGCGAAAAAGTAGGTGACAGATTCCCTTTAACTAAAAATGAACCTAGACATGTTTAGTGTCGGTGAACTCATAATGACCTGGAGAATCATAATGATGGTCAGTTTAAGCACTTAGTGAATATGGTAAATAAAAATCCCAAAAAACAATTGTGGAATTGCACTTAATTTGCAATTTCACTGCATTTGGAATTTGTTTCCCTTTTTCCAGTACATGATATGATAAAATCAATGGTGCCATTCAAAAGTACAACTGGTCCAGCAAAAAAAAGCCCTCACATGGCCTTATTGACGGAAAAATAAATTAATTATGGGAAGAAGGATGCAAAAATTGTACACACAATAATGGAAATACCCCTGGTCCTTAAAGGGTTAAGGCTTTACAGCCGTTTTGCTCGAACTGTCTCTACCTCAACAGCTTCTGTTAGTCCTAGGGACTCTCTGTCCGACAATGCAGCTTTTCTGAGACCCGCCACCATTTCTTCTTGCTTTTCCCTGTCCATGCTCTTACACATTGAAGAGAATAAGACACGCATTCCAGTAACAGTACCAGTTTCAGCCACAGGTCCCGGACCTCATAGGGATTTCTGCCAGGCTTCTGGTGAAACCTCATGTTGCTTGAATGGTATGTACTTCTTGTACCCACTGCAATTTGCACATGAACTTCCTACTTGAACCTCCAGCTCTCACTGTGTTAGACTCCCTATCCAGGAAGCGCTTAACTTTTTTGTTTACTCTAGGTTCCTCCTAATATGTGGGCTATTACCAACACATTTAACTGTCTCTAAACCTGTGTACTACTTCCTATTACGAATCTGCCCACAGCTGCCTCTTTCGCTATACGTTGCACATCAATAACCTTGTACATTAAATGACGCGCCCACAGGGCAGTGGGGTACTCGGTACCGAGTCCGGTCACAAAAGGGGATGTCACGGTGGCTGAGACCCGGTCTGTGGCCCTGGGCATCAACATTAAAGGAGTTAATGTTCAAAGTTTGTTGTGATGCCACCTGAGGAGTTCGGTCAATAGGGGGACCGACGCTGCATTAAAGGGGTCCCCTGGGGGATGTTGTGGCAGCCCAGATGTTACACTTCCCACAGGTGAAGCGGGGTCCCCAGGGGTCCTTTGGTGTGTGGCATAGATTGTGTAGCCGGTGAATAAATGGAGGAGACAAGTGATAAGTCTTTACCTGGTTTACTTGTGGGTGACAGGCCACAGTCCAGGGTACAAGGCACGGGTGATGGTGGTCCGGCCGGCTCAGAGGCAAGTGAGAGTTCTCTTTTCCCATTAGAGGTCCATGAGCCTTTCCTACTTGTGCCTTTCTAAGTGAGGTCCTTACTGCTTTAAGCTTCCTACAAGGTCCTCCCGTTTCCCCCTGTCCTGGGACAGATACCTGCATGACGGGCAGCTTGATCCTGTTTACAGGGACTCTCAGATGCCCCGGGCTCCTCAGGTGCTGCTAAGTCTCAGGCGTGGTGCGGGCAGGTGACTGTTGTGAATTCTGGTTTTGGGCTCCCTCCGGTGGTTGTAGGTGGTAATGCAGTTGCCCCTGAGTTGCAGTCCTGGTCAGGTGTATCTGCTGATTGCAGTTCTGACTGGGGTATTTAGGCGTGCAGGATTCATTAGTCCTTGCCAGTTGTCAATTGTTGTTGGGAGGTGTTGGACCTCTGCTTGGTTCCTCCTGCCTTTCTGCCAAATCAGCAAAGATAAGTGTCTGTTTTTTTTTCCCTGTGGCACACATGCTATGTGCTTCACAATTCAGTGCTATTCTTTGTGTTTTCTTGTCCAGCTTAGATTGTGTCAGTATTTTCTCAGTCTTGTTGGATTCTCTGGAGTGGAAGATATACATTCCATGTCTTTAGTTAGATTGTGGAACTTTTGTATTATCTGCTGTGGATATTTTTGGAAGGGTTTTAATACTGACCTCCTAGTAATCTGTCCTATCCTTTCCTATTTAGCTAGAGTGGCCTCTTTTGCTAAATCCTGTTTTCTACCTGCCTGTGTCTATTCTTCTCCTACTCACAGTCGTTATTCGTGGGGGGCTGCCTATCCTTTGGGGGTCTGCTCTGAGGCAAGGTAGCATTCCTATTTCCATCTATAGGGGTATTTAGTCCTCCGGCTGTGTCGAGGTGTCTAGGGTATTTTAGGCACACCCCACGGCTACTTCTAGTTGCGGTGTTAGTTCAGGATTTGCGGTCAGTACAGGTTCCACCAACTCCAGAGAAAGTTTCATGCGGCTCCAAGGTCACCAGATCACAACAGGTGACATATAGTGTAGTGCCCTCCGGTTCTGTTCCGTGTCCTAGAGTCCACAAAAGCCTCGGGCTCCCAGTTCCTGCATTGCTGCGCTTTAGCTCTGAGGGTGTCCTGCCACAGTTCCCCTCTGAGCTCTGTCTCTCTCCTGTGCTCCTTCTCTTCCGGCTGCTCCACATGCAACCCTACAGGTTTCTCCTTCCCAGAGGCTGCAGCTCCAAGTGGCTGCCAGGCCTCTCACGTCTGCTCCAGACGTCCTTCTCCTTCTGTGTCTCTCCCAGACTAAACTGACTCCTCCTCCAGGTCAGGAAACATAAAGCATAGGGAAGCTCCCCTGAATCTGGGTCTCGAGCTCCCCCTCCTGGCCTGGATTTAGAATGTGTGTTTCATGTGTATGCCTTACCTGGTGAAGAGAACTCCTTTGCCTCTGAGCATGACATCACCTTCCCTGAAAGAAAAGCAACATCACTGCAGCAACCGGTAACCTGGGGTGCTGCATAAACACATAACATTAGTGGCTATAAGGTTCTATGCACTTATATATTTCACATTACTATAAAAATACAATAAAACCAGAGTCATGAAAATACAATACAATCACATGTCCAAACCATTTTGTAAATGTTATCTGTGGCCCCCTCTAACACTCTCACACCTCTCCAATCTATTCTAATCTCTGCTGCCCGATTAATCCATCTGTCCCTTCGCTATTCCTCAGCCTCTCCCCTCTGTCAGTCTCTGCTCCGGCTCCCCATTACCCAGAGACTACAGTTTAAAACCCTAACCATGGCATACAAAGCCATCCACAACCTGTGTCCTCCATACATCTGTAGTTATCAATGTATAACATGGCACAACGTAGGTTGATGCTCAGAGTAGGGTCCCAGACCTTAAAATGTAGTGAAATGAAAGCTTTGTACTCAACAGATGTGTGGCCAAGAATTTAATGTGGTCCAAACATAGTACAACATTGCAAACGTTTCGGTCGAGATATGACCTTCATCAGTGTACTAAAATGAAAAGAAATACAATATGACAAAAACTAGAAATAAATTGTATACATCCAGGAATTAAATCGAGACAATCATGACAAAGCAAAAAAAGGAGGACAGTAAGTAAAATACAAGTGTCGCAGCACCTCCATAGTACGTGTCTGATGTAAAACATTTTTTTAGAATATCTTCATATAGTTTAACCAAAAGGATATATTACACTTTACACTCTACTGAAACTGCCCTCACTAAAGTCTCTAATGACCTATTAACAGCTAAATCTAATGGTCACTACTCCATGCTAATTCTCTTGGATCTCTCCGCAGCATTCGACACTGTGGATCATCAGCTCCTCCTCACTATGCTCCCCTCCATCGGCCTCAAGGACACCGTTTTCTCCTGGTTTTCCTCCTATCTCTCTGACCGCTCCTTCACTGTATCTTTTGCTGGTTCCTCCTCCTCTCACCTTCCCCTTACTGTTGGGGTTCCTCAAGGATCAGTCCTAGGCCCCCTCTTCTTCTCTTTGTATATCACCCCTATTGGTCAAACAATCAGTAGATATGGTTTCCAGTACCATCTCTATGCTGCCGACACCCAATTATACACCTGTTCTCCTGTTATCACACCGACCTTTTTAGAAAACACCAGTGATTGTCTTACCGCTGTCTCTAACATCATGTCCTCCCTCTATCTGAAACTGAACCTGTCAAAAACTGAACTCCTTATGTTCTCTCCCTCTACTAACCTCCCTTTGCCTGACATTGCCATCTCCGTGTGCGGTTCCACCATTACTCCAAAGCAACATGCCCGCTGCCTTGGGGTCATCCTTGACTCCGAGCTTTCATTCACCCCCCACATCCGATCACTGGCTCGCTCTTCTTATCTGCATCTCAAAAACATTTCTAGAATTCGCCCTTTTCTTACTTTTGACTCTGCAAAAACTCTTACTGTCTCACTTATTCATTCTCGTCTGGACTATTGTAACTCTCTACTAATCGGCCTCCCTCTTACCAAACTCTCCCCGCTCCAATCTGTCCTGAATGCTGCTGCCAGGATTATATTCCTCACCAACCGTTACACCGATGCCTCTACCTTGTGCCAGTCATTACACTGGCTACCCTTCCACTCCAGAATCCAGTACAAAACTACTACCCTCATCCACAAAGCACTCCATGGCTCAGCACCACCCTACATCTCCTCTCTGGTCTCAGTCTACCACCCTACCCGTGCCCTCCGCTCCACTAATGACCTCAGGTTAGCATCCTCAATAATCAGAACCTCCCACTCCCGTCTCCAAGACTCTACACATGCTGCGTTGATTCTTTGGAATGCACTACCTAGGTTAATACGATTAATCCCCAATCCCCACAGTTTTAAGCGTGCTCTAAAAACTCATTTGTTCAGACTGGCCTACCGCATCAACGCATTAACCTAACTATCCCTGTGTGGCCTATTAAAAAAAAAAATAAAAAAATAATCAGGTTCCTCGCATCATGTTCTCATGTTCTCATACACTTTATGCAGTTAATAGCTCTCTGTGTCTGTACTGCTACATACTTAGGCAGTTAACTGGTTCATGCAGCTTTACATGAACACCCGAGCCTTACACTATGGCTGGTCCAAATAACTAAAGCAATTGTTACCATCCACCTCTCGTGTCTCCCCTTTTCCTCATAGTTTGTAAGCTTGCGAGCAGGGCCCTCATTCCTCCTGGTATCTGTTTTGAACTGTGATTTCTGTTATGCTGTAATGTCTATTGTCTGTGCAAGTCCCCTCTATAAGTTGTAAAGCGCTGCGGAATATGTTGGCGCTATATAAATAAAAATTATTGTTATTATTATTACATCTTATAGAGGTGAGGGAAAAGCAAGGCAGAGGAATTTTTTTAAATATATACATATATATGTGTGTATATATATATATATATATATATTTATATATAAGGATAGATATATGCACACACATACATATATACCTACCCGACTGCAATGATGTATTCACAATATTTAGAGATTAACAAGAAGTTCTATATGCAAGGACCATCCTTTATTAAGTGAGGAGAGTGTAGTTTGTAAGAGTTATTTTAAACGTATGTTAACTTGAAATAATTTATAGTGAGCTAATGGCAAGCTATGACCACTAGGGTTGAGCGAAACGGGTCGTTCATTTTCAAAAGTCGCCGACTTTTGGCAAAGTCGGCGTCTCATGAAACCGAGCCGATCCCAGCGTTGCATCGGCCATGCGGTACGCGACTTTCGCGCCAAAGTCGCGTTTCAATGACGCGAAAAGCGCCATTTCTCAGCCAATGAAGGTGAACGCAGAGTGTGGGCAGCGTGATGACATAGATCTCAGTCCCCACCATCTTAGAGAAGGGCATTGCAGTGATTGGCTTGCTTTCTGCGGCGTCACAGGGGCTATAAAGGGGCGTTCCCGCCGACCGCCATCTTACTGCTGCTGATCTGAGCGTAGGGAGAGGTTGCTGCCGCTTCTTCAGAAGCAGGGATAGTGATAGGCAGGGTACATAAAGCTGCAAACCGCTTGTGCTGTAGCGATTTCCACTGTCCAACACCACCTTTTGTTTGCAGGGACAGTGGAAGCTACATTTTTTTTTCCTTAGCGCTGTCGCTCATTGGGCTGCCCTAGAAGGCTCCCTGACCCTGATAGCTGCGTTGCTGTGCCTGTGTGTGTACGACGCTGTGCAAACCAACTGCTTTTTTCAAAGCACAAATCCTCTTGTTCCTTCCTTTCTGCACAGCTATCTTTTTTGTTTGTCCACACTTTTTATTTAATTTGTGCATCAGTCCACTCCTTATTGCTGCCTGCCATACCTGGCTGAGATTACTGCAGGGAGATAGTAATTGTAGGACAGTCCCTGTTTTTTTTTTTTTGTTTTTTTTGTGGGAGATTAAGATTGGCATTTCTGCTAGAGTGCCATCCCTGTGTGTGCCATCTCTCACTCAGTGGGCCATAGAAAGCCTTTTTTTTTATTATTTGGTTTCTAAAGTCTCCCTGAAAAAAAAAAAAATCAAACAGTAGGAGATTAATATTGCCCTTTCTGCCTGTGTGCCACTCCTGACTCCTGTGTGTGCCATCTCTCACTCAGTGGGCCATAGAAAGCCTTTTTTTTTATTATTTGGTTTCTAAAGTCTCCCTGAAAAAAAAAAAAAATCAAACAGTAGGAGATTAATATTGCCCTTTCTGCTTGTGTGCCACTCCTGACTCCTGTGTGTGCCATTTCTCACTCAGTGGGCCATAGAAAGCCTTTGTTTTTTTTATTATTTGGTTTCTAAAGTCTTCCTGAAAAAAAAAAAAATTCAAACAGTAGGAGATTAATATTGCCCTTTCTGCTTGTGTGCCACTCCTGACTCCTGTGTGTGCCATCTCTCACTCAGTGGGCCATAGAAAGCCTATTAATTTTTTTGCTTGATTTGGGTTCTAAAATCTACCTGAAAAAAAATCACTACATCAATCAGTGGGAGAAAAATATTGGCCTCAGTCAGGGCTTATGTGCCACTCCTGACTCCTGTGTGTGCCATCTCTCACTCAGTGGGCCGTAGAAAGCCTATTAATTTTTTTGCTTGATTTGGGTTCTAAAATCTACCTGAAAAAAAATCACTACATCAATCAGTGGGAGAAAAATATTGGCCTCAGGGCTTGTGTGCCACTCCTGACTCCTGTGTGTGCCATCTCTCACTCAGTGGGCCATAGAAAGCCTATTTTTTTTTTTGCTTGATTTGGGTTCTAAAATCTACCTGAAAAAAAAAACACTACATCAATCAGTGGGAGATTAATATTGCCCTTTCTGCTTGTGTGCCACTCCTGACTCCTGTGTGTGCCATCTCTCACTCAGTGGGCCATAGAAAGCCTATTAATTTTTTTGCTTGATTTGGGTTCTAAAATCTACCTGAAAAAAAAACACTACATCAATCGGTGGGAGAAAAATATTGGCCTCAGTCAGGGCTTGTGTGCCACTCCTGACTCCTGTGTGTGCCATCTCTCACTCAGTGGGCCATAGAAAGCCTATTAATTTTTTATTATTTGGTTTCTAAAGTCTCCCTGAAAAAGAAAAAAAAAAATAAAACAGTGGGAGATTAATATTGCCCTTTCTGCTTGTGTGCCACTCCTGACTCCTGTGTGTGCCATCTCTCACTCAGTGGGCCATAGAAAGCCTTTGTTTTTTTTATTATTTGGTTTCTAAAGTCTCCCTGAAAAAAAAAAAAAAATTCAAACAGTGGGAGATTAATATTGCCCTTTCTGCTTGTGTGCCACTCCTGACTCCTGTGTGTGCCATCTCTCACTCAGTGGGCCATAGAAAGCCTATTAATTTTTTTGCTTGATTTGGGTTCTAAAATCTACCTGAAAAAAAATCACTACATCAATCAGTGGGAGAAAAATATTGGCCTCAGTCAGGGCTTATGTGCCACTCCTGACTCCTGTGTGTGCCATCTCTCACTCAGTGGGCCATAGAAAGCCTATTAATTTTTTTGCTTGATTTGGGTTCTAAAATCTACCTGAAAAAAAAATCACTACATCAATCAGTGGGAGAAAAATATTGGCCTCAGGGCTTGTGTGCCACTCCTGACTCCTGTGTGTGCCATCTCTCACTCAGTGGGCCATAGAAAGCCTATTCATTTTTTATTATTTGGATTCTAAAGTCTCCCTGAAAAAGAAAAAAAAAATAAAACAGTGGGAGATTAATATTGCCCTTTCTGCTTGTGTGCCACTCCTGACTCCTGTGTGTGCCATCTCTCACTCAGTGGGCCATAGAAAGCCTATTTATTTTTCATTATTTGGTTTCTAAAGTCTCCCTGAAAGAGAAAAAAAAAATAAAACAGTGGGAGATTAATATTGACATTTGTGCTTGAGTGACAGTCCTGCGTGTGTGGCATCTCTGTGATTTGGTGCCACAGAAAACAGAGTGTGTAACATTGTGCCTGATTTTCCTTGTGGTCTCACCAACCTGTTAAGGGATATTGAAATCATACTGAAGTTATAGCTCACCGTGTAAGTTGTTTGACAGCAACAAATAAAGTTACTTTGGTTAAGATTTTAAAACAATGAGGAAGTCTGGTGCAAGAGGTCGTCGTGGGCGTTCATTGTCAGCTGGTAATGATGGTAGTGGTAGTGGAGCATCAGGTGGTCGTGGGGTTAAAAATATTCCACCTAAGTCTGGAGCTGTGGAGCCAGTTTCGTCGTCTGGCTACACAAGGCCTCGAACGCTCTCTTTTCTGGGAGTACGAAAACCGCTTTTAAAGGCGGAGCAGCAACAGCAAGTTTTGGCTTACATTGCAGACTCAGCCTCTAGCTCTTTTGCCTCCTCTTCTGAAACTGGTAAATGTAAAAGCAGCGCGTCACTTGTGGATGTTCACGGTCAGGGACAAGTCGCTTCCTTGTCCTCTTCAGCAAAAACTACAACAAGAGAGAAGGATGCAGCAGGCGAAACAACGGGTTACTCCATGGAGCTCTTTACACATACCGTCCCTGGCTTAGAAAGTGAAACACTTAACAGGCTATGCCCATTACAAGTAGATTCTGACATGGAGTGCACTGATGCACAGCCACAGCCAGAGTACTATGCTGCTCCTTTGACTCAGACCACCACATTGCCCTCTCAGGGTACTGATCCACAATCAGACCCTGATGAGACTATGTTGCCCCGCCACGAACGCTATACCACCGACCGACACAGTGACACAGACGAAGTTGCACACGAGCTCGAAGAGGAGGTAATAGATGACCCAGTTGTTGACCCCGATTGGCAGCCATTGGGGGAACAGGGTGCAGGCGGCAGTAGTTCAGAAGCGGAGGTGGAGGAGGGGCCGCAGCAGGCATCAACATCGCAACAGGTTCCATCTGCCGGGCCCGTATCTGGCCCAAAACGCGTGTCAAAGCCAAAACCTGTTGGAGGACAGCGTGGCCATCCGGTTAAAGCTCAGTCTGCAATCCCTGAAAAGGGATCCGATGCTAGGAAGAGTGCAGTCTGGCATTTTTTTAAACAACATCCAATTGATCAGCGCAAAGTCATCTGTCAAAAATGTTCAACTAGCTTAAGCAGAGGTCAGAATCTGAAAAGTCTAAATACTAGTTGCATGCATAGACACTTAACCACCATGCATTTATAAGCCTGGACTAACTACCAAACGTCCCTTAAGGTTGTAGCACCCTCGGCCAATGAAGCTAGTCAGCAACGCAACATCCCTTCCGTCACTGTAAGGCCACCATTTTCCGCACCACTGGCAGTATCTGTGCAGGTTTCTTTGCCAGCCAAAAGCAGTCAGGGTCAGGGAATCACCAGTTTTGTAGGAGGAAATATTGCATTTAGGGCACCGGCGGAAACAATACCGTCTCCAACCGTCTCTCAGTCTGCCATGTACACCGGCACACCCGAAAGTTCCACGATCTCCAGCTCTCCAGTCCAGCTCACCCTACATGAGACTCTGGTTAGAAAAAGGAAGTACTTATCCTCGCATCCGCGTACACAGGGTTTTAACACCCACATAGCTAGACTAATCTCGTTAGAGATGATGCCCTACCGGTTAGTTGAAAGCGAAGCTTTCAAAGCCCTGATGGAGTACGCTGAACCACGATACGAGCTACCCAGTCGACACTTTTTTTCCAGAAAAGCCATCCCAGCCCTGCACCAGCATGTTAAACAGCGCATCGTCCATGCACTCAGGCAATCTGTGAGTACAAAGGTGCACCTGACTACAGATGCATGGACCAGTAGGCATGGCCAGGGACGTTATGTGTCCATCACGGCACACTGGGTGAATGTGGTGGCTGCAGGGTCCACAGGGGACATCAATTTCGGGACAGTTGTGCCTAGCCCACGGTCTAGGAAACAGTTGGCTGTAGGCGTTCGCACCCCCTCCTCCTCCTCGTCCTCCTGCAGAAACTACAGCTCTTCCACAGACCGCAGTCGGCCAACCACTCCATCGGCAGATGACACTGTTGCACACCAGTTGTCCCATTATGGGCCAGCTACTGGCAAGCGTCAGCAGGCTGTATTGGCTATGAAGTGTTTGGGCGACAACAGACACACCGCGGAAGTTCTGTCCGAGTTCTTGCAACAAGAAACGCAGTCGTGGCTGGGCACAGTAGATCTTGAGGCAGGCAAGGTAGTGAGTGATAACAGAAGGAATTTCATGGCTGCCATCTCCCTTTCCCAACTGAAACACATTCCTTGCCTGGCTCACACCTTAAACCTGGTGGTGCAGTGCTTATTGAAAACTTATCCTGGTTTCTCCGACCTGCTCCTCAAAGTGCGTGGACTTTGCTCACATATCCGACGTTCGCCTGTACACTCCAGCCGTATGCAGACCTATCAGCGGTCTTTGAACCTTCCCCAGCATCGCCTAATCATAGACGTTGCAACAAGGTGGAACTCAACACTGCACATGCTTCAGAGACTGTGCCAACAGAGGCGGGCTGTTATGTTTTTGTGGGAGGATACACATGCACGGGCAGGCAGTAGGATGGCAGACATGGAGTTGTCAGGTGTGCAGTGGTCGAAGATACAAGACATGTGTCAAGTCCTTCAGTGTTTTGAGGAATGCACATGGCTGGTTAGTGCAGACAATGCCATAATAAGCATGAGCATCCCCCTAATGCGTCTGCTGATGCAAAGTTTGACGCACATAAAGGATCAGACGTCTGCACCAGAGGAAGAGGAAAGCCTTGATGACAGTCAGCCATTGTCTGGTCAGGGCAGTGTACAGGACGAGGTAGCGGGCGAAGAGGAGGTGGAGGACGAGGAGGATGATGGGGATGAGTATATTTTTAATGCGGAAGCTTTCCCGGGGGCACTGGAAATTGGTTGCGTGGCAAGGCCGGGTTCTGGTTTTTTGAGGGACACAAGTGACGTAGATTTGCCTGAAACTGCCCCTCAACCAATCACAACCGGAGATTTGACAACTGGAACTTTGGCCCACATGGCGGATTATGCCTTACGTATCCTAAAAAGGGACACACGCATTACGAAAATGATGAACGATGACGATTACTGGTTGGCCTGCCTCCTCGATCCACGCTATAAAGGCAAATTGCAAAATATTATGCCACATGAGAACTTGGAACTAATATTAGCAACCAAACAATCAACTCTTGTTGACCGTTTGCTTCAGGCATTCCCAGCACACAGCGCACGTGATCGTTCTCACACGAGCTCCAGGGGGCAGCAGACTAGGAGTGTTAGGGGTGCACACATCAGAAGTGGCGTTGGACAGAGGGGTTTTCTGACCAGGTTGTGGAGTGATTTTGCTATGACCGCAGACAGGACAGGTACTGCTGCATCAATTGAAAGTGACAGGCGACAACATTTGTCCAGTATGGTTACTAACTATTTTTCATCCCTTATCGATGTTATCCCTCAACCATCATTCCCATTTGATTACTGGGCATCAAAATTAGACACCTGGCCAGAATTGGCAGAATATGCATTGCAGGAGCTTGCTTGCCCGGCAGCAAGTGTCCTATCAGAAAGAGTATTCAGTGCTGCAGGTTCAATATTAACCGAAAAAAGGACTCGTCTGGCTACCCAAAATGTTGACGATCTAACATTCATTAAAATGAACCACAACTGGATTTCGAAATCTTTTGCCCCACCTTGCCCGGCCGACACCTAGCTTTCCTATGAAAAGCTCTTGCCTGTGGACTACTGTGAATTACTTTTCTAATGTCTAATTTTCTGCAGCTGATTGTCCAGCATACGACATGTTTACACCTCCCTAAATGGCCAAACTCCCCACACGGGGCCGTGGTATCGCGACTTGGCGCAAGCACCCGTGAGACTGCTGTTTGTCTGAAGAGGTGGGTGTGCTCGCTTTTGGTTGACGGCATTGTTACTGGGTCCCTCATAGTACAATAAAGTGTCTCTGGCGGTGGTGGTGCACACCCAACGTCAGACACACTGTTGTAACATGAGGGGCCCTGGGCCTGTACCGCCGGCCACAAGAGAGTTCACCCACCCCCAGGTCAAACATTGCTCTACCACTTCCACAGTTATCTCTCACACTTCCACCAATGTTTAGTCGATGCGCTGACATCCTTCCACACCTGCCACTGACAATACCATTGTGTTGACATGTATGATGGTACTTAACATAGTCAGGGGCAGTGTCCTCTATTTACCACAGTAAATACTTTGCGCTAAATTAGTAGGTCTGAAACAACGCAGAGGATCCCACCCCTGAACCTAATGATTGCACCCTTTAGTGTTTTTGTTTTGTTTTAATGTGAGACATTCACATTTAATTGTTGTTTTTGACTACTAACTGGCAGACACTCATTACAATCGGCCTCCGTTGACCAGACCACTGCTGCCCGTGTACCCCTGGAACCAATTATAAAGTGCCTACAGCCAGCCCATTTTATTGTGTTAGGCCTTCGAAGCCTGTCTGCAGTCCCTCCTTCTACTAGGCCTACACTGACAAAGGTACACCTGACAACAGACACATGGACCTGTAGGCATGGCCATGGAAGGTTACGTGTCCTTTGTGGCTCAATGGGTTAATGTATTGGATGCATGGTCCACACAGGGGACAGCCTGCTAATTCTGTCTGCAGTCCCTAATTCAAGTTGTCCTCAACTGAATAAAGCTGAGCTTCTACCTTCCGGCTCTGATTAACTGCTGTTTTTAAACACATTGGTGGTTCCGGCCTACTAACGGTGTCTGCCCCTGCCTGGTGTTGTCCTCAACTGAATAAAGCTGAGCTTCTACCTTCTGGCTCTGATTAAGCTTTTTTTTTTTTTTAATTGCTGGATGGGGCCTAATACCTCTGTTTGCTGCTCCCTGGTGTTTGTCCTCAACTGAATAAAGCTGAGCTTCTACCTTCTGCCTTTGATTAACTGCTGTTTTTTTTTAAAAATGGTGGTTCCGGCCTACTAACGGTGTCTGCCCCTGCCTTCTGTTGTCCTCAACTGAATAAAGCTGAGCTTCTACCTTCTGGCTCTGATTAACTGCTGTTTTTAAAAAAAATTGGTGGTTCCGGCCTACTAACGGTGTCTGCCCCTGCCTTCTGTTGTCCTCAACTGAATAAAGCTGAGCTTCTACCTTCCGGCTCTGATTAACTGCTGTTTTTAAACACATTGGTGGTTCCGGCCTACTAACGGTGTCTGCCCCTGCCTTCTGTTGTCCTCAACTGAATAAAGCTGAGCTTCTACCTTCTGGCTTTGATTAACTGCTGTTTTTAAAAAAAAAATGGTGGTTCCGGCCTACTAACGGTGTCTGCCCCTCCCTGGTGTTGTCCTCAACTGAATACAGCTGAGCTTCAACCTTCTGCCTCTCATTAACTGCTGTTTTTTTTTTAAAAAATGGTGTTTAGGGCCTACTAACTACTAACGGTTTCTGCCCCTCCCTGGTGTTGCCCTCAACTGAATACAGCTGAGCTTCAACCTTCTGCCTCTCATTAACTGGTGTTTTTTTTTTTTTAAAAATGGTGTTTAGGGCCTACTAACGGTTTCTGCCCCTCCCTGGTGTTGCCCTCAACTGAATACAGCTGAGCTTCAACCTTCTGCCTTTCATTAACTGCTGTTTTTTTAAAAAAAAATGGTGTTTAGGGCCTACTAACGGTTTCTGCCCCTCCCTGGTGTTGCCCTCAACTGAATACAGCTGAGCTTCAACCTTCTGCCTCTCATTAACTGGTGTTTTTTTTTTAAAAAAATGGTGTTTAGGGCCTACTAACGGTTTCTGCCCCTCCCTGGTGTTGCCCTCAACTGAATAAAGCTGTGCTTCAACCTTCTGTTCCAAATTAAGATTTTTAAAAAAGAAATTGGGTGTTTAGGGCCTACTAACGGTGTCTGCCCCTCCCTGGTGTTGTCCTCAACTGAATAAAGCTGTGCTTCAACCTTCTGGCTCTTATTAACTGCTGTTTTTTAAAAGATTGGTGGTTCCGGCCTACTAACGGTGTCTGCCCCTCCCTGGTGTTGTCCTCAACTGAATAAAGCTGTGCTTCAACCTTCTGTTCCTGATTAAGATTTAAAAAAAAAAAATAATGTTTAGGGCCTACTAACGGTGTCTGCCCCTGCCTGGTGTTGTCCTCCACTGAACAAAGCTGAGTTTCCACCTTCTGGCTCTTTTTTTTTTTTTTTTTTTTTTAAATTGCTGGATGGGGCCTAATAGCTCTGTTTGCTCCTCCCTGGTGTTTGTCCTCAACTAAAAAAAGCTGAGCTTCAACCTTCTGGCTTTCGGCCTATAGTATCAGATATTAAACTGCATTTGGCCTTCAACTTTGGTTCCAGCCTACTAACGGTGTCTGCCCCTGCGTGGTGTTTGTCCTCAACTGAATAAAGCTGAGCTTCAACCTTCTGGCTTTTGGCCTACAGTAGCAGATATTAAACTGCATTTGGCCTATTAGTGTGTTTGGGCCCTTAAAACAGTGTCTGCTGCTCCTGGGTTTGCTACTCCACTCAACAAAGCAATGCCGCCTGTTTAGTCCTGTTACCAATTTTGAACTGCATTTAGCCTACTTTATTCTTTGGCCCTATATCTGTTTCCTCCTCATCCTGCCCACTGCCCAGCCACTGCTACATGAGTCTGCTGGTACATTGACCTAGACCACTACATTCCCCTTGCACTCTACACAGCCAGAATCTGACCCTGCTGAAAGTCAGGTTCCCCTTCCCGCATGTTATACCACCTTACACAGGGACAAAGAGGAAGGTGCAGATGAAAGTGCAGGTTCCTTCATCAGGTGGGGGGGGCATACTCGTTGGCGACGTCACTGGCACAGGGCCCCTCAGAGTACGCAAAAGTGTCGCTGCTGGTGGGAGGCGCCCCCACCATGCAAACACACATCGCTGTACTTTGAGGGGCCCTGTGCCAGTGCCAATGCGAACGAGTGGCCCCCCCCTGCTTGCTCAGGATCACAGCACTTGCAACGTTGAAATACTTACCTCTCCCTGCTCCACCGCCGTGACGTAGTCCACGTTTCCTGGGCCCACTAAAACCTTGAACCAGCCCTACCCCCCACAACTTTTGCCAAATGACCCCCAATTTCCAGTGCCCAACTATTATTATAAAGTTAATTAAGATTGACAAGCTTCAGAAAACAAGAATGGATGTTTTTGGCATTAAAATGGGCACTGTAGGTGTTTTCCTGGCCTCCACTCACTGCCGACTATGCTTCCCCATTGACTTGCATTGGGTTTCGTGTTTCGGTCGATCCCCGACTTTTAGCGATAATCGGCCGACTGCACTCGACTCGACTCTGGACTAAGTCGGGTTTCACAAAACCCGACTCGATCTTAAAAAAATGAAAGTCGCTCAACCCTAATGACCACTATGTTACCTTAGTCTTGTAAATGTGAAAATAATCCTAATGGTGTCGGTACTTAATTGCAGTATACCTACAATGGAAATAAAAGGCATGATGTTCTAAAAACATGGTAATCATTGTGGAGATAAATAGGAAGGAAACTCCAGTTACTTACCGGTGTGTCAAAAGAATGCAGGTCACTCATCTAACGTGGTATCCACCACTGGTCAAGAGTACCTATCATACTGACAAGCAAAAAAGCGTAGTCCAACCAATAACAAGACCGGCGGAGTCCGGACCAGAAGTGACGTTAACAGAAGTGATGTAGTGAAGCTGGAGACATGCAGCGCTTGTGTTTCACCCCGATTGAGACTAAAGTGTGTGCGTTCCACCACCGCATGTAATGTCACTGTTTCAATATGGAAAGCCGGGTGCTTGCGTTCCACTTGTGTGGAGACGGAATAGAATGCGTTCCACTGGGTAAACTAGTACTGAATAGGGGCAAAAAAAGGGGGATAAGTCCAAGGTTAGGGCATATGTATGTGGCAGTTTAGTAGGATGGGGAAGGGGGAAGGTCCAGAGGAGGGGGTCAAGTGGCAGAGATTTTCATGTTGACAATCAATAAATATGGCTCTGTAAAAGGATAAACAGAGTTAGTATCCTGTTAGTCATTACAGTTTACAACAATTATAGGTCAAACATGACTTATTGAATATAAATATACTTATAATACATAGTAGAGACAGTGTATAAGAGAATAGCTCTTTAGGTAACATGTTATTTAAAGAGACAGTACATAAATTTGTATAACGCTTTCATTGACCAATTGAATCATCCTAATACATAGATACCTATTACCTATATAAAGGAGTAAAGATCATATTCCCTATTAAGTCCCCTGGTGTGAGTGTTTGTAATTCATGTATCCAAAAGGCCTCCTTGCGTTTAAGTGCCTTGATGCGGTCATCCCCACATCTCAGGTGGGTATCTGTTCGATAACTTAAAAACGCAGCTGTGAAACATTAGGGCCCACTGAGACAAAATGGTGGGGGACTGGTAAGAGAAAGTTTTTGCATCTAATAGTACTTTATGTTTTGAGATCCTATCCTTTATCGGTTGTGTCGTTTCTCCAATATATAATAGACCACAAGGGCATTTGACAACAAAACACATGTCACAAGTGAAAAAATTCCTAATGGGATATCTTTTCCCCGATAATGGATGATGGATCATATCACCTTTTAAAACGTTATTGCACTGATGACATTGCAAACATGGGAAAGTGCCTGTCTTCGGTTTATGGAGAAAATGGTGGGTTTGTGTTGTTCTTGTGGTACCTATGTCAGCCCTGACTAAAAAGTCCCTAATATTGGGGGCTCAATTAAAACAGGGTAGGAAGGGTTGTTGGAATTCAGGTATATCTGGGTATGCTGTCTGTAGTAAACTCCAAAGTTTCCTGATCGTTCTGTGGATGATATATGAGTAGGGGTGAAATGAGTGTACAAAAGGTAAACGTTTTGTGGTATTCTTGAGTGTAGGAGCAGAAGGTGTCATAGCATAGCATATAACATGAAGGGTATCATTGACTCCCGAACAAGAGAATATCTTACTGAAAGCCATCTCATTACACCTGTTTTTTACACCTTACCCAAAATACATAAGAACCTTGAACACTCTCCTGGCAGACCAATTGTGGCTTCGACAGAATCAATTTTATTCCCACTATCCATATTCTTAATAATAATAATAATAATAATAATAATAATAATAATTTTATTTATATAGTGCCAACATATTCCGCAGCGCTTTACAAATTATAGAGGGGACTTGTACAGACAATAGACATTACAGCATAACAGAAATCACAGTTCAAAACTGATACCAGGAGGAATGAGGGCCCTGCTCACAAGCTTACAACCTATGAGGAAAAGGGGAGACACGAGAGGTGGATGGTAACAATTGCTTTAGTTATTTGGAGCAGCCATAGTGTAAGGCTCGGGTGTTCATGTATTCTCTCTATTCTTAGAGAAAAGCCTCACCCCTCTTATAAGAACAACAACTTCGTTTCTGTTGGACACTGGGGACTTCTTAAAGGTTGTCAGAGACATAGGCCAGATTCCAAAGGAGGCCATCCTTGTTACGTTTGATGTAAAAGATCTGTACACTTCAATCCCACATACACAGGGTATTCAATGTGTACAATAACTGTTAATGTCTACTGAAATGGACCCATACAAAACTGATTTCTGTCTCGAGCTACACACATTGGTCCTTACTCAGAACTACTTCATGTTCGAAGATTCATACTATCCACAAATAAGAGGGACAGCTGTGGGGTCCAGTGTGGCTCCACTCTATGTCAATTGTTATATGGCACATTTTGAAGACACATTATCTACAGTGATCCTCTGTTCCGCTCGAATGTGATCACATGGAAAAGATACATAGATTATGTCTTTTGTATTTGGGGTGGCTCATTGGACTCTCTTGACATGTTTTTTCATAAACTCAACTCCTCCTGGGAAGGTTTGCATTTCACCATGACCAGGGACGATCACCAAGTTAACTGTTGTGAATTCTGTTCTTGAGCTCCCTCCTGTGGTTATGAATGGTACTTCGGCGAGTTCTGTTCATGGACTCCCTCTGGTGGCTGTGAGTGGAGCTGCTGGTTCTGAGGTTCCTTCCCCAGCTGATCTCGCTTAGGCCTTGGCGGGCTGCTCTATTTAACTCCACTCAGATCGTTACTTGATGCCAGCTGTCAATGTCCTAGTACTGGTTCAGTTCTTTTGGATCTTTCAGATGACCTGTCTACTTCAGCAAAAGCTAAGTCCCTGCTAGCTTATTTGTTACCACTGTTTTTTTGTCCAGCTTGCTATCATGATTTTGTCCTGTTAGCTGGAAGCTCTGGGATGCAGAGTGGCACCACCGCGCCATGAGTCGGTGCGGTGGTTTCTTTTGCACACTCTGCGTGGTTTTTTGTTAGTTTTTTATGCTGACCGCAAAGATACCTTTTCTATCCTCAGTCTGTTTAGTTCAGTCTGGCCTCCTATGCTGAAACCTATTTCATTCCTGTGTTTGTGACTTCCATCTTAACTCACAGTCAATATATGTGGGGGGCTGCCTATTTCTTTGGGGAATTTCTCTGAGGCAAGGTAGGCTGTATTTTCTATCTTTAGGGGTAGTTAGCTCTTAGGCTGTGAAGAGGCGTCTAGGCAGAGTCAGGAACGCTCCACGGCTATTTCTAGTTGTTGTGATAGGATTAGGGGTTGCGGTCAGCAGAGCTCCCACTTCCCAGAGCTCGTCCTGTAATACTAGTTTGCTCATCTGGTCATTTCTAGTGCTCCTAACCACCAGCTCAACATAACAGTTAACTTTCTGGACACGAAAGTGATCCACAGGGCGTTTTCTATACTGACCTCTACACAAAACCAACAGGCAGGAATAGTCTGTTACATTACAAGAGCCTTCACCCCATAGCAATGAAAAATGCAATCCTCAAATCACAATTTGGGAGAATTAACAGAATTGTCTTAGATACTTCATTACGAACACAAAGATTAAATGCGATGGGAATGAAACTTGAGGATCAGGGATAACCTCAAGCCCTATTACAGGAGTCTATAACACCTTCTGCTCCTACACCCAATAATACCACAAAATATGTACCTTTTGTACACTCATTTTACCCCTAATAATAATAATAATAATTTTATTTATATAGCGCCAACATATTCCGAAGCGCTTTACAAATTATACAAGGGATTTGTACAGACAATAGACATTACAGCATAACAAAAATCATAGTTCAAAATAGATACCAATAGGAGTGAGGGCCCTGCTCGCAAGCTTACAATCTATATACTCATATATCATCCACAGAACAATCAGGAAACATTAGGGCTGACATAGGTACCACAAGAATAACACATACCCAGCATTTTCTCTATAAACCAAAGACTGGCACTTTCCCATGTTTGCAATGTCATCAGTGCAATAATGTTTTAAAAGGTGACACGTTCCATCATCCATTATCGGGAAAAATATATCCCATTAGGAATTTCTTCTATTGTCACACGTCTTTTGTCATGTATCTCATCAAATGCTGAGAAACGACACAACCAATAAAGGATAAGATCTCAAAACATAAAAGTACTATTAGATGCAAAAACCTTCTCTTACCAGTCCCCCGCCATTTTGCCTCAATGGGCCATAACGTTTCACAGCTGTGTTTTCAAGTTATTGAACAGATACCCACCTTGAGACGTGGGAGTGACCACATCAAGGCCCTAAAACGCAAGGAGTCCTTTTGGATACATGAATTACAAACACTCACACCCAGGGGACTTAATAGGGAATATGATCTTTACTCCTTTATATAGGCAATAGGTATCTATGTATTAGGATGAATCAATTGGTCAATGAAAGTGTTATACAAATTCATGTACTGTCTCTTTAAATAGCATGTTACCTAAAAAGCTATTCTCTCATACACAGTCTCTACTATGCACGTATAGCCGATTAAAAGCATATTTATATTTAATAAGTCATTTTTGACCTATAATTGTTGTAAACTGTAATGATTAACAGGATACTAATTCTGTTTGTCCTTTTACAGAGCCGTCTTTATTGACTGTCAACATGAAAATCTCTGCCACTTGATCCCCTCCTCAGGACCTTCCCCCTTCCCTATCCTGCTTGACTGCCACATAGATATGCCCTAACCTTAGACCTATCCACAATCATGGCCTTCTAGATATCTGTTGGTACTCATACAACCCAGGACGTTCCTTACATATGATACTGGTTGCTCCCCCTTTTTTGCCCCTATTCAGTACTAGTTTACCCAGTGGAACACATTCTATTCCGTCTCCACACAAGTGGAGCGCAAGCACCCGGCTTTCCATATTGAAAAAGTGACATCACATCCGGCGGTGGAACGCACACACTTTAGTCTCCACCGAGGTGGAACACAAGCGCTGCATGACTCCAGCTTCACTACATCACTTCCGTTAACATCACTTCTGGTCCGGACACCGCCAGACTTGTTATCGATTGGACTATGCATTTTTGCTTGTCCCGCCCCCACTCTTTTTTTAAACCAGGTGTCAGTATGATAGGTACTCTTGACCAGTGGTGGATACCACGTCAGATGAGTAACCTGCATACTTTTGACACAACTGTAAGTAACGGAAGTTTCCTTCCTATTTATGCCCACAATGATTACCATGTCTTTAGAACATCACATCCTGATTTCCATTGTAGGTATGCTGCAATTAAGTACCAACACCATTAGGATTAGTTCCACATTTACAAGCCTAAGGTAATATAGTGGTCATAGCTTGCCATTAGCTCACTATGGATTATTTCCTCTAGTTACCATACGGTTAAAATAACTCTTACAAAGTACACTGTCCTCTCCTAATAATAGGATGATTGTGGTGCTAGGATTAGATATATGGTCAGCCCAGTTACCACTGCCCTATGAGCTGGTTTTTGTGTTTGCAGACTTAGTAATTATTTCTGAGACCCTCTGCCATTGGGGTCATAACACTGCGACACCACTTGTATTTTGCTTAATATCCTCCTTTTTTTGTTTTGTCATGATTGTATCGATTCAATTCCTGGATGTATATAATTTACTTCTAGTTTTTGTCATATTGTATTTCTTTTCATTTTAGTACACTGATGAAGGTCATATCTCGACCGAAATGTTTTCATACTTGTACTATGTTTGCCCTCTGTGTCTGTACTGCTACATACTTAGGCAGTTAACTGGTTCATGCAGCTTTACATGAACACCCGAGCCTTACACTATGGCTGGTCCGAATTACTAAAGCAATTGTTACCATCCACCTCTCGTGTCTCCCCTTTTCCTCATAGTTTGTAAGCTTGCGAGCAGGGCCCTCACTCCTCTTGGTATCAGTTTTGAACTGTGATTTCTGTTATGTTGTAATGCCTATTGTCTGTACAAGTCCCCTCTATAATTTGTAAAGCGCTGCGGAATATGTTGGCGCTATATAAATAAAATTATTATTATTATTATGTTTGGACCACATTAAATTCTTGCCCCACACGTCCCTTGAGTGCCAAGTTTTCATTCTACTCCATACATGTGTGATCTAGTTGCCAGGTACTTGCCTGCATGCAACCTTCGATCCTCACAAGATCTCCTTCTCTACTCCCTTCTCATCTCCTCTTCCCACAGTCGCATACAAGATTTCTCCTGCGCCTCCCCCCTACTCTGGAACTCTGTACCCCAACGTATCAGACTCTAGCCTACTGCAGAAACCTTCAAAAAGAACCTGAAGACCTACCTCTTCCGACAAGCCTACAACCTGCAGTAGCCACCGATAGACCAAACCGCTGCACAACCAGCTCTACCCTCACCTACTGTATCATCACCCATTTCTTGTAGATTGCGAGCCCTCGCGGGCAGGGTCCTCTTTCTTTCTGTACCAGTCATGAAATTGTTAAGATTACTGTACTTGTTTTTTAGTATGTATACCCCTCCTCACATGTAAAGCGCCATGGAATAAATGGCGCTATAATAATAATAATAAATAGTAATAGCAATAATAACAATCTTTCAGGAGGATAGGCATGTGACAGTCCCGGTCATCCCTTTACACCTGCGTAGTATACATCACTTTATGCAAGAAAAAAAATTATTGGACATGTTAAGTATACAGTAATATCTTTTTATGGACAGTGCTCCTGTTGCCACTGACTGACCAAACAATAGATTAGAGGAGTTGCAAATGTAGGCAGTGCACAAGATCGGACAGGCAGTGTACGAGGGAATGTCCTGGAAGGGAAAATGTAAAGGGGTTCTCCACTACTGTACAAGTCCTTTTCATTGTTTCTAATGTGTCTAGCAAAATGAAAAAGTATACTTACCTCCTAGATCGGTGCCACTTCCCTGCTGTGTCTCCTAGCGATCTAGTTACATTATCACATAAGCGCTGCAGTCTATATGTGACCTCTTGTGGACTGCAGCCTTTACAGTTCTCTTAAAATCTGCCTGATCATGACTACTGTTGTGAATTTACCTTTTGGCTCCCTCTAGTGGCTACTAGTGATTTGACTCTGGGTATGTCATTCATCCCTTGTATGCTCACCTGGGTCGTTAGGTCAGGGGTGTTGCTATATAAGCTCCCTGGACCTTCAGTTCAATGCCTGGCAACGTTGATATCAGAGCTAATCTGTAGTGCTCTTGTCTACTGATCCTGGTTCCTGTTTGATTAAGCTAAGTCTGCTTCCTTGCTTTTTGCTATTTGTTTTGGTTTGCATTTTTGTCCAGCTTGTATATAATCTGTTTCCTGACCTTGCTGGAAGCTCTAGGGTGGCTGGTGTTCTCCCCCCGGGCCGTTAGACGGTTCGGGGGTTCTTGAATCTCCAGCGTGGATTTTGATAGGGTTTTTGTTGACCATATAAGTTATCTTACTACATTCTGCTATTAGTAAGTGGGCCTCTCTTTGCTAAAACCTAGTTCATCTCTGTGTTTGTCATTTCCTCTTACCTCACCGTTATTATTTGTGGGGGGCTACTATCCTACTTTTTGGGGTCTATTCTCTGGAGGCAAGAGAGGTCTTTGTTTTCCTCTTCTAGGGGTAGTTAGTCCTCCGGCTGGCGCGAGACATCTAGCTACCAACGTAGGCATGTTCCCCGGCTACTGCTAGTGTTGGCGTTAGGAGTAGATATATGGTCAACCCAGTTACCACTGCCCTATGAGCTGGATTTTTGTACGTCGCAGACTTACTTGTTTCTCTGAGACCCTCGCCATTGGGGTCATAACAGTTTGCCAGGCCAGTATTAAATGTTAAATGCATTGCAGAAGCGGGATTATAAGAAAGAAAGTTCTGAGTTTTTTTTTTCTCTCTCTCATTTTTTTTTCTTTTCCCCTTTACCTCTGAGTGGCTTGTGTTTGCTGCAGACATGAATGTCCAGACCTTGATTACAAGTGTGGACCAGCTTGCTGCTCGTGTGCAGGGCATATAAGATTATGTTATCAGAAGTCCTATGTCAGAACCTAAGATACCGATTCCTGAACCGTTTTCCGGAGACCGATTTAAATTTAGAAATTTCAGGAATAATTGTAAATTGTTTTTGTCCCTGAAACCCTGTTCATCTGGAGACTCCGCTCAGCAAGTAAAAATTGGTATTTCTTTTTTACGGGGCGACCCTCAGGATTGGGCCTTCTCGCTGGCGCCAGGAGATCCGGCATTGGCTGACATTGATGCGTTTTTTCTGGCGCTCGGTTTGCTTTATGAGGAACCCAATCTTGAGATTCAGGCAGAAAAGGCCTTGCTGGCTATGTCTCAGGGCCAGGACGAGGCTGAAGTGTATTGCCAAAAATTTCGGAAATGGTCCGTGCTGACCCAGTGGAACGAGTGTGCATTGGCTGCTAATTTTAGAAATGGCCTTTCTGAAGCCATTAAGAATGTGATGGTGGGTTTTCCCATTCCCACAGGTCTGAATGATTCTATGGCCCTGGCTATTCAAATCGACCGGCGGTTGCGGGAGCGCAAAACCGCTAATTCCCTCATGGTGTTGTCTGAACAGACACCTGATTTAATGCAATGTGATAGAATCCTGACTAGAAATGAGCGGAAAATTCATAGACGCCAGAATGGCTTGTGTTACTACTGTGGTGATTCTACACATGTTATCTCAGCATGCTCTAAACGTCTTACTAAGGTTGTTAGTCCGGTCGCCATTGGTAATTTGCAACCTAAATTTATTCTATCTGTAACTTTGATTTGCTCACTGTCATCGTATCCTGTCATGGCGTTTGTGGACTCGGGTGCTGCCCTGAGCCTTATGGATCTGTCATTTGCCAAGCGCTGCGGATTTGTTCTTGAGCCATTGGAAAATCCTATCCCTCTTAGGGGTATTGATTCTACGCCATTGGCAAAAAATAAACCGCAGTTTTGGACACAGGTTACCATGTGCATGACTCCCGAACATCGGGAGGTAATACGTTTTCTTGTTCTGCATAAAATGCATGATTTGGTTGTTTTGGGTTTGCCATGGTTACAGACCCATAATCCAGTCTTGGACTGGAAGGCTATGTCAGTGTCAAGTTGGGGCTGCCATGGAATTCATGGAGATTCCCTGCCCTTGTCTATTGCTTCTTCTACGCCTTCGGAAGTTCCGGCGTATTTGTCTGATTATCAGGATATCTTCAGCGAGTCTAAGTCCAGTGCACTGCCTCCTCATAGGGAATGTGACTGTGCAATAGATTTGATTCCTGGCAGTAAGTTTCCTAAGGGGAGACTGTTTAATCTGTCGGTACCTGAACATACCGCGATGCGTTCATATATCAAGGAGTCTCTTGAGAAGGGGCATATCCGTCCTTCTTCTTCCCCTCTTGGTGCGGGATTCTTTTTTGTGGCCAAAAAGGACGGATCTTTGAGGCCTTGTATTGACTATCGGCTTTTAAATAAGATCACTGTCAAATTTCAGTATCCTTTGCCGCTGTTGTCAGATTTGTTTGCCCGGATTAAAGGTGCCAAGTGGTTCACCAAGATAGACCTTCGTGGTGCGTACAACCTTGTGCGCATTAGGCAGGGCGATGAATGGAAAACCGCATTCAATACGCCCGAAGGTCATTTTGAGTACTTGGTGATGCCATTCGGTCTCTCTAATGCACCTTCAGTTTTTCAGTCCTTCATGCATGACATTTTCCGGAAGTATCTGGATAAATTTTTGATTGTTTATCTGGATGATATTCTGTTTTTTTCTGATGATTGGGACTCGCATGTGGAGCAGGTCAGGATGGTTTTTGAGATTCTGCGTGAAAATTCTTTGTTTGTAAAAGGCTCAAAGTGTCTCTTTGGTGTACAGAAGGTTCCCTTTTTGGGGTTCATTTTTTCCCCTTCTGCTGTGGAGATGGATCCAGTCAAGGTCTGAGCTATTCATGATTGGACTCAACCCTCGTCAGTTAAGAGTCTTCAGAAGTTCTTGGGTTTTGCTAACTTCTACCGTCGTTTTATCGCAAATTTCTCTAGCGTTGTTAAACCGCTGACGGATATGACCAAGAAAGGCTCTGATGTAGCTAACTGGGCTCCTGCTGCCGTGGAGGCTTTCCAGGAGTTAAAACGCCGGTTTACTTCGGTGCCTGTTTTGTGCCAGCCTGACATCTCACTTCCCTTTCAGGTTGAGGTGGATGCTTCGGAGATTGGGGCAGGGGCCGTTTTGTCGCAGAGAGGCCCTGGTTGCTCTACTATGAGACCTTGTGCCTTTTTCTCTAGGAAGTTTTCGCCGGCAGAGCGAAATTATGATGTGGGCAATCGGGAGTTGTTGGCCATGAAGTGGGCATTTGAGGAGTGGCGTCATTGGCTCGAGGGTGCTAAGCATCGTGTGGTGGTCTTGACTGATCACAAAAATCTGATGTATCTCGAGTCTGCTAAACGCCTGAATCCTAGACAGGCCCGCTGGTCATTGTTTTTCTCCCGTTTTGACTTTGTGGTCTCGTATTTACCAGGTTCTAAGAATGTGAAGGCCGATGCTCTGTCTAGGAGCTTTGTGCCTGATGCTCCTGGAGTCGCTGAACCTGTGGGTATTCTTAAGGAAGGAGTTATCGTGTCTGCTATTTCTCCAGATCTGCGACGTGTGTTGCAGAGATTTCAGGCTGGTAGGCCTGACTCTTGTCCACCTGACAGATTGTTTGTGCCTGCTAGATGGACCAGCAGAGTCATTTCCGAGGTTCATTCCTCGGTGTTGGCAGGGCACCCGGGAATTTTTGGCACCAGAGATCTGGTGGCCAGGTCCTTTTGGTGGCCTTCCTTGTCAAGGGATGTGCGGTCATTTGTACAGTCCTGTGGTACTTGTGCTCGAGCTAAGCCTTGCTGCTCTCGTGCCAGCGGGTTGCTCTTGCCCTTGCCTGTCCCGAAGAGACCTTGGACACACATCTCTATGGATTTCATTTCTGATCTTCCGGTGTCTCAGGGCATGTCTGTCATCTGGGTGATATGTGATCGTTTCTCCAAGATGGTCCATTTGGTTCCTTTGCCTAAGCTGCCCTCCTCTTCTGATCTGGTTCCTGTGTTCTTCCAGAACGTGGTTCGTTTGCACGGCATTCCTGAGAATATTGTGTCGGACAGAGGATCCCAGTTTGTTTCCAGGTTCTGGCGATCCTTTTGTGGTAGGATGGGCATTGAGTTGTCGTTTTCATCCGCTTTCCATCCCCAGACTAACGGACAAACGGAGCGAACTAATCAGACTCTGGAGGCTTATTTGAGGTGTTTTGTCTCTTCTGATCAGGATGATTGGGTGACCTTCTTGCCGTTGGCTGAATTTGCCCTTAATAATCGGGCTAGTTCCGCCACCTTGGTTTCGCCATTTTTCTGCAACTCTGGTTTCCATCCTCGTTTTTCCTTTGGACATGTGGAGCCTTCTGACTGTCCTGGGGTGGATTCCGTGGTGGATTGTTTGCAGCGGATCTGGGGGCATGTGGTGGACAACTTGAAGTTGTCACAGGAGAAGGCTCAGCGTTTTGCCAACCGCCGCCGCGGTGTGGGTCCCCGACTTCGCGTTGGGGATTTGGTATGGCTGTCTTCTCGATTTGTTCCTATGAAGGTCTCCTCTCCCAAATTTAAGCCTCGCTTCATTGGTCCTTACAAGATATTGGAAATCATTAATCCTGTATCCTTTCGCCTGGATCTTCCGGTGTCGTTTGCCATCCACAACGTATTTCATAGGTCCTTGTTGCGGCGGTACGTTGTGCCTGTGGTTCCTTCTGCTGAGCCTCCTGCTCCGGTGTTGGTTGAGGGCGAGTTGGAGTACGTGGTGGAGAAGATCTTAGATTCTCGTCTCTCCAGGCGGAGGCTTCAGTACCTGGTCAAGTGGAAGGGCTATGGTCAGGAGGATAATTCCTGGGTGGTCGCCTCTGATGTGCATGCGGCCGATTTAGTTCGTGCCTTTCACGCCGCTCATCCTGATCGCCCTGGTGGTCTTGGTGAGGGTTCGGTGACCCCTCACTAAGGGGGGGGTACTGTTGTGAATTTACCTTTTGGCTCCCTCTAGTGGCTACTAGTGATTTGACTCTGGGTATGTCATTCATCCCTTGTATGCTCACCTGGGTCGTTAGGTCAGGGGTGTTGCTATATAAGCTCCCTGGACCTTCAGTTCAATGCCTGGCAACATTGATATCAGAGCTAATCTGTAGTGCTCTTGTCTACTGATCCTGGTTCCTGTTTGATTAAGCTAAGTCTGCTTCCTTGCTTTTTGCTATTTGTTTTGGTTTGCATTTTTGTCCAGCTTGTATATAATCTGTTTCCTGACCTTGCTGGAAGCTCTAGGGTGGCTGGTGTTCTCCCCCCGGGCCGTTAGACGGTTCGGGGGTTCTTGAATCTCCAGCGTGGATTTTGATAGGGTTCTTGTTGACCATATAAGTTATCTTACTACATTCTGCTATTAGTAAGTGGGCCTCTCTTTGCTAAAACCTAGTTCATCTCTGTGTTTGTCATTTCCTCTTACCTCACCGTTATTATTTGTGGGGGGCTACTATCTTACTTTTTGGGGTCTATTCTCTGGAGGCAAGAGAGGTCTTTGTTTTCCTCTTCTAGGGGTAGTTAGTCCTCCGGCTGGCGCGAGACATCTAGCTACCAACGTAGGCATGTTCCCCGGCTACTGCTAGTGTTGGCGTTAGGAGTAGATATATGGTCAACCCAGTTACCACTGCCCTATGAGCTGGATTTTTGTACGTCGCAGACTTACTTGTTTCTCTGAGACCCTCGCCATTGGGGTCATAACAGACTACCACCTCATCACAGTACACAAAAATGTGATACAGAACTGTTGAAAACAATTAACCGGTGACCTTCAGCTTAACCCCACCAAATATGTGCCCATACTTGCCCCATCCTCATATGGGGACTTGCTTACATGGTTGTCCATGACCCTATTGCCGGTTCATGAGTAGTCTGTCTGTGGACCACATTGAGTAGATACTAATCAGTGCAATAAGATCACCACACACAACTTGTTGTCTTTGAGATGCTTTGAATCTGACATCTAACCATAAAAACGTGACCCTTGTCAAAATGTCACTGATCCTCACGCTTTCTCATTTGTCCTTCTTCAAATACAATTTCTTTCATATATGTCTGGTCACTTGCCGCCTAATACAGTCCACACTTTGACATCTACCACTGAAACCATATACCATTCAACTTCTTCCCCTTTTATTTTCAAAAAGGGGAAGAAGGTGGACCCAGAGAACTATTGGCCGGTGAGTCTGACTTCCATACCAGGAGAGATCTTTGAACAAAATATTAAACAACATGTATGTAAGTACCTGGATAAGAATGAAGTGATTAAAAGAAGTCAGCATGGGTTTGCAAATAATAAGTCATGTCAGACTTACTTAATTTCCTTCTATGACAGAATCACTGACTGGGTAGATCAGGGAAATGCTGTAGATATAGTATAGCTTGACTTCAGCAAAGCATTTGACAAAGTATTTCACACTATCCTTATTGAAAAATGACTAAGTATGGAATGGACAAGGCAACTGTTAGGTGGATTCATAACTGGCTTAGTGATCGAACCCAAAGAGTGGTCGAAAATGGCTGCACATCCAGTTGGAAGAATGTCTCAAGTGGGGTACCACAGGGCTCTGTCCTGGGCCCTGTATTGTTCAACATCTTTATCAATGATTTAAATGAAGAAATTGAGGGTACACTAATTAAATTTGCTGATGACACAAAGCTAGGAGGGATAGCTAATACTAGAGAAGAAAGAAAAATCAAAAAAATATAAATAAACTGAAGCAGTGGGCAGCAACTAACAACGGTTTTTAACAAGGAAAAATGCAAAGTACTACATCTGGGCAATAAAAATGAAAAAAGCATATACAGGATGGGAAGAATAGGGCTTAGCAACAGCATATGTGAAAAAGACTTGGGTATACTAATAGATCACAGACTGAACATGAGTCAACAGTGTGATGCAGCAGCAAAAAAGGCAAATGCAATTCTGGGATGTATTAACAGAAGCATACAGTCTAGATCATGCAAAGTCATTATTGCCCTCTACTCCTCTTTGATCAGACCTCATCTGGAATACTGCGTCCAGTTTTGTGCACCACATTTTATAAAAGACATCAACAAACTGGAGCAAGTTCAGAGAAGAGAGACCAGAATGGTGACCGGTCTGCAAACCATGTCCTATGAGGAACATTTACAGGATATGGGAATGTTTAGCTTGCAAAAAAGAAGACTGAGAGGAGACTTAATAGCTGTCTACAAATATCTCAAGGGCTGTCACATTGTAGAAGAATCATCTTTATTCTCATTTGCACAAGGTAAGACTAGAAGCAATGGGATGAAACTCAATGGGAGGAGACACAGATTAGATATTAGAAAAAACTTTTTGACTGTGAGGGTGATCAATGAGTGGAACAGGCTGCCACGAGAGGTGGTGAGTTCTCCTTCCATGGAATTTTTCAAACAGAGGCTGGACAGACATTTGTCTGGGATGATTTAGTGAATCCTGCTTTGAGCAGGGGGTTTTAACCAGATGACCCAGGAGGTCCCTTCCAACTCTATCATTCTATGATTCTATGAATGTTATTTCCGTTACCTGTCATTAATTTTTGGGGGTCACTGATGATTGTTGTAAAGTAAAGCTTGAAAAGCATCTAAAAACATCAATTATGAACATGACATTCTGATCAAATCATGGCCATTGATTAATAAATAAAAGCAAAGGCATTAATTCCTCAAATTTAAAACACTTTCAAAAATGTCATAGTTACCAGGAAGAAATCCATTCTCTTCCCCTCAGGATATGTCTCCTCCAGTGATACTCCCCTGAATGCTTTTCTTCCCTTCCCTGGGATGTCTTCTTCCTGGGTTGTCTCCCTCCAAGGATCTCTTTTTGAATGCCTTTCCTCTGTGCCATGCCTGGGACATTTATACCCATTTTGGAGCTTCAGCTATGTGCTGCTCCCTCTAACCTGGAGATGTTATTTTTCATTGCCACATTACATTCAAATCACTCAAAGTGGAGGAGCACTGGTCGGTTGATATTACCTTTATTATTTCCCTACAGTAAGAAAATATTTGTGCTCTCAGGAGCCATTGAAATGTAAACTATCAAAACCATGGGTATGTGCATCCTGTTTAACACTTCTGAAGGCCTTCGACATAACCAATTGATGGTGGACATAACCAATTGATGGTGGACATAACCAATTGATGGTTGACATAACCAATTGATGGTGGACATAACTAATTGATGGTGGACATAACCAATTGATGGTGGACATAACCAATTGATGGTGGACATACGGATCAGAGAACCCAAATTTGTTATGCACTCAACCATATACAAAATGGTATCTGTTGTGAATTAGACTTTTTTGGCTCCCTCTAGTGGTTACTATTGATATGACTCTGGGATTTCCTTCCCTCTGTCTGCACCCAGCTGGGTCGTTACTTCAGGGGTGTTGCTATATAAACCTCCTGGAACCTTAGTCCAGTGCCTGGCATCGGTGTTATCAGACACATTCTGTTTGCTCCTGTTTGCTGGTCCTGGTTCGTGTTAAATTAAGCTAAGTCTTGCTTCTTTGTTTTTTGGGTTATTTGTTTGCTATCATTTTTGTCCAGCTTGTACTATATGTGATTCCTGACCTTGCTGGAAGCTCTAGGGGGCTGGTGTTCTCCCCCCGGGCCGTTAGACGGTTCGGGGGTTCTTGAATTTCCAGTGTGGATATTTTTGATAGGATTTTTTGCTGACCATATAAGTTATCTTTCTATATTCTGCTATTAGCTAGTGGGCCTCTCTTTGCTAAATTCCTAGCTCATTCTTATGTTTGTCTTTTCCTCTTACCTCACCGTTATTATTTGTGGGGGGCTTCTATCCAACTTTTTGGGGTATTTCCTCTGGAGGCAAGAAAGGTCTTTCTTTTCCCTTCTAGGGGTAGTTAGCTCTCTGGCTGGCGCGAGACGTCTAGGATCAACGTAGGAACGTTCCCCGGCTGCTGGTATTTGTGGTGCTAGGATTAGTTATATGGTCAGCCCAGTTACCACTGCCCTATGAGCTGGTTTTCTGTATTTACTGACTTAGCATTATTCCTGAGACCCTCTGCCATTGGGGTCATAACAGGTATCTATAGCAGCATGTAAAAGTTTGGGCACCCCTGGTCAAAATTACTGTTATTGTGAACAGTAAAGCAAATTGAAGATGAAATGATTAGTGATGAGCGAATAGCATTGTTGCTCGGGTCTCCCTGAGATGTTCGGGTGATCTCTGAGTATGCCAAAATACTCTTGTTTTCGTTGTCTCAGCTGCGTGATTTACGGCTGCTGGACAGCCTGAATACATGTGGGAATTCCCTAACAAACAAGCATTAATCACATGTATTCAGCCTGTCTAGCAGCTGTAAATAATGCAGCTGAGGCGAGGAAAACTAAATCTCCGAGCACGTCAAAATACTCGGAGACCACTTGAGCATGCTCAGGGAGACCTGAGCAAGAAGTATACCTCCTCATCACTAGAAATGATCTCTAAAAGGCCTAAAGTTAAAGATGACACATTTCTTTTGTATTTTAGGCAATATACTGTATATATATATATATTTTCATCTTTTAAATTTTAAAAATTACAAAAAGGAAAATTATCTGGCTGATTAAGACTTTTTCACGTGAATGCAGAGTTCCTATAGCTGTATTCTGTCTAATTTTCTATCAACTAAGTGCAAAGATGCTACTTTTCATTTTTTGAAATGCCATGACAAGGCGAGATAACTTTCACATATTTTTTTTTTTATCAAAAAACATGTTAACTTGGTACCGTATAAAACTTTCATGCACTATGCTATTTATTTATTTACTGCAGGGTAATTAATCATTATGTTTCTGTCTTTGGTTCTTTCATTTTTTTTTAACCTATTCCTCTAATTAATTAAATTGCTGGACCTTATCTTGCAGGTCTTTTTTTCTTATTAGCAAAAATCTTTTCATTGCTGAGCGATATCTACTGACATTGTTTTGAATAAGTTATTTTGTTAACTAGTAATGATGAGCGAACGTGCTCTGATAAGGTGTTATACGAGCATGCTCAGGTGCTAACTGAGTGTCTTCGGTGTGCTCAAAAAATATGTCTGAGTCCTCGCGGCTGCATGTCTAACGAACAGGCAATCCCTACATGCTTTGCGACTGTCGAACAGCCACTGCACATGCAGCCACGTGGACTCAAACATATTTTTCGAGCACACCGAAGTCACTCTGTTAGCACCCGAGCATGCCCGGATAACACCTTATCAGAGCACGTTCGCTCATCACTCTTAATAATTAGTTTTAAACATTATGATAAAAGTATTGGTTATCTCGTAATGTATAAAAAAGTAGGACTGATAATGGTTAAAGTTAAGACTTTTCTTTTTTTCTATCTATTATGCTGCTGTTTTAGAGTTTTATACCTTTTTTTGTAAAGAGAATCTAAAACAAAATGTTTGCATCAGTATTTCTCATTTTCACCACCTGGTGGCAGTGTAAACTACACAATTTTACATGGACACTAAACAGTCCATCTAAAAATAGTCGGAGCATTGTCTTGTTTTCCTAAAAGGGAAATGATTCTGTTGCTAGACAGAGGTATTTTCTAGTTTAAATGAATTGTCTGAAACAATAATAATCATAGTTAAAATCTCATAAACAGGGATTACATATTTATAATAAACAAAGAAAATGTATGCCATTAATAATATTGTGCATGTGAGATGTACGGCTGAAATTAAATTTTTTCTGCATATTATCATATTTTCGAACAAAGCTAATGTATGACTAATATTTGGTCTTAAGATTCACAGGTCATAAACCTATTTTGCATATCTCTTTTGACTCCTGCAAAACTAGGAAAAATGACAGCATATTTTGGACTAAAAGATGCACCCCAGGTTTAGATAACAAAAAGAAAAAGAAGAAAAAATCTTACTAATTAAATCCAACTTGGTGGTCTAAATATGTGATGGAGTTAATGGTGTAGAGAGAAGCTGTCTGACGTGTGCTGGAAGAGGACTAATTATTTCTTTGTTTTTGAGTACCGGCACGCACATCCTGGTCTTCATTACTGCGGCAGTTCCCGGGGACGTCCATGCTCTGCGGTCATAGGGAGTACTACTTACTGTGCCCAGCAGTGGCCGCCTGTCGCACAGATAACGTGGGAGCTAGGCTGTAAGTGATGAGAGCTCCCTCGGGTAAAGGTGACAATTAGATTGACACAGTTTGTCAATATGGGCAAGATGGTGGCTTAAAGGGAACCTGTCACCAGGTTTGGCTGATACGAGTAACGGCCACCGCCTTTCAGGGATTATCTACAGAATTCTATAATGCTGTATATCTGCCCCCGATCTGACCCGCAAGAGAAGAAAAATAACTTTTATTATACTCACCTGCGGGGCGGTCCGGTCCAATGGGTGTAGCTGGTCTTGGTCCGGCGCCTCCCATCTTCTTACGATCCATGTCCTCCTGCTTCTTCATAGCTCCCCGACATTGCGCTCTTGCACAGGCGTACTAATCTGCCCTGTTGAGGGCAGAGCAAAGTACTGCAGCGCGCAGGTGCCGGGAAAGATCAGAGAGGCCTGGCGCCTGCGTACTGCAGTACTTTACGCTGCCCTCAACAGGGCAAATTACTATGCCTGCGCAAGAGCGCGATGCCGGGGAGCCATGAACCAATAGGAGGGCAGCATCACAAGAAGATGGGAGGCGCCGGAACAAGAAGAGCAACACCCATCGAACCGGACCGCCCGCAGGTGAGTATAATAAAAATTATTTTTCTTCTCTTGCGGGTTAGATTGGGGGCAGATATACAGCATTATAGAATTCTGTACATAAGCCCTGAACGGCGGTGACCGTAACTCGTATCGGCCAAACCTGGTGACAGGTTCCCTTTAAGTATCAGAAGAAGACATGCTAAAGTCGGAAGAAAGACCATGCGGTCCTTCACTTACAAAGGCCCCAGATCATGAAAAGTGATTTATGTTTGCCCTGCCATATCATTAAAGAAGCATTTGAGAAGCGTGGGGGGTCTGTTATGACCCCAGTGGACAGGGTCTCAGAGGAACGTGTAAGTCTGCAAGATACAAAAATCCAGCTCATAGGGCTGTGGTAACTGGGTTGACCAAATAGCTACTCCTAACGCCAACACTAGAAGTAGCCGGGGATCATGCCTACGGTGATCGCTAGATGACTCGCGCCAGCCGGAGAATCTAACTACCCCTAGGAGAAGAAAACAAAGACCTCTCTTGCCTCCAGAGAAAGGGACCCCAAAGCAAGATACAAGCCCCCCACAAATAATAACGGTGAGGTAAGAGGAAATGACAAACACAGAAATGAACCAGGTTCAGCAAAGAGAGGCCAGCTTACTAATAGCAGAATATAGCAAGATAACTTATCTGGTCAACAAAAACCCTATAAAAATCCACGCTGGAGATTCAAGAACCCCCGAACCGTCTAACGGTCCGGGGGGAGAACACCAGCCCCCTAGAGCTTCCAGCAAAGGTCAGGATACAGATAGGAACAAGCTGGACAAAAATACCAAACAAAACAAAAGCAAAAAGCAAAGAAGCAGACTTAGCTTGAAAAACAGGAACCCGGATCAGAGGACAAGAGCACAGCAGATTAGCTCTGATTTCAACGATGCCAGGCATTGAACTGAAGGTCCAGGGAGCTTATATAGCAACGCCCCTGAACTAACGGCCCAGGTGAGGATATAGGAAAAGACAGACGCTCCAGAGTCAAATCACTAATGACCACTAGAGGGAGCAAAAAGCAAAATCACAACAGTACCCCCCCCCTTAGTGAGGGGTCACCGAACCCTCACCACGACCACCAGGGCGATCAGGATGAGCGGCATGAAAGGCACGAACTAAATCGGCCGCATGAACATCAGAGGCGACCACCCAGGAATTATCTTCCTGACCATAGCCCTTCCACTTGACCAGGTACTGAAGCCTCCGCCTGGAGAGACGAGAATCCAAGATCTTCTCCACCACGTACTCCAACTCGCCCTCAACCAACACCGGAGCAGGAGGCTCAGCAGAAGGAACCACAGGCACAACGTACCGCCGCAACAAGGACCTATGAAACACGTTGTGGATAGCAAACGACACAGGTAGATCCAGGCGAAAGGATACAGGATTAAGAATTTCCAATATCTTGTAAGGACCAATAAAACGAGGTTTAAATTTGGGAGAGGAAACCTTCATAGGAACAAAGCGGGAAGAAAGCCACACCAAATCCCCAACACGTAGTCGGGGACCCACACCGCGGCGGCGGTTGGCAAAGCGCTGAGCCCTCTCCTGTGACAACTTCAAGTTGTCCACCACAAGATTCCAGATCCGCTGCAACCTATCCACCACAGAATCCACCCCAGGGCAGTCAGAAGGTTCCACATGACCCGAAGAAAAACGAGGGTGGAAACCAGAGTTGCAGAAAAACGGCGAAACCAAGGTGGCGGAACTAGCCCGATTATTAAGGGCAAACTCAGCTAACGGCAAGAAGGTCACCCAATCGTCCTGATCAGCAGAGACAAAACACCTCAAATAAGCCTCCAAAGTCTGATTAGTTCGCTCCGTCTGTCCATTAGTCTGAGGATGGAAAGCAGACGAAAACGACAAGTCAATGCCCATCCTACTACAAAAGGATCGCCAGAATCTGGAAACGAACTGGGATCCTCTGTCTGACACAATATTCTCAGGGATGCCGTGCAAACGAACCACGTTCTGGAAAAACACAGGAACCAGATCGGAAGAGGAAGGCAGTTTAGGCAAAGGAACCAAATGGACTATCTTGGAGAAGCGATCACATATCACCCAGATAACAGACATGCCCTGAGACACCGGAAGATCAGAAATGAAATCCATGGAGATATGTGTCCAAGGTCTCTTAGGGACAGGCAAGGGCAAGAGCAACCCGCTGGCACGAGAACAGCAAGGCTTAGCTCGAGCACAAGTCCCACAGGACTGTACAAATGACCGCACATCCCTAGACAAGGAAGGCCACCAAAAGGATCTGGCCACCAGATCTCTGGTGCCAAACATTCCTGGGTGACCTGCCAACACCGAGGAATGAACCTCGGAAATGACTCTGCTGGTCCACTTATCAGGCACAAACAGTCTGTCAGGTGGACAAGAATCAGGCCTATCAGCCTGAAATCTCTGCAACACACGTCGCAGATCAGGAGAAATAGCTGACAAGATAATACCATCCTTAAGAATACCAACAGGTTCAGTGACTCCAGGAGCATCAGGCACAAAGCTCCTGGAAAGAGCATCGGCCTTCACATTCTTTGAACCTGGTAAATACGAGACAGCAAAGTCAAAACGGGAGAAAAACAATGACCAGCGGGCCTGTCTAGGATTCAGGCGTTTAGCAGACTCGAGATACATCAGATTTTTGTGATCACTCAAGACCACCAAACGATGCTTAGCACCCTCGAGCCAATGACGCCACTCCTCAAATGCCCATTTCATGGCCAACAACTCCCGATTGCCCACATCATAATTTCGCTCCGCAGGCGAAAACTTCCTAGAGAAAAAGGCGCAAGGTCTCATAACAGAGCAACCAGGGCCTCTCTGCGACAAAACTGCCCCTGCTCCAATCTCTGAAGCATCCACCTCAACTTGAAAGGGAAGCGAGACATCAGGCTGGCACAAAACAGGCGCCGAAGTAAACCGACGTTTCAACTCCTGGAAAGCCTCCACGGCAGCAGGAGCCCAATTAACCACATCGAAGCCCTTCTTGGTCATATCCGTCAAAGGTTTCACAATGCTAGAAAAGTTAGCGATAAAACGACGGTAGAAGTTAGCGAAACCCAAGAACTTCTGAAGACTCTTAACTGACGAGGGCTGAGTCCAATCAAGAATAGCTCGGACCTTGACTGGGTCCATCTCCACAGCAGAAGGGGAAAAAATGAACCCCAAAAAGGGAACCTTCTGTACACTAAAAAGACACTTTGAGCCCTTGACATACAAAGAATTTTCACGCAAAATTTTAAAGACCATCCTGACCTGCTCCACATGCGAGTCCCAATTATCAGAAAAAAACAGAATATCATCCAGATAAACGATCAGAAATTTATCCAGATAGTTCTGGAAAATGTCATGCATAAAGGACTGAAAAACTGAAGGGGCATTAGAGAGCCCAAAAGGCATCACCAAGTACTCAAAATGACCTTCGGGCGTATTGAATGCGGTTTTCCATTCATCCCCTTGCTTAATGCGCACAAGGTTGTACGCACCACGAAGGTCTATCTTGGTAAACCACTTGGCACCTTTAATCCGGGCAAACAAGTCAGACAACAGCGGCAAAGGATACTGAAATTTGACAGTGATCTTATTTAAAAGCCGATAGTCAATACAAGGCCTCAAAGATCCGTCCTTTTTAGCCACAAAAAAGAATCCCGCACCAAGAGGGGAAGAAGACGGACGGATGTGTCCTTTCTCCAGAGACTCCTTGATATATGAACGCATAGCGGTATGTTCAGGTATCGACAGATTAAACAGTCTTCCCTTAGGAAATTTACTGCCTGGAATCAAATCTATTGCACAGTCACATTCCCTATGAGGAGGCAATGCACTGGACCTGGACTCGCTAAAGACATCCTGATAATCAGACAAGTACTCCGGAACTTCCGAAGGCGTAGAAGAAGCAATAGACACAGGCAGGGAATCCTCATGAATACCACGACAGCCCCAACTAGACACTGACATAGCCTTCCAGTCAAGGACTGGATTATGGGTCTGTAACCATGGCAGCCCCAAAACAACCAAATCATGCATTTTATGTAGAACGAGAAAACGTATCACCTCGCGGTGTTCAGGAGTCATGCACATGGTAACCTGTGTCCAATACTGCGGCTTATTTTCTGCCAATGGCGTAGCATCAATACCCCTAAGAGGGATAGGATTTTCTAATGGTTCAAGAATAAAACCACAGCGCTTAGCAAATGAGAGATCCATAAGACTCAGGGCAGCACCTGAATCTACAAACGCCATGACAGGATAAGATGACAGTGAGCAAATCAAAGTTACAGACAGAATAAACTTAGGATGCAAATTACCAACGGTGACAGGACTAACAACCTTAGATATACGTTTAGAGCATGCTGAGATAACATGTGTAGAATCACCACAGTAGTAGCACAAGCCATTCCGGCGTCTATGAATTTTCCTCTCATTTCTAGTCAGGATTCTATCACATTGCATCAAATCAGGTGTCCGTTCAGACAACACCATGAGGGAATTTGCGGTTTTTCTATCACATTGCATCACATCAGGTGTCTGTTCAGACAACAACATGAGGGAATTTGCGGTTTTGCGCTCCCGCAACCGCCGGTCAATTTGAATAGCCAGGGACATGGTATCATTCAGACCTGTGGGAATGGGAAAACCCACCATAACATTCTTAATGGCCTCAGAAAGGCCATTTCTAAAATTAGCGGCCAGTGCACACTCGTTCCAATGTGTCAGCACGGACCATTTCCGAAATTTTTGGCAATACACCTCAGCCTCGTCCTGGCCCTGAGACATAGCCAGCAAGGCTTTCTCTGCCTGAATCTCAAGATTGGGTTCCTCATAAAGTAAACCGAGCGCCAGAAAAAACGCATCAATATCAGCCAATGCCGGATCTCCTGGCGCCAACGAAAAAGCCCAATCCTGAGGGTCACCCCGTAAGAATGAAATAACAATTTTTACTTGTTAAGCAGAGTCTCCAGACGAACAAGGTTTCAGGGACAAAAATAATTTACAAATATTCCTGAAATTCCTAAACTTAAATCGGTCTCCTGAAAACAGTTCAGGAATCGGAGTCTTGGGTTCAGACCTAGGATTTCTGGTAACATAATCTTGTATACCCTGCACACGAGCGGCAAGCTGGTCCACACTTGTAATCAAGGTCTGGACATTCATGTCTGCAGCAAGCTTAAGCCACTCTGAGGTAAAGGGGAAAAGAAAAAAAAAAAAAAAAAAAAATGAGAGAGGGAAAAAAAAAACTCAAAATTTTCTTTCTTATAATCCCACTTCTGCAATGCATTAAACATTTAATACTGGCCTGGCATACTGTTATGACCCCAGTGGACAGGGTCTCAGAGGAACGTGTAAGTCTGCAAGATACAAAAATCCAGCTCATAGGGCTGTGGTAACTGGGTTGACCAAATAGCTACTCCTAACGCCAACACTAGAAGTAGCCGGGGATCATGCCTACGGTGATCGCTAGATGACTCGCGCCAGCCGGAGAATCTAACTACCCCTAGGAGAAGAAAACAAAGACCTCTCTTGCCTCCAGAGAAAGGGACCCCAAAGCAAGATACAAGCCCCCCACAAATAATAACGGTGAGGTAAGAGGAAATGACAAACACAGAAATGAACCAGGTTCAGCAAAGAGAGGCCAGCTTACTAATAGCAGAATATAGCAAGATAACTTATCTGGTCAACAAAAACCCTATAAAAATCCACGCTGGAGATTCAAGAACCCCCGAACCGTCTAACGGTCCGGGGGGAGAACACCAGCCCCCTAGAGCTTCCAGCAAAGGTCAGGATACAGATAGGAACAAGCTGGACAAAAATACCAAACAAAACAAAAGCAAAAAGCAAAGAAGCAGACTTAGCTTGAAAAACAGGAACCCGGATCAGAGGACAAGAGCACAGCAGATTAGCTCTGATTTCAACGATGCCAGGCATTGAACTGAAGGTCCAGGGAGCTTATATAGCAACGCCCCTGAACTAACGGCCCAGGTGAGGATATAGGAAAAGACAGACGCTCCAGAGTCAAATCACTAATGACCACTAGAGGGAGCAAAAAGCAAAATCACAACAGGGGTCTATTTTTGCGTAAAGACTGTAAAGAACAGGAACGTTTTAGCAAGATTTTTTTTGCTAAAATATGTATTGTTATCCGAACAATGCAATAATTGTTGAAGGATAAACTAAATACTATTAGTAAAATTCCTGGTACACAATTGTTATATAATGATGCAGTTATAGCAGTTGATATTCATCCAATGATACTGAAACAGCATTACATTGCTACAATAGTGCATAAACCCCTAAAAAAGGAAAAAATGGCGACATCAAATAAAAAATAGTAATCAAAATGTCAAATATTGAACTATCTGAATTAATAATATATAATAATATGTACTGATATGTTTCTGCTTATTATGTATAATTAAAGAAGCCCTCCCATCAAAGTTTTTACCCTCTTGATATATTGCAAATGTCATATTACAGTAAATAGCACGGTTTAGCTACAATTGCTCATTTTGCCTTTCTACCCAGCTAATTCTCCTCTTTTCCCTTCCTGAGTCATCTCCCTCTTCAACTCCTGACCCAGCTGCTTCGCTCATAAGTCAAGGCAAAAGTCAGGGACTTTTACAGTGACTTATTTCTCATGATGTGAAAATTGACCTCCTGATTCTACATAGAGCTTAGAAGGATTCAGCAAGTCAGTCTGTAATCATGTGATGTCGTAGACATAATGGAAAAGAGAAGAATTATCTGGATAGAAAGGCACAATGAGCAATTGTAAGTACACAGTGCATGATGACTGCAGTATATTATGAGGATAGAAGTTCTGATAGGAGTGCTTCTTCAACAATCTTTAACAAACATTTGCCAAGCAATGAGAGAAAATGTTTAACTAAGGTCTAGCAACGAAGTATTCAGTCTGTAAGTGATAACATCGAATCTAATGTTTCTTGTGGGAATCTGATGTTTTCACTCAGGTCAATAAAAATGTTACAGGCTCATATTCATATGTCTTTTGGCCCTAGCCGTAGATGGAAACCAGACAGCAGGACAACATTTTGCAGATCTCTGGATATTTATGCTTTTAATCGACATCTGTCATCAGTTTTTAGCTATTAAATCTGAGAGCAGCATGATCTAGGGACAGAGATCCTGATTCCAGGGATGTATCACTTTCTCAACAGCTTGTTGAAGTTTCAATACAATCAGTGGTTTATCAGCAGGAGATGAGCACTGGCAGACTATCGGTATAAGCCAGTCCAGCAAATCTGCATAATTTACCACCGATTGACAGTTTGATAAAGTGTTTACAGGAAGCTACCAATCAGTGGTGTGCTCAGGGTTATATACAGTCAGCATGCATAGCACTGCTACATCTACAGCAGAGAAAACAGGGATTCTATCAAAACGGTACCAAACAGTCCAGTAAGTGACACATGCCTGGAATCATGTTCACTGCCCCTACATCATGCTGCTCTCAGATTCCATAGCAAAAGCTTGCTGAAGGATTCTCTTTAACCCCTTCAAGACCTTGCCCTTTTCCATTTTTGCGTTCTCGTTTTTCGCTCCCCTCCTTCCCAGAGCCATAACTTTTTTACTTTTCCGTCAATATGGCTATGTGAGGCCTTGTTTTTTGCGGGACAAGTTGTACTTTTGAACGACATAATTGGTTTTAGCATATTGTGTACTAGAAAATGGGAAAAAAATTCCAAGTGCGGTGAAATTGCAAAAAAAGTGCAATCCCACACTTATTTTTTGTTTGGCTTTTTTGCTAGGTTTACTAAATGCTAAAACTGACCTGTCATTGTGATTCTCCAGGTCATTATGAGTTCATAGACACCTAACATGTCTAGGTTATGTTTTATCTAAGTGGTAAAAAAATCGCGCCATTTTCCGATACCCATAGCGTCTCTGTTTTTCATGATCTGGGGTCGGGTGAGGGCTTATTTTTTGCGTGCCGAGCTGGCGTTTTTAATGATACCATTTTGGTGCAGATAAGTTCTTTTGATCGCCCCTTATTGCATTTAAAAGCAATGTCTCGGCGACCAAAAAAACGTAATTCTGGGGTTTCACATTTTTTTCTCGCTACGCTGTTTAGCGATCAGGTTAATGCTTTTTTTTATTGATAGACCGGGTGATTCTGAAAGCAGCAATACCAAATATGTGTAGGTTTGATTTTTTTTTTATTGTTTTATTTTGAATGGTGCGTAAGGGGGGTGATTTAAAATGTTATATTTTTTTAATTTTTTTTAAACTTTTTTTTTTTTACTTTTGCCATGCTTCAGTAGCCTCCATGGGAGGCTAGAAGCTGGCACAACTCGATCAGCTCAGCTACATTGGAGCAATGCATAGATCGCTCCTATGTAGCTGAATTACAGGCTTGCTATGAGCGCCGACCACAGGGTGGCACTCACAGCAAGCGGGCAGCAACAACCATAGAGGTCTCTGGTTTTTATGCCGACGCATTGCTGACCCCCGATCTTGTGCTCAACTTTTAGTTGTTCCAAAATGTTTTAACTTTATAGGTGTTTATACTCCTGTGTCAGTCAGTTCCGCCAGCTGTGAAGGTGCTCAGAGTTTCATGTTGATGGGGCGTTCATATTATTTTATGTTATGAAAGTGGTCTAAGATATGATAGAAATGTACTCCAGCATCTAACTGAAACCTCTGAATGAATTTAGTGCATTCTTAGGGTGGTTTCACACTTGCGTTGAGGGCTGCGGTTGGCAGCTTACTTCCTCCTTTCTTCCTCTGTGAAGCTCCTCCTACTGCTGCATGCGTCCTGCCTTTTCTGCATACCTATCTTTAACATTGGGTATGCAGGGACATGCGTTGCATGCGGATGTGTCCACATGTGGTGATTTGAGGCGTGCGCAAAATTTTGCGTTTCCGTGCGGTTGCCGCGCACCTCAAATCGCTGCATGCGGACACATCCGCATACAACGCATGTCCCTGCGTACCCAATGTTAAAGATAGGTACTTAGGGAAGTGCAGGATGCATGCGGCAGTAGGCGGAGCGTGGGCGGAGCTTCACAGAGGAAGAAAGGAGGAAGTAAGCTGCCATCCGCAGCCCTCCTCAACGCAAGTGTGAAACCACCCTTACTCCAGTGCACTCTTCATTTAGACTAAAACAGCAATTTTGATGAATTTGGGGCAAATTGTTACGTTAATCATAATTCAGCTGCTATAAACCTTATAGACTAACGCTCAGGGTCTATTTAGACGAGGGTTTCCCCTTTTCTTGAAGTCTGTTGGAGTCTATTCATAAAGTATCTGTTATCGCTATCGTGGCTTCGTCATATAGAAATGGTGTAGACAGTAGTATGAAAACATCCTTAAGTTTTGTTATACTTTACACAGACGACGTTCATATGGCTACGATCATTTAAATGCTCCTTGTAAATTAGGTGCACATATACCCTCTACTGTTGTCAGCCGAGTGTTCATGAGACAAAAGCTGTTCCTCCTGACCCTCTCACCCATATACAAGTATGCTTGGTTTGGCCGCTTGGTGCCTGCAATTCCATTTGGTAGAGTGGAAAAAAATGACATGCTAACTTTATTCTTCATATCATTGTGATTACGGCAACACTAAATTCGACAATCTGCTGAAGTCATTATAAAGTCACCACCAGCCCCCAGCATGCTTAGCGAGACTGCATCACTCCACAGCCCGGAAGTGATCCATTTGCCCCGAGCAGCATGATGTCGCTCCTCAGAGCAGAGGTCTTGTTCAGTGTTCTGGAGTGATAGATAATGTATGCTCTGTTGCCCGAGTCGTAGTGTCATTTTATCAGAAGAGGTTTCCCTGCCTGCCTTCAGCTTCCCCCTCTATCATCCTCACCCTGCTCTCTGCCCTGATTAGAGCAAAGAGCAGTGTGAAAGTGATAGACTAGGAAGCCTCAGACAGGCAGGGAAAACAGTGACTAACTGCAGACGATGGGCAGTGGAGCAGCGGTGGAAAGTGCAGCCATGTTCCCAGAAGCAACATATATGCATAGTAACATTCCTTCCCTGTATGTTCCATTTGACTTAAGAGTGAGATCTTGCAAATTGAGACCTCTCTGCTTCCGTTAGTTGCATGTGCTTTTATATAGGTAAACAATACTCAAGTTTAGAGATGCGAGAATGTATTTGAGAGGATTTGATTTTTCTACTGAATACTAGAACTCTATAGAAATGTGCATTCTGAAGAATACAGATTTTTTGTTATTTGCGCCGCATGAATTCAGCAAAATGGTGTTCAGCTGTGGCCTCAATCTTGCTGAACAGTAGATGGCTGGCAAAAGGTTAAACCCACCACCTCATATCTAACTACTCTTGCCTTCTCTCACAGCTCCATGCCTACTGTCCGGTCCTATTTGCCTCCATCGAGCCACATTTCTGACTTGGTTTTCTCTCCAGGTCGGGGATACTGATAACAAACAGGCCCCAGAGTTCCCAATGCATGCTCTAGTATCTACGTACTTGCTGGAAGTCCCAGCCTAGAGTGAATACGTGAATACGGGGCCGGTTATTTGGTTTGGCGGGGAGGCGGTGAGGTTTTTTTTTACCTTTTGCCAGCCTCTTACCTCTCTGGCTGCCCCTTCTGCTCTCTGCCTACTATCCAGTCCTCTGTGCCTCCATTGCACTGTATCTCTGGACCAATGTTGACTGAAGGCTTAGGCGTACTGCCATGAGCAACCCCTATAGTTCACTGTACATGCTCTGGAAATGCATGCCTAGAGGGAACACTGGGCCATGACTTTTGGCCACTGTCCCCAGAGGTCACTGTGCATACCTAGTTAACTCTGGGGCCCATTTGTGGCCTACAGTGCATGTGTGAAGGACCGGACAGGGAGCAGTTGGGGTGGCTGGAGAGGTGAGCTTTGAAGTCAGTAAAAGTTATTTTTTCTTTTTTAGATCTTAACCCCTTCATGACCTTGGGATTTTCTGTTTTTCCGTGTTTGTTTTTCGCTCCCCTCCTTCCCAGAGCCATAACTTTTTTATTTTTCTGTCAATATGGCCATGTGAGGGCTTATTTTTTGCAAAACAAGTTGTAGTTTTGAATGACATCATTGGTTTTAGCATGTCATGTACTAGAAAACAGGAAAAAAATTCCAAGTGCGGTGAAATTGCAAAAAAGTGCAGTCCCACACTTGTTTTTTGCTTGGCTTTTTTGCTAGGTTCACTAAATGCTAAAACTGACCTGCCACTATGATTCTCCAGGTCATTGCAAGTTCATAGACACCTAACATGTCTAGGATATTTTTTATCTAAGTGGTGAAAAAAAATTCCAAACTTTGCTAAAAAAAAAAAAAATTGCGCCATTTTCCGATACCCGTAGCGTCTCCATTTTTCATGATCTGGGGTCGTTTGAGAGCTTATTTTTTGCGCGCTGAGCTGACATTTTTAATGATATCACATTGGTGCAGTTATGTTCTTTTGATCGCCCGTTATTGCATTTTAATGCAATGTCGCGGCAACCAAAAAACGTAATTCTGGTGTTTCAAATTTTTTTCTCGCTACGCTGTTTAACGATCAGGTTAATGCTTTTTTTCATTGATAGATCGGGCGATTCTGAAAGTGGCGATACCAAATATGTGTAGGTTTGATTTTTTTTGTATTGATTTATTTTGAATGGGGCGAAGGGGGGGTGATTTAAACTTTTATATTTCTTTTACTTTTTTTTTTACTTTTGCCATGCTTCAGTAGCCTCCATAGGAGGCTAGAAGCTGGCACAACGCGATCGGCTCTGCTACATAGCAGTGATCATCAGCAGAAATGCAGGTGTGCTATGAGCGCCGACCACAGGGTGGCGCTCACAGCTACCGGGGATCAGTAGCCATAGAGGTCCCAAGGACCTCTATGGTTACTATACAGAAGCATCGCTGACCCCCAATCATGTGACGGGGGTCAGAGATGCACTCATTTCCGGCTGCCCGGCTGGAAGCACCGGTTCAAACGCTGACAGCGGCATTTAACTTGTTAATAGGCGCGGGCGGATCGCGATTCTGCCCGTGCCTATTGCGGGCACATGTCAGCTGTTCAAAACAGCTGACATGTCCTGGCTTTGATGCGGGCTCACCGCCGGAGCCCTGCATCAAAGTGCAGTATCTGACCTCGGACGTACTATCCCGTCCAAGGTCAGAAAGGGGTTAAGCTTACTATGTTCTGGGATTGGAGAGACCCCAGAGCATAATAGGGATCATTCATTTTGTGTAGAATAACTTCTTTATAAATCAAATATCTTGGTAAAACCCCAGCAAACAGGTGATCGAAATTTTTCAGATTCCCTCCACTCTACTCATTAGCACTATGAAAAAACTCTCCTTGCATGTTCATTTTACTGGAGGTGAGAAAATCAGTAGTAGTTTGTAGTGTTAGTGGTAGAGTGGAGCAGTGTTTGTTGAAGAGTTGCTTATGCTAATGTTAGCACAAGGCCAAATTCACACATCCATGTTTCACTGTCCTAGACCTGGCAGCAGGTCCCCTTGCCTGAATCCTCATAATTACATATGAAGCTGTCAAGTTTGGATCAAGAGATCCATGGCTAATCCATGTATAGCTGAGTACAGATATCTGAATCTGACGTTTTTTTAAATGTGCATAAAAATATAACTTTTATGTGTTACCTATGTATGAGACCTCCACAGAACATGTCCAGCCACTCTAGGTGTTTTATAAGTCATTCCTACCACTTACATTACGCTTCTAGCACATTTATTTAAAATTATAAATGAGTGATTATAAAGTGTCACAAACACTAGAATCGGCAGAATGTCTAAACTTTTAATTTTTTAAGCAGAATAATCATAGTGTAGCCATAAATGAAAAATATACTGTAGGTACATGGATCAGACTTATTTACCTGCAGTTTGGAGACCAAACTGAATTTAGGTGAAGCCTGAGAAAATATCCTGTTCATATTCAGTATATTCAATTATAAGCAATTAAACCAATAAGAGAATATAATTAAATAAAATGAACATTTGCAATATTTACAATATTTCTGATGTTAATGAGGTGTAGAGATGAGCGAATCTTTGAAGAATTCACTTTGGCGGTGTTTCATCAGTGGGTGATTTTTCTATTAAATATCTATATTTATAGCATATACGTCATTGAAGTGTTAAAAGATGGAATATGGATTGGTGTCTGCTTCCTTGACCCATATGCAGAAAGTGTGGATTCTGATATATATTTTTCACCGAAACATTGAAAATGTCAAACATTTGTTCATTGCAAGTTAGGAGAGCAATGAGAATGAACACTTATGGAGCTCAAGACTTGGTCTGTATAAAATTACATAGTAATGTTTTGGTTTGCTTTCTTGCATTACTCCCTTGTAAATATATGCTATGTATAATTAATGCACAGTATCTTTCATATATTAAGGAACGTTCAAAGATGATGCAATGACAAACTACATGTTGTGGATTTTGTTAAATACTTTGTGGTTTCCTAACTGTTAAGTTAAGCATTTTAACATTTTCCGATGCTGAAATCTGACTCAGCCTTGAAATACCTAATTAAACAGTTTCATTTCAGAACGTCTGTCCTAACAGAAAATTAATGGACTACAGTCCGTGGCTTTGTACTGCGCTGCCAAAAACTGAAACTTCAGAAAGCATGAAGCAGAGTCAGAGATGGTGTGAACCAGCTCGGCTTATGTAATGTGAGGAAATGCCGAAGAAACCTTCCTAATGCCACTACATCTCCAACTCCAAAAAAGACTACTGGTAGGGACTACATTACTTTCTTTCATTTCTGAAGAACTCATACTTCATTATATTAATGCTGGCTAGGAAATAGACCTAGAATTTACAAGCAAGTATCCGCAACCTCTTTCATGTCCTAATGATTATTACTTGCTGGTTGCGTTCCTCATTATATATAAAACTGGATACATAGCAGAGTAAAAAAAAATACTATATGTATATATGGAAAATACAGATGGTACCCAAAATAAATCACTGCTCTCTTTGGTTCACATTTCAGCATGGCGTTGCTATTGGTTTAGAGCGGGAGGATTTTGTTAAGTAATCTACAGGCATTGTCAGTTTGGCAGTGTTACACTGAATTAAATGATACCTGGGGTGAAGTCTTGTGGTTCTTGTGTAATCAGTGTTAGAAGCTTTCAGTTAATGATATTCCCGTGCTCCAGAGTTGTGACTGTAGGCAGAGTCTTATCTTGGTGCTCTAGGTCAGAGAAAGGAAGAAGAAACCTGCCCACAGGCTGCCCTGAAGCACAAACATGTTCCTCATCATAGAGACAAAGAGAGGGGACAGACTGTTTGTGATTCGGGGCAGCCTGTTGGCAGGTCTCTTCTTCTTTTTTCCAGCCTTGAGAACCAAGATAAGACTACCTAGAGTCCCGCCCCGGAGCACTCTATCATTAACTGAAAACTTCTAACACCGATTACACAAGAACCACAAGATGGATTTCTTCACCCCAAGTATAATTTTTATCCGATTAACACTGCCAACTTGAAAATGCCTGTAGTTTACTTAGCAAAATCCTGCTGACAGGTTCGCTTTCAGTTTTCTTGTGTGACCTTATCAGCAGCGTGATTCAGACTTATATTTGTAGAGAAATATCTTAAAGGGGTTTGCCTCTCTTTTCTTTAAATTTACACATGGCCCAAATTTGGGGAAAAAGAAAAGAAAGAGTAAATACTCACCTTCCAATTCCTCATCATTTCTCTAGCCTCTCCTCCTTCTCTTTTGACAATGTTGGCATGCGATGGCTGCAGTCAATCAGAACACATAACGATTAGCTGTGTATGTCATGCAATGACCAAAGCAGAACATTTGAGAAAGGAGGCCTTCGACAAATTATAGCACTGTGAATGTTAATATCTGTATTACAGTTGCCACACCTGAACCTCCCACAGTTCTACTGACCAGAACCTAGATCATTATAAAATCTTTTCAAGTGTTGGAATATGAACAAAATGTAGCTTTCTACTATTTAATGTGATTAATTAAGAAGAATTGCTATTTTTTTTTTGTTATGGCGGATTTTAGTCATTTTTTTCAGTATGATACACTTAAAAAAATCTGCACTCTCCCTGACGAAGGTAAAACGTATGTTAGGGCACATTGTCCACGTATCACACCAGTCTGTTGGACACATAAGGAGTTTTATTTCTCTTTTATCATATATGGTTTACCACACCATCTGTTTACACATGTCAGGATTTTCTATTGTGTAGCATATACATCCTGCAATTAAGGCTTTGATTTGCATGTCGTAAATTAATAGCTTTGTATATTTATTCAGACTAGTAATGATACAAACTTAGTGATATTAGGTGTAACCAATGTAAATACATTTATGTGGTCCTCCATTGTTTATTCTACATTGTTTTTAATTGTTTGAATTCAATAAAGTCTATATTTTAAGAGATCATACGCACCTCATTTTTTCTCTTGGCGGTGCTTAAAAAAATCTAGCATGTTATAAGATTGAATGTTTTTTTAAACAAGAAAAATTGTATTTTAATGGGTCTTGAATTCAGCTGAGTGAAAAGTACGTAAAAAATTAATGTATGAATATGCACTTATCTATTGTAGCTGGCAAATATTTGAAAGTTTTGTTCCAGGATGCCTTATTGACAGCACTGAACTAAAAATCCCCCAAAACATGACATATACATTAGGTTGTGTATTTTTCTTCAGAATGAAAGTTTGTGCTGTTTATTTGCATTGCATTATCATTACTTTTAGACACTAGGAGGCATTTATTAAGCTATATGCATAGAATACTGGTGCCATTTGTACAGAAAGGTGTTTTTCATGTTGTTAACTGAATTAACTATGTGTTAGGGTACCGTCACACAGTACCATTTTGATCGCTATGACGGTACGATTCGTGACGTTCTGGCGATATCGTTACGATATCGCAGTGTCTGACACGCAGCAGCGATCAGGGATCCTGCTGAGAATCGTACGTCGTAGCAGATCGTTTGGAACTTTCTTTCGTCGCTTGATCACCCGCTGACATCGCTGGATCGTTGTGTGTGACAGCGATCCAGCGATGTGTTCGCTTGTAACCAGGGTAAACATCGGGTAACTAAGCGCAGGGCCGCGCTTAGTAACCCAATGTTTACCCTGGTTACAAGCGTAAACGTAAAAAAACCAAACAGTACATACTTACATTCCGGTGTCAGTCCTCCGGCGTCTCAGCTTCTCTCCACTATGTGAGCGCCAGCCGGCCGGAAAGCGAGCACAGCGGTGACGTCTGACGTCACCGCTCTGCTTTTCGGCTATGGCGCTTACACAGTGGAGAGAAGCAGAACGCCGGGGACAGACACCGGAATGTAAGTATGTACTGTTTGTTTTTTTTACGTTTACGCTGGTAACCAGGGTAAACATCGGGTTACTAAGCGCGGCCCTGCACTTAGTTACCCGATGTTTACCCTGGTTACCCGGGGACTTCGGCATCGCTCCAGCGCCGTGATTGCAACGTGTGACCGCAGTCTACGACGCTGGAGCGATAATCATACGATCGCTGCGACGTCACGGATCGTGCCGTCGTAGCGATTAAAATGGTACTGTGTGACGGTACCCTTAGGTTGTCTAGTGTAACTTTAAGTGATCCATTAAATTGATTACTATGCACCAGAAATGTGTGCCAAAATTTGACACAGTGGTGCATCTCAATTCACACCATATTTGCACTATGCCATTTTTCATAGTCAACCAAGGCAGGAAAAATGTCTAAAAGGCATGATAAATGTGCTAAACGGCATGTTAAATCAATTTCTGGAGAAACGCAAACCAGGATCATGGCATACATTAGCTTAGTAAATCTTCCCCATGTCTATGAAGGCCTCTTAGGTGGCGTTAAAGGGACTCTGTCAGGACAGAAAAACTGTTGAAAAAAAGTACAGGTGCTTGGTGCTTCATGATGGGGCCAAACATTTAACTACCCTTCCCACAGATTTGTTTCCCCTCTATCTCCAACCCTCCTTTTCTTTAATTGACAGCTTTGACATTATAGAGCCAGAGAAGGGCAGAGATAGATGGAAAACGAGTAGGTGGGAAGGTGCACTTACACCCTTTTAAGAAATTAAGACCTCAGACTACACCTTCACCTACAAGTACTTATTGCTCGTCACCTCATTCTTACTGGTCTTCTTCACCTCGTTCTTACTGCTCTTCTTCACCTAGTTCTTACTGCTCTTCTTCACCTCGTTCTTACTGCTCTTCTTCACCTCATTCTTACTGCTCTTCTTCACCTCATTCTTACTGTTCTTCTTCACCTCATTCTTACTGCTCTTCTTCACCTCGTTCTTACTGCTCTTCTTCACCTCGTTCTTACTGCTCTTCTTCACCTCGTTCTTACTGCTCTTCTTCACCTCGTTCTTACTGCTCTTCTTCACCTCGTTCTTACTGCTCTTCTTCACCTCATTCTTACTGTTCTTCTTCACCTCATTCTTACTGCTCTTCTTCACCTCGTTCTTACTGCTCTTCTTCACCTCGTTCTTACTGCTCTTCTTCACCTCGTTCTTACTGCTCTTCTTCACCTCGTTCTTACTGCTCTTCTTCTCCTCGTTCTTACTGCTCTTCTTCACCTCGTTCTTACTGCTCTTCTTCACCTCATTCTTACTGTTCTTCTTCACCTCATTCTTACTGCTCTTCTTCACCTCGTTCTTACTGCTCTTCTTCACCTCGTTCTTACTGCTCTTCTTCACCTCGTTCTTACTGATCTTCTTCACCTCATTCTTACTGCTCTTCTTCACCTCATTCTTACTGTTCTTCTTCATCTCATTCTTACTGCTCTTCTTCACCTCGTTCTTACTGCTCTTCTTCACCTCGTTCTTACTGCTCTTCTTCACCTCATTCTTACTGCTCTTCTTCACCTCATTCTTACTGCTCTTCTTCACCTCATTCTTACTGCTCTTCTTCACCTCATTCTTACTGCTCTTCACCTCGTTCTTACTGCTCTTCTTCACAGGTCTCTATTAGTGCCCCATGTGACAGCGCCAGGAGATGACGAGGACCCAGTAACAAAGAATGACAAGGGATAAGAGTGCAGTGTGTGGGATTTCATTTGTAAGATGTGAACCAAATTCAATATATAACGGCTTATTTAAAAAAAAAAAAAAAAAATGAAAACTTTGTACTGAGGTCCAGAACAAAAACTGCACTGCCCCACGAGTGTGAAACTGCTTCTACAATCTACAAAATAGCAAAAAGAGGGTGATATAATGTTCCGACATGGTTGTGAAAACCATCTGTGCATATGCCTCAGGTTTCCAGCGCAGCTCAGACAGTGGCCACCAACACAAGATTGCATGAGCTGATGAATATCCATTAAATACCCCCGCTTATCATGTGTAATCTAGATTAAACAATGTCAGTCATGCATATTTTATGGGGACCGCGCTTTAGGGAATAGTTTTAGTTGTCATAGTTTGTTTCAGCTCAATCCAAATAAACAGTTTGCTTGATGAGCTGATATATTATTATCATATCAGCTATTCTGCATCTTTTGGTTTGGAGTAGAAGGACGTGAAAACACATACATTGAATATTATATTTTATTTTTGAATGTACATTTTATTTTTTAATAATCTATACCATAATCATCTTATTTTACATATCTTGCACCTGCGTCTTGGTGTTTTCAGCTCCATGATTGCATGAACTCTCTGTAGTAGTGTCATGGCTATCGCCCTATGATAACTTTATTGCAAATCCAATTATGTAGAAAGGACAAGTACTTCTTACCTTATTCTGCGACTAATCTTTTTTGATGAGCAGAAATTTTATAGACTTTTAACAGCTCCACAAAGAAAAGAACATTTAGCTAAAATTAAAAGGGTTTCCGGTATGTAAAGCTTCGAAGTATAATGAAAGGTTTTCTATTATACTTAGACTCCATATAGTTTTTTTTTAATGGAAACATTGTTGATATTCTGTATGTAGCAAGCTTTGCACCTGTATCAGTATTTTGGTGTTTGTTGGTGCATTTTTAGTCATGCTCTTTTTTGATCTCAAGCTACACCCTCTTGTCAAGTGAGACATAAAAAGTGTCTGAAGCACTGAATAAATGTGATGCATGGCATGTACGCCAATTCTTTGAGAAAATTGTTGCTGCAATTATGGTGCGTTTTATCTTGGTTAATTCCTCTAATGTGTAAAGCAGTGTTCCCCAACTCTGGTCCTCAAGAGCCACCAGCAGGTCATGTTTTCAGGATTTCCTTAGTATTGCCCAGGTGATAATTGCATTACCTGGAAAGGCAAGAATTCCATCGCCAGTGCAATACTAAGGAAATCCGGAACACATGACCTGTTGGTGACTCTTGGAGACCGGAATTGGGGAACACTGTCGTAAAGAGTGACATATTTGTGTATGAACTATTTATCGCATGATGAATGTTCTCTTGGTTATAAATATGTAACTCTTAAAAGGGTTTTTCCTACAATCAGATTATTTTTCACAAAGCACACTAAATGTTTACTTATTGTTAATACAGGTAATGTGGAAATGAATGGGTTAATTATGCCATGCCATGTGGAAAGGGTGAAGGATGCCAATCCGAGTATAAGTGGTTTATTTGTCAAAGCGCTTTGAAGTCTACATACTTCTTCTTCAGGACAATCACATTGACCCAATGACTTTAATTGAGCCATACACACTTCACTTTAAAATTAGATCTATGTCTCTGGTCCGTAAGACTCAGAGCATGTCCTATTTATATCTGATTTAAGGATCAGACTTGGCCATTAAAGTCTATTAGAATCTATGTAAAAATGACACACTGAAGACATTCTCTGTACTTTAGATTTTCATCCATTCTTTCCTGATACATTGGATAAATGAAGTTCAGACGGTCTACCTGCTTCAGTGAAAAAAATAGAAAGGAATGGAAGCAACTAGAATGCAACCAGGAATCCACCAGAGCAAAAAATCGGTTTGTTTCTCATGGATGGTTACACTGGCAGGGTGCATTCAGACATCCATAAGTCAGATGTTTCCATTGTTACTGAAGTACAAGTATTTCATACATTTTTAAACTTTTATTGATAAATGCATCAAGTTTATGTAAATGTTGAATATTTACAGAGCTGACCTCATTTTTCAAGACTTCAGCAATTTACCCTGGCATGCTGGATATCAGCTTCTGGGCTAGGTGCTAACTGATTGGAACCCATTCCTGCCTAATCAGTGCTTGGAGTTTATCACAATTTCTGTGCTTTTGTTTGTCCACCTGCTTTTTGAGGATTGACAACAAAGAGATTGAGATCTGGGGAGTTTCCTGTCCATGGACTAAAAAATTTCAGTATTTTGTTCGCGAGCCAATTTGCCTTGTGACATAGGGGTCCATCATCCTGGAGAAAGCATTGTTCATCAAATTGCACAATGGGATGTCCTCACATTCCACACATACAATGATGGCCCTACAACCAAGCTCACATTATAATACCATAAAATCCCCCTACATAATATGATGGCCCAAACTGCCCCTCCCCGCCACAGTATGGTGGTATTCACATATCTCTAGATAGTAGGATGACCTCCACAGTCCAAAACAGTATAATAACCCCCGCAGACATGCCATACAGTATAATGACCCCATAGTCCCCCCACACACTGTGTGAATATACCATAGTGACCCCTGATATTATAGTTTCCCCACACCACACCCACAAACTCCCAAACAGTATGATGGCACTCTATAGCTACTCACACAAGTATGTTGCCCATGCAGTGAACTGGACATAGCATAATGTCCCCGTAGCCTTCCCCTGCACAGTATGATAGACCCCGCCGACCTCCACATAGTTCGATATCCTGACAGATCCCCACATAATATTATGCCTCCACGATCACTCCCCACAGTATGATGTGCCCTCATCTACAATATACAGTATGATTGCCCCCATAGCCCTCCACACAGTATGATGCTCACACAGCCCACCAAACAGTATGATGGCCTCCACAGCTTCTTGCACAACACAATAACTCCCAAAGCCCATTTCAAGCCCAATCTAATAAAATGAAACAGATAAAACTACACATGTAAGCTCATTCCCCCATCATTTGTGCAGCATGTGAACGGAAGTTCCACGCCTCTGGAGTAATCTAGTGGTGTTATCATGCCTGAGGTGCTAAAACTCAGACACACATGCTGTATGGTGGAGCAAGGAGCCATGAGATGCAGATACAATGAGGATGCAGATACTATCGAAATTGTGAAACCGGGCCAACACCAGGACCTCATAACTCATGGGCTAAATGGTGGCTGCATGGTCTACCACTGGTAAAAACACACAGGCAGTTATACTGATATAAATGGCAAAAGATAAAATCGGCCAGCCAGGGTACTGTACAAGAGCATACAATGTATAGAACATAGATTGTATTCTAAAGGCAGAATCCACGTTATGTCAGAGGTGAAAGCAGAGCATAGCATAGCAGGAAGCAAACTGAAAGACGGGGAGGGGCAGAGGGGTGATATGTGACATGGGGCAGGTTTGAAAATGAATTATATTAGCACACATATTAAATACATGTGTACATTATTATAAGATCACATTGCGATTTTAGGAATAGCCCTTTAAGATTTTGTGATAAACACAAAAGCTTTCTACTGGTCCAGTCTATCAGCCCATTGGCAGCTAACTATCTGTTGTATATTTAATTCAGAATTACTCAGTTATGTTATAACAACAGTAGAAGAGGTATCAAACTTGAATATAAAGGTCAGAGATCTATGGTGGAAAATGAATCCTATCCTCATGAAAGAGGCATTGTGTGCAAGTCCTGGATACGATTGTGGAAGTTTAGTAATTGGCCTCTCTGTCCTGGTGGTTCCAGGTCAAATTCTTCATTTGACCTTCTTTTATTAATTACATTGTATCTCTGTGAAAAGAGGTTCTGGTGGACATTGAAAGAATAATGTTAGAGATCTTACATAATGTAAGAATCGCTGTGAAAATTGTATTCAGTTGGTTGATTAATATTATATGGTACTAGTGTTTATTTTTCCATTCATTTCTTTTTCTAGGGAAATTATTATTTTAATTTTATTCAAAGTGTATATTTTCTCATAGACCCAATCACCTTAACTAAAAATGCCATGAGAGATGTTTTGTGCAAATATGTATTGAAGTCTTCATACAAATAAAAAAAACCCGTTTGGTGTCAGCGAAAAAACAATTAGAACATGTTATTTTTCCAGTCTACTTTGCTCTCTAGTAATGAGTCGTAAAACATGACAATCGGGGCATTGCCAGGACAGTACATTTGGGACTGTTTCCTGCCCCAGTCTTGGTGTCATGTGTTACTAGTACATGACCAAAGGAATAGACAGCTCTTTGAAAACATGAGACGTGTGACATACGGCTACATTAGAATGGCTGTATCTTGATTTTATAGTAACCTGCTCTACAGAAATATGTTTAGACTTTTTTTTTAACATTACAGGCTTCTCTTCTTTTTTAATTCATTATCTCATGTTGCATAATAAGTAATGCAAAATGGCTGGTGAGCCTTTGAAATGTGCAGGCTTGTATGCAAATGAGACGTACCTATGGTTCTCGGACTCGAGCATTTTTCTTTGATGTACGTTTCTGACATTCTGAGATTATAAAGAAGAAAAGAACTTTAATTTTATTAAGAAATCTTAATTGAAGTTAACATAAAAGAAGTTGCATGGTGTTAATTGGTCTGTTTCAGGCATAATTTGGACCTTAGAGACCCATGTCCCTTACCCCCTGCCAAAGTGTCAAAACTCACATCTTTAATTCAACAATCTTTGTAATAATTACCTCAGGATAAGGTACGCTTTGATTAGGAGTCCTTTTTAGTAAAAGTACAGTACACGGCTCCTTAAGAAAAATAAAGTAGGGCTGACTAGAAAGACAAACTCATATGACAGTGATTACAGGGGAACGTAGAGAGGCAATCCATCACATGAAAGGCAGCCTTGTCATCTGTGGGTGAATTACGTCCTTTTATTTCTCTCCCTTTGCAGTATTTGTAGCCGAAAAAAGTTTATTAACGTTTGATAATGAAGTTGATGAAAAAGGCTTAAGGCATATGCATTTGGATAACCAAAAGAAATAACTATTGACTTATCTGGCTTTCCTCTCAGCTTTTAATACTTCTATGAGAGTGCCCTGGTGTGTGCCCGGTGGGATAAATCATACCGTGCACTTCAACAAGGATCTTCTGCCCAGTGATATGTACGTTTCACAACTTTCTGCAAGGACATTTTTTTTTTTTAATTTCTATCTACTCCTTCAGGAAAGTCTTGTCAAAAAGCCCATTTGTCTCAATACATAGACTGAAAACTAAGTATTTGAGTAATTAGTAGTCATTTAACCGACAAGTAACACCTGAATTTTGTTTTAAAAAATGCTAATAAAAAAAGAAAACAATACAACTGTAAGCAGCCGTCTGGTTCACAATACAAAAAAAAAGTTGCAAAAAATGCAGAATGGACAAAATACCTGGTGCCTTAAAGTCACTGTTTAAAGAAAGGGCACTGCTGCTTCAAGGCTCCTGTTTACAGGCCTCTCTCATCTTTTTAAGTGAGAGAACTTGCACAATTGGTGGCTGACTAAATACTTTTTTCCCTACTGTAGATGTCCCTGAGAATCCCCTCCATAGTTTATTTTAAATGAAAGGAGGCGTTACCAGTGTGAGACATGAAGTGACCGACATCTGCTTTCCTAATCTATATGTCTCACATTGGTAACACCCTTCTTTCATTTAAGATAATATTTGGAGGTAGATCCCCATGGAAATCTATGTCCTTTCCATAAATTTTAACAGCGTATTTGCATAATATGAAACATTTGGATTTCTCTGGAATAAAACATCAGATCACAGATATCAAGGTATCATTTTATTCACATTCCTATGATCTGCATGCCCATATAGACTGCTTCGGAGGGTTGAGCCTGCTGATAGATACCCTTTAAATCAATAACTTACATTCATTATAGTTTTATATGCAAATCTTCTAGTCCACAAATATATGTGGAAGAAAAAAGAGAGAAAAGCGCTCCCTGTGTGAATCGGCATAGTACAAGGTCCAAGTAAGTGTTACTCACCTTCCCTTGTTGTGCTGGACAAGCACAATACTGCTTTAGGGTACAAAATAGAGGATTCTTCTGGTCAGCTGCTCCACCAACTACCAGCTCTTCACTCTGCCCATGGGCTAGGTGCTGCACCGCTACTCTGATTAAGCAGACTCTTGGAAGAGATGTATGATGGATGGCTCTCCAATCAGTTCCCACACTGACTGCCGGCTTCATACCCTACTGGGCCAGAGGTGTTTATACTATTCAGGAGAAAAAAGATTGGGGTTGATATATTCTGGGCACTGTGATGGAGGAGAGCAGCCTATTTACAAGATGAGACGTTTAATGGCACAAGGCGTTTCAGGGTTTCATCAGGATTTTCCTATTATTTTCCTATTATTATGTATAGTGCTTTGCTTAACATGTCAACCTGAGATCTGAAAAATGAAGTCATTATGACATGTCTAGCCATACTAATTTCTCTCTGCATCAATGACCACATCGTCTATCCACCTGTAAGTTTCCTCAATGTTTTTGCGCAGTAATTACTTATATATTTTCTTCTAGTTCTGCACTTGACTTCAAATTACACAGCCAACATTGCAGCTAACTTCTCTTGTTTTGTTTTCTTTTGTTAGTTATTTTACTACAGACGTAATTACGAATTATTCATCAACGTATTTGTGACAGTTGCTTCATACCAGTTATAAACGCACATACTAACCGAGAATACAAAACTAGGTTACATGATAAATAGTGACGGATCAACAAGTCGAATGTCTGTTTGTTATACTTGCACTTTCATGATGGGTTTACTCAGACCATAGATGTAGTTCTCCAGCATATTGAATGCAACCAGTGATATTATGTTTCCAGCAAAGGCAGCTGATTAAAGAGATGAGGGAATTTCCCCCTTGAATTAGCCATTGCAAGGTCTGTGACCTTCTGTAATTGATTTGATTGCTTAATTGGCTTTTGAAAACAGACAGAAAAAATGCTTGAAGTGTAGTTCAAAAAAAGTGTAGAGAACACCTGTTTCTGTAAACTCTTGTAAAATGTCAATTGCTACCGCTACCATTACTGAGACATTACACCATTTGTACATCTGATTTCAACTTCCAACTTCTATATGGTAATACACATAATTGATCAAATTAAGTTTAAGTGCATTATTATTTAACTGCTTTGAAGTAGGATAAATGGAAATGTATTCTTCAATATGCATTAAAGGATATATTAAATCGCTGGATAATAATTACTATAACAAGAACCATGATCAAAATATCACGTTAGCATGTTGCATAAAATGAAATATCCTTAATATGTGCTATTACCATTAGCATTATACATTGGATGCATTCATTGTTTTGAGGATTTTTCATTGCTGATTACTAAAAACATTGCCTTGAATTCAGTCTTCTTAAGATTGCATTTAATTGCTTGAAAATCTCTTAATAAAATCTCTACAGTAAAGCAAATTGCTACACGTTAATTTTTGTAATGGCTACATAATTGGGTTTTTGAGCAGTTTTACCAGGTAATAGCTACTTTTTTCCTCCTTAGACTAATATGGAAATTAGTTAGAAACCAACTGCTAATCCATGGAAAATCGATTGTTCATGTTTTGACTATTCTGTGGAAAAAAAACTACCACAAAAAGTCTGTGTGTAGCGTTAGTGTACGGCCCCATTTTGTATGGCACAATAATTGGGTACACATGTAGGAACACAGAGGTTTTTCATTCGTCCAAGTAAATGTTGCATGTTCTCTATTGGGTGTTGTATGTATGCAGCGCCCCAGAGTCCTGGTCGTTGCAGTACTGATGCTCCGCCGCTAAGGGGGGCTATGGTACGTCTGATGGCACTGAAGGAGTTCACCTGACCAGGTATCACAGACACCAATACACTTCACAGTCTGGCCTCCAGGGGGAGCTAAGGGTGCTATGTATTAGGCCACTCCTCACAATCTGGTAAAACTGGGGGTTAGAGAGGAAGTTGGAGAGAAGCTGACTGGGTTAGAACCAGGCAACATCCTGTGGCAGAGGGTGTTGCAGGGGAAGATTCAGGGGGGTCCCTGTCAGGGGTGGGATCCTGACAGAGGCCTAGCGAACAGAAAGAACGTTACGGGACTGCGCCTGCACTTCATCGCGGCAGTACCCCAAGAAAGGACAAGAAGCGAGGTTTATTGTGCTGAGTGAGAAACGAGATCAACGCAACAAGGAGAAACACCAGTAGGAGTCATGCTGTAAGACGAGGCAACATCCTACTGAGGTGCGTAGCCGGTGGCCGGAACGCCGAGGAAGTATTGAGCTCCAGTCCTTACTTCAAACCTACAGCAGGACAGTCAGTTATAGGCGGGCTGTCTCACCCAACATCACCTAAGCAGACACAGGGGGCAACATCTGGAGAGGGGTGACTCTAGGGTCCCGGAAGACCTCCGAGCCTACCCGTCATACGGGTGCGTCCTAGCCATATCATCTAGGGGACGAAACAGAACATCATAATCGAGTTGTGAGGGAACTTCAGAAACAGACACAACAGTTGTGAGGACTATCCCGTAAGCACAGCAGGGAAGGACTACAACACACAAGCGCTAGAAGGTAGGCACAGATTTCCACCTGCAAAGGGAACTCTGGAAGTGCCATCGGACCGGCTGGACTCACGCAGCCCGGTTAACTGTTGACTGAGGATCCGGAAGCCTTCAGTAAAGAGGTAAAGAGACTGCAACCTGGTGTCCTTGTTATTTACTGCGACCGGCACCACACCACAACAGCATCACTCTCCACCTTCATTGGACGCCCCTCAGCAGGGTCACGGGCCGGGTCTAGCCACCGTGACAACCCCAGAACTGAGACAGAGAGGCCCGGTACCGAGTACCCCTCGGCCCTGCGGCAGTGGGGGCGCTCCAACTTGGCGTCACGAACAGGATCTACTTAAGCCTGAAGAATCAGGTCATGTGTGCCTTGGAACTGTGATTTATTATACTTGGACTGTGACTTATTGCAAAGACTGTGCATTACCACTTGCCGCCAAAAGTTCCCGCCAAGAACCGCCGCCATTACAGCGCTAAGGAGAGCGCAGGAGGAGAAGAGGGGTGTGGAGTAGGCGTGGATCAGCTAAAGAGCGCGAAAAGACAATGGCCGCCCAGTCTAAACATTTTTGCATCCTGAGGACGTGTCCGTCAGCAGCCGAGGTCCGCCTTCTCATCCTCTTTGGAGGGTGGAGACCATGGAGACGGGGCCACCCACGAAAGAGACCGTGGGAAGAAGACACTGGAGAGGAAGCAAAGATGGCGACGCCGGGAGCACCGCGTGGGGACGACCCGACCCAGCAGGAGGCTGCACCACCCGACACAGCCCCAGATGCGCCATCGTTTCAGGGACTGGCCCTTACGAAGCTACCGGTGGGCAGACCCAACTGGCCGCCGTCTGAGGAGTGTGTGGCTGCAGCCGAGGCCCAGCAGATAGCATGCCGCCGGGAGGCCGACGCTCGTGTGACCGCTCGGCTGGGCCAGCCTACGGAGGTCCACCTAACTCCGGTGTCCCCTGCTTCCTCCATCCCGGCCGTGGCAGAGTGCGAGCTGCAGGCACAGGGCCCGAGGATCCTGCCAGAGGCAGAACATCTGCGGCGCCTGATGACGGCATGGAGGAATAGACCCCAACCTGTGGTCCAGATCGACCTGACGGATGCTGAGGAGGTTCCCTCGTCACACTGGGGTGTGGTGGTGTTCTTCAACTCCCGGGAAGGACGGGGAGTTATACAAGAAATTGGAGAGCCACTGCAGGTCCGTGTGGATCGGGAAGAGGTGGAACCCTGCGGGGGAAGGTACGGTCGCGACCTGGAGCCCGGAGACGCAGTGACTTACACAAGGTGGAGGAGGGAGGTTGGCTGGATAGCTCGGGGCATCCAGCGGTGCGTCGCACTCCAGGCCGCTGCCGGAACGTCGGAGGACGAGCCTCCTGCAGGGAAGGTGCCGGAACCTGCCCCCGCGGAACCCCAGGGAATCCAGGCCCACCGTGTAGCTACGGGTCGTGCTCACCCACGAGCAAGGAGGGTGTCCCGACAAGGGATCCTGTCATTGCTGAGGCCAGGACCGGTCCTTGTTACACCACCACGACCCGTTTGCCAGGTGAGGCCCGGAAGGAGGCCGCCTTCTGCCCAGCCAGAAACTGAGTACACAAGAATGCTTCATCACTTGTATATAGTTAACTGTCCGTCTTTCTATGTGTCTTCTTGCTGCTACAACCCGACTAGGGTTAACTCTTAAAGGGATCCCTTAGTTTACCCAGGATCCCTATTTTTGCCTTTTTGCTTTTGTTTCTCGTTCATCATTGTTGAAAAGAACTGCTGGATCATGAACACTGCATGATTAAAAACTTATTGTAAATAGTTTGCACCTTCTTAAAGGTGCCCTCTACTGGTTTTACAAAGAAAAGGACTCTTTGCGAAGAAACTGTTCTTGGAAACAGCACCGGAGTCCTTGCTGTATACGAACTTGCAGCTTGAGAAGTTGCACTACCTCCGAGAGACTTGGTCCCTTCTTAAAGGGGACATTCACCAATAGCACTTAAAGTCGAATAATGCTTGCATGTCAAAGTTATATGTAGAAAGCTAGTTAATTGTAAGAAATGCTTAATAATGTGTTAGAGAATGAGGACAGGAAGTGAACCCATATGGGGTTAGTTGGTGAGTCCTCCTAGGAGCCATACCAAGATGGCTCAGCGATCTTGAACTGAGAGAAGGATGATAAGTTCTATACTGTGTATAGTAGCAGAAAGGCAGTAGGCCCGGATGAGAGATGGGGCGGTCCTGCAACAGAGCGAGAGGCAGTGGGCCTGGGGCAGATAGGCAGGCGGTTCTGCAGATGTAAAGGTGGAAAATGAAGAAAAGTTGATTAGCCTTATAGTGTTTTATAAGGTCTTTAGTGGATTCAGTGTGTACGTCCTTAAAGGCAACGTTAAATTATTGTTCAGAAGTTGCACTAAGTAGAATACCCGGTTGGGTAAGAGAAGTTATTTATAGTATGTTATTTAAAATATTTAACCATGTTTGTAACGTTCAAGTGTCCTCACCTCCCATAAAGGGAAGCCTTGTTAAAGTTTACTTGTTATTGCATTTCAAAATTGTATGTCTTTTTGCTGACATGTATTGTTGTTTTCTTCCCAGTCCAGGAGTACTGGGTTTAACCGGGGGGAAGTGCAGCGCCCCAGAGTCCTGGTCGTTGCAGTACTGATGCTCCGCCGCTAAGAGGGGCTATGGTACGTCTGATGGCACTGAAGGAGTTCACCTGACCAGGTATCACAGACACCAATACACTTCACAGTCTGGCCTCCAGGGGGAGCTAAGGGTGCTATGTATTAGGCCACTCCTCACAATCTGGTAAAACTGGGGGTTAGAGAGGAAGTTGGAGAGAAGCTGACTGGGTTGGAACCAGGCAACATCCTGTGGCAGAGGGTGTTGCAGGGGAAGATTCAGGGGGGTCCCTGTCAGGGGTGGGATCCTGACAGAGGCCTAGCGAACAGAAAGAACGTTACGGGACCGTGCCTGCACTTCATCGCGGCGGTACCCCAAGAAAGGACAAGAAGCGAGGTTTATTGTGCTGAGTGAGAAACGAGATCAACGCAACAAGGAGAAACACCAGTAGGAGTCGTGCTGTAAGATGAGGCAACATCCTACTGAGGCGCGTAGCCGGTGGCCGGAACGCCGAGGAAGTATTGAGCTCCAGGCCTTACTTCAAACCTACGGCAGGACAGTCAGTTATAGGCGGGCTGTCTCACCCAACATCACCTAAGCAGACACAGGGGGCAACATCTGGAGAGGGGCGACTCTAGGGTCCCGGAAGACCTCCGAGCCTACCCGTCATACGGGTGCATCCTAGCCATATCATCTGGGGGACGAAACAGAACATCATAATCGAGTTGTGAGGGAACTTCAGAAACAGACACAACAGTTGTGAGGACTATCCCGTAAGCACAGCAGGGAAGGACTACAACACACAAGCGCTAGAAGGTAGGCACAGATTTCCACCTGCAAAGGGAACTCTGGAGGTGCCATTGGACCGGCTGGACTCATGCAGCCCGGTTAACCGAATTCCGGACTGAGGATCCGGAAGCCTTCAGTAAAGAGGTAAAGAGACTGCAACCTGGTGTCCTTGTTATTTACTGCGACCGGCACCACACCACAACAGCATCACTCTCCACCTTCATTGGACACCCCTCAGCAGGGTCACGGGCCGGGTCTAGCCACCGTGACAACCCCAGAACCGAGACAGAGAGGCCCGGTACCAGGTACCCCTCGGCCCTGTGGCAGTGGGGGCGCTCCATGTATGTAGTTTTTCTTTCCGAGAAGCATAACTTCTAGGGGAGATAGTTCTATCTAATTTATACTCCAGGAAGAAATTGGGGAGTGAGGTCCCCAATTCAAGCGAAAACCAAGAGAAAATTGGACCCCTAAAATATACATTTTAATTGTTTAAAAAACTTGCATATTTCTATTAGTGAGATACACAAAAAACAACAAAAATGTGAAGAATAAAAAAAGAGGGGGAGTGGGTAGATATAGGGGTACACCACCGGGAGAACAATACAAAACACAATATGTATGGTCTAGTATGCTCTAGCATTCCCTCAGGGATTCCCTACCTATCAGGGGAGGTTGGCACCCTTAGTTTCTATGGTATGGCGCCCCCACTCGGCAGCTAGCCCTAAACACCCTATCACACCCAGGGTCCACTACTTGGACAACCCCTTCTGAATTCCTGTTTTCGCACAGTAAAATAATAACACTTATACTAACCTGAGGGACCTGCACCATTCCAGCAATATCGGAACTGGCTCTCCCGGGGATTGCGTGTCATTGTTATGTAACTCAATCCCTGTAGCCAATCAGCAGTGGCTTCAGTCTCCTCTTCTACGTGATTGACACATGACATAAAACTGAGCTATAGAAATGCGATCAAAAGAAAAACTACTTTATTTGTGTAACATTCAAGAAATATAAATTTTGTCTGCAATTTATTAGATTTTTTGCACAATTAGGAACCCATGTTGAAATGTAAGAACATCCCCAGAGCAAAACTATAGTGGGAGCAGAGGTAGTAGATGAACCCGGATTTGGTATTTGAAGGGAACCACAGGCCCCTCTCCAACATCCAGTATTATAAAACGCATATGAGGGGATTAGTACTTTGAGACCTAGAAGAATAAAGTCATGCCGTTGAATATACGCGTCCAATCATGTGTGGCTACTTATATTACCAAATGGAGTTTGCATAACTATTGCTGATGATAGCATGCCATACATTCAGTATGACCACATGCAGGTTTTCATTTTAAACTGTGTATAAAGTAACATGATTCAGTATTATTTCTTTCATAGTAAATACTCAAGAAATAACTCAAGGAGATTAAAATCAATAATTTTACCATATATTAATGCATAGTAATATCTGCATTAGTACTCGCCAAATGATGCTGCTGATATTGAGAAATCCCGGTCAGAGGAACAGGCTAAACTTGGCATCCCAAGGTTAAATGCCAACGCTGCGTTTTATGCTTTGCCCTAGGACTGATCTTGTATTTAATACAGACAAGTATAGTCTAGTAGATAGATGAAAAAGAGAAAATTGGAGATGAATGATTCTATGAATAATATTCCACTCTGTGACAGATCTGATATTGAGAACTACTGTGCCTAGTTTGAACGTGGCATGTGTCAGTCTTGAAGATTGCTGGGTACGGTGAATAATCCAAGTGACAATAATTTTTAATAATTATAGAGACCTATCTTCAGTTTGAGATGGATGGCTATCCATAGGACGTGCTCTCTTAATTGCCCTCTGAATGCAAGTGGAGATCTCAGTGGATCTGGGACATGTCATTAAATAAGTGAAGTAACACGCCGAAGCCTGAGCTCTCCCACTAACCACAGGTTTCTATTACTGCACACAGACATACTTGCCTTTGCAATATAGCTTCACTTAATCTCTGTGGCATTTATTAAAAAGAATTAAATGTAAACCCAAGGGATACAAAACACATGTCTGTAATATTATACTGAAGAAAAGGAATTGGTTCCCTTATGAGGAAAGTGCATTAGATGTTTTCAAACATTGAGCTGTGCAGTACATCCTACAGAGAATGCTTTTAACATCACCAGTCTAGTCACTTGTATCCAGTAAATGTAATGTAAAAATATTATTCAAAGTGGATCAATGAAATGAAATGACTGTTTCATGTCTAAATGCAGGAAAGGGAATAGGATATTATAGCATAAAATGAGCAGCAGTATTTGGCGAGTAAACCACACATCCTTATCCATTGGTCATTTTTGTAGCATACATGTTGTGAATAAAATATTTCTTAGGGTACATATGCAGCATAGAAACAAAATTGCTTCATTGCTTGAGATTTGTAAAACAGCAGCAGTATCCAACAAAGCAACACCGCCGCAATGATTAGTCAAATGGATTATTAGTAACTAGTGTTGAGCATTCCGATACTGCAAGTATCGGGTATCGGCCGATACTTGCTGTATCGGAATTCCGATACCGAGATCCGATATTTTTGTGATATCGGGTATCGGTATCGAAACAACATTAATGTAAAAATGTGTAAAAGAGAGAATTAAAATAAAAAATATTGCTATACTCACCTCTCCGACGCAGCCTGCACCTTACCGAGGGAAGCGGCAGCGTTCTTTGTTTAAAATTCGCGCTTTTCTTTCCTTTACGTGAGTCCCGGCTTGTGATTGGTTGCGTGCCGTCCATGTGACCAGGACGCAACCAATCACAGCAAGCCGTGACGTAATTTCAGGTCCTTCAGGATTTTAAAATTACGTTCCGGCGTTGTGATTGGTTGCGTCGCAGTCACATGGGCGACGCAACCAATCACAGCAAGCCGTGACGTAATTTCAGGTCCTTAAGGATTTTAAAATTACGTCCCGGCTTTGTGATTGGTTGCGTCGCAGTCACATGGGAGACGCAACCAATCACAAGCCGTGACGTCACGGGAGGCTGGACACGCGCGCATTTTAAAATGGGCGCGTGTCCAGCCTCCCGTGACGTCCCGGCTTGTGATTGGTTGCGCCGTGATCAACCAATCACAAGCCGGGAGGCTGGACACGCGCGCATTTTAAAATTTTAAAATGCGCGCGTGTCCAGCCTCCCGGCTTGTGATTGGTTGACCGCGGCGCAACCAATCACAAGCCGGGACGTCACGGGAGGCTGGACACGCGCCCATTTTAAAATTTTAAAATGCGCGCGTGTCCAGCCTCCCGGCTTGTGATTGGTTGACCGCGGCGCACAAAATGAGTGAGGATGAACTAAACCAAATAAGGGGAAACTGCCAATGTTGTCAAAACATCAATTATTGCATAATAAGTTTGGTTGAATTTGCAGGATGTGTCTCACATTCCCATGTATCACCTCTCAGCTGATGTATTATACAAGCCTCCCGGCTTGTGATTGGTTGACCGCGGCGCAACCAATCACAAGCCGGGACGTCACGGGAGGCTGGACACGCGCCCATTTTAAAAAGCGCGCGTGTCCAGCCTCCCGTGACGTCACGGCTTGTGATTGGTTAATGGCGGCCATGTTGCCGGGACGCGGACCAATCACAGCAAGCCGTGACGTAATTTCGTCACGGCTTGCTGTGATTGGTCCGCGTCCCGGCAACATGGCGCCGTGACCAATCATAAGCCGGGACGTCACTGGAGGCTGGACACGCGCGCTTTTTAAAAAGCGCGCGTGTCCAGCCTCCCGTGACGTCACGGCTTGTGATTGGTTAATGGCGGCCATGTTGCCGGGACGCGGACCAATCACAGCAAGCCGTGACGTAATTTCGTCACGGCTTGCTGTGATTGGTCCGCGTCCCGGCAACATGGCCGCCCTGACCAATCACAAGCCGGGACTTCACGTAACCAAGTAAAAGCGCGAATTTTAAACAAACAACGCTGCCGGTTCCCTCGCTGAGGTCCAGGCTGCGTCGGACAGGTGAGTATAGCGATATTTATTTTTTTTATTCTTTATTTTACACATTAATATGGTTCCCAGGGTCTGAAGGAGAGTTTCCTCTCCTTCAGACCCTGGGAACCATCAGGAATACCGTCCGATACTTGAATCCCATTGACTTGTATTGGTATCGGGTATCGGATTGGATCCGATACTTTGCCGGTATCGGCCGATACTTTCCGATACCGATACTTTCAAGTATCGGACGGTATCGCTCAACACTATTAGTAACTAATCTTGTCCTCTGTACTTAATATATAAATATACTTTAAAGGGTGTTAAAAAGCCTTCTTTTAGATGAAAAGCTGATGAGATGAAATTTCTATCATATACTGATTTACAGGTATTCTAACATATGCATGTATATATATATATATATATATATATATATATATATATATATACACACTGCTCAGAAAACATAAAGGGAACACTCAACAGAATATAACTCAAAGTGAATCAAACTTCTGTGAAATCAAACTGTCCACTTTGGAAGCAACACTGATTGACAATCAATTTCACATGCTGTTGTGCAAATGGAATAGAAAACAGATTAATTATTGGCAATTATCAAGACACACTCAATAAAGGAGTGGTTCTGCAGGTGGGGACCACAGACAACATCTCAGTACCAATGCTTTCTGGCTGATGTTGTGGTCACTTTTGAATGTTGGTTGTGCTTTCACACTCGTGGTAGCATGAGACGGACTCTACAACCAATACAAGTGGCTGAGGTAGTGCAGCTCATCCAGGATGGCACATCAATGCGAGCTGTGGCAAGAAGGTTTGCTGTGTCCATCAGCGTATCCAGCGAGTCTAGAGGCTGGAGGTGCTACCAGGAGACAGGCCAGTACACCAGGAGACGTGTAGGGGCCGTGGGAGGGCAAAAACCCAGCAGCAGGAGCGCTACCTCAGCCTTTGTGCAACGAGGAACAGGAGGAGCACTGCCAGAGCACTGCAAAATGACCTCCTCATGATGCCTCAGGAAGCCGGCTACTGCACCTGCTATTAAAGAGAAATTAATATTCACTGCCAGCAAAGTGAATATTCATTTCTCTTTAGTAGCGGGTACAGGCTTTAGCAGCAGCAGCCGGATCTTGCCTCCTGTGACCAGCTGCTCCACCGCTACCACTCACCTTCCATCTTCTGGGACCCTCACTCGAGTATAAGCCAAGGGGGGCTTTTTCAGCTAAAAAAATATGCTATATGTGTATATATAGTACATAATAGTATATATGGTATATATATGTATATATTGATCTATTAGACCTGATGAAGCTGGCATACTTGCTTTGGTAATCCATATCAGAATACATGCGTCATCTTTTTTTAAAGTAAGTACATCAGATCTAAGAGCTCCATATAGTAATATATTGTGAAAAATGGTGACTCACACCTATTAAACATGTTGAACAGTTTTGCCATAAATACTGCTGAGAACCAATTGATCCAAGAACGCAAGGTGCAGAGATATGCCATAGCTGTTGCTGATGAGAAAACTTACAATAGTCACATTTTAACCAAACACAAGTGATCAATTTTCAACTTGAATTCTAAATTATTTGCTTTATACAAGTTTACTTTCTTTTTTACGTTTTCTCCTTCTAAAGGAATCTTAGGGTCGGGTAACATTTAACTTTGCACAGTGTACAATAAAGACAGTGTGAATGTTCAATGACTAAAAACACAAAATATATCCAGAAATCTGCTATAACATATACATGAGTATCATTTTTTTTTTAAATCATGCAGCTCTTTCACTAATTGTATTTACAAGTGTACTACTTGGGTGTTCAGATCTCTAGGTACCATGCAAATGTGTAGCAGCTGCCCAGCCAGATGTCCAAAACCCACTATACTGGGAGGCAGCCTCTAGCAGTTGAGTGCCTTGGGCTTCTCTATCTGAGAGTAATGGAATGTATCATTATTAGTTTGTTATTAATAAGTGTTCTATTAATTACTTTTAATAAATATTTAGGAAACAAGGCAGCAGTTGGTGGTTTTGGAAAAATCTTAGTTAATCATCTGCCTGTACTGTGCATAATGTAACGTTTCAGAGAGCTGAGTTCAATGTGTCCAAGTGTGGGCTACATGAAGTCTGAATCTTGCTGTGTAAAGCCTATTAGCATATGTCTCTGCAGTGGGTTTTCAATGGCATAGCTCCAGTAATTACTGTTCATTAGTATTCATTAGTAACCAGGCTTGCCTGGTATAGAGTTCATGTTGAATCATTTCTGCTGTAACATGTTTGATATGGGCTGGATGCAGAGGTCAGTGTGCAGACATTAATTAGGCCTGATAGTCAAGAAGAATTTAATTTTTTTCACATAAGGATTTGAAAATAAGGTTTGTTTTCTATTCTTCCATAATTTATCTTCAAAAATGAAAAATAAGGATCGTAAACAGACTTATACATATAATAATCCTAAAATGTATTCTGTCTCAAAGAGCCCCACAATGATAATAAACATGAAATAAAGATGAGTAGCAGAATGTGTTTTTCCCCTTATATTTATTACTGTCTTATGGTAAGCACGAGATATTACCTATAGAGTTTGGCAGATTGTTTGAAATTCAAATTTGCCAGCTTCTCTGAATTTGCCCCACAAATTTGATCTCCGGCGAATAAATTAATCGCGAATAGCTATACTTAAAAAAAACCCTTACTGACGGGAAAGAGGTATATAACACTTGAGTTCTTCTAGGACTATATTGGACCTTTTTTACCCGTTTAATGCAAAAACAGCCTTATTAATGTTCAAGTGACCTTAACCTACCTGACTATGGGAAAATGCATGGCTACTGGTGGTAACCAACAGCTATATTTTGGTGTTGTGTATGGGTTTAGTATTGGATTTCTACAAGGAAGTTGTATTTAAATTGTGACACATTTCTGGATTATGGAGATTTTTCGTTTGGCTTAAAAAAAATTGCTTACCTGTCTGTTAGGGGTCGAGTTCCTGCCTCTGCACAGGGGGAATCTCGATCCATCTCCCCTGCGGTCTCTCATTCTTCTCCTGCTGCAGTGGAGCTTGCTCAGTGGAGGCGTTGGTCCCAGCGTCATGCTCAGTCTGACACTGTGCGAAGGGTTACTGCTGTCCTTCCAGCTTCTGCCATTGTGCCAGTACTGGTCAGCAGCGAGCAGACGTCTTTGGGACTAAGTCCTACTTTTCCTCTTCTGAGCATGCCCAGGGTAAGATCTCTCATTGGAGATCAAGGGTCACATGCTCAGGTACTGCAGCAAATCCTATTGGTCCTCTAGGAAGGTCCTGAAGGTGTTCAACGTCTGTGGCAGTCTCTCATTGGTCCTTCTAGGAAGGTCCTGTACTTGCTGAAGCTATAAGAGGTGCACATGACCGCACGGCCATGCGCTAGTGTCAATTTATGTATGAGTTCAGCGCCAGTGTGGTCATGTTTGTGTGTGTATTCAGGGACCCGGCTGAAATAAGCCCCTAGAATGCTGGCACCTCTGGCGAGGAGTTTGGTGTGTGTGTATTCAGGGACCCGGCTGAAATAAGCCCCTAGAATGCTGGCACCTCCGGCGAGGAGCTGCGTGTTTGCATTTGACAGCATGACCACCATCTGCTCTACTAAGTAGCTGTGTTCCTCTGTGAGCCAAACAGGGCACAGCGTTTGTTTATATTACTAAATTGTACCGCCATATCTAGCTACAGGTGCTTTCCTGCATGGTGGATCCCGGGTTGCGAAGGCACCAACTTCTTCTAATAAATATATATATTCGGTGCGTTCCGCCAACTCTAACAGTACACTAGCGCCAGGATCTGGCTAGTTATGGCGGACACTGTTACGGCTGGACCTGGTGGTTAGGAGCACCGGGAATGACCTGATAGTCAAACCTGCAAAATAGAGCGAGCTCTGGGAAGTGGGAGCTCTGCTGACCGCAGCCCTAATCTATTATCACACACACTAGAATTAGCCGTGGATCGTACCTGACTCTGCCTAGACGACTCTTCACAGCCTGAGAGGTAAATACCCCTAAAGAGAAATATAGCCTCACCTTGCCTCAGAGAAATTCCCCAAAGGAAAAGAGCAGCCCCCCACATATATTGACTGTGAGTTAAGAGGAAGGCACAAACACAGGAATGAGACAGGTTTCAGCAAAGGAGGCCCGACTTGCTAAATAGACAGAAGGTAGATAAAGGGATCTTTGCAGTCAGCACAAAAAACTACAAAAAGCCACGCAGAGTGAGCAAGAAACCCCCCGCGCCGACTCACGGCGGCGCGGTAGGTGCCACTCTGCAACCCAGAGCTTCCAGCTAGCGAGACAATATCATGATAGCCAGCTGGACAAAACTTAGCAGGTACTCAGAAATATATTCAGCACACAAATGAACAACAAATGAGCTTAACAGGGACTTAGCTTCTGCTGAAGTAGACAGGTCATCAGGAGATCCAAGTGAGATCTGAACCAGTACAGATACATTGACAACTGGCATCAGGTAACGATCTGAGCAGAGTTAAATAGAGGAACCAGCCCAGTCTTAAACGATGGAGCTGAGGAAGCCACCTCCAGACCAGCAGCTCCACTTTCAGCCACCAGAGGGAACCCACGGACAGAACTCACAGAAATACCAATACAACAGGACACACAGCAATCCATGCGGTACATCCAGCAGCTGGAGGGTAGGTTGGCGGCTCTCGAGCCCATCAGCTGTGGACGTAACCGCAGTTGCTGTACAGGCTGCTCATCAGGAGATTATTTCTCTGCTCGTCATTCCTGAAGGAATTGATGAGGTCCTGTTAGGGATGCCTTGGCTACGGTACCACTCTCCTCATATCGAGTGGTCCACAGGCAGAATTTTGGGATGGGGTGAATCTTGTGGGGGTAGATGTCAGAGGGAGAGCATTCAGGTTGCTACAACAGAGGTACCCGCAGATCTTTCCTCTCTGCCCAAGTAGTATTGGTCCTATGCTGACGTGTTCTCCAAAAGGGCTGCGGAGACCCTTCCGCCTCACCGCCCCTATGACTGTCCTATTGGCCTCTTGCCTGGTGCTGAGACTCCCTGGGTTGAGTCTATCCGTTATCTCTCCCGGAGACAGAGGCAATGTCTCAGTACATACAGGAAAATCTGACAAGAGGATTCATTAGAAAGTCAGTGTCACCCGCAGGGGCTGGGTTCTTCTTCGTGCAGAAGAAGAGTGGAGAACTGTGTCCATGCATAGACTTACAGGGGTCTTAACGCCATCACCGTTAAGAATAAATATCCTCTGCCCCTGAAATATGAGCTTTTTGATAGGCTTCGGGGAGCAAGGGTGTTTACTAAACTGGATCTGCGGGGTGCTTACAACCTGATTCGCATCCGTGAGGGGGATGAATGGAAGATGGCTTATAACACCAGGGATGGGCACTATGAATATCTAGTGATGGCCTTTGGGCTCTGTAATGCCCCAGCCGTTTTCCAAGACTTTGTAAACGATATCTTCCGGGATATGCTCTCCACCTCTGTCATTGTTTATCTGGATGATATTCTCGTCTACTCTCCAGATATTGACTCCCACCGGAGAGATGTTTGCAGAGTCTTCGACCTCTTATGAACTAACTCCCTCTATGCCAAGTTGGAGAAATGTGTGTTTGAGCAGGAGTCCTTACCTTTCCTGGGCTATATTATCTCCGCCCAAGGATTGGCTATGGATCCTGCCAAATTACAGGCTGTCATGGACTGGCAAGAACCCCATTCCCTTAAAGCGGTGCAGCGCTTTATGGGGTTCATTAACTATTATCACCAGTTCATTCCTCATTTCTCAACCTTGGTAGCTCCCTTGGTAGCCCTCACCAAGAAGGGAGCAAATCCCAAATTGTGGTCTGTGGAGGTCTCCAAGGCTTTCACTTCTATTAAATCTCATTTTGCTATCGCTCCCATTCTACATTGCCCCAATGTAGATAAGCCGTTTATAATGGAGGTGGATGCATCTTCCGTTGGTGCTGGAGCAGTCCTCTTCCAAAAGGATGCTCAAGGTCAGAAGCATCCTTGCTTCTTCTTTTCCAAAACCTTCACACCAGCGGAGAGGAATTATTCCATCGGGGACAGGGAGTTCCTAGCAATGAAGTTAGCCTTCTCAGAGTGGAGACATCTCCTGCAGGGGGCTCGTTTTCCCTTCCAAGAATTCACAGACCACAAGAATTTGGTTTATTTACAGACCGCCCAGCGGCTAAATTCTCGCCAGGCCAGATGGTCCTTGTTCTTCTCTCGGTTCCATTTCACCTTCCATTTTCTTTCCGGGGAGAAGAACGTTCGTGCCGATGCTCTCTCTCGCTCCGTTGTATCATCTGAGGAGGAGGAAGAGGAGCCTCGGCTTATTGTCCCTTCCGAGAGCCTGAGAACTGTGGCCCCGATTTCGCTAGAGTCTGTGCCTCCGGGCAAGACTTTTGTACCATCCAGTTTGCGTCCGGAGGTTCTCTCTTGGGCTCACTCGTCTAGGGTGGGTGGACATTTTGGGACCAAAAGGATATCTGAGCTCCTGGCGAGGACATATTGGTGGCCGCATATTGCCCATGATGTCGCTGACTATGTTCGGGCATGTGTCTCCTGTGCCAGGATCAAGTCTCCTCATCAACGGCCAGCTGGGTTGCTTCATCCCCTGCCGGTGGCAGACAGACCCTGGGAGATGGTCGGGATGGATTTTGTGGTGGACTTACCTAAGTCTCGTAGCTGCACCATTATTTGGCTTATCACCGACCATTTTTCCAAAATGGTGCACTTGGTGCCTCTTCCACGGCTACCTTCTGCACGGGCTCTGGCGGTGTTGTTTATCAAACACATATTTCGCCTACATGGTATGCCGGACAAAATTGTCAGTGACCGGGGTCCCCAGTTTGTTTCTCGTTTCTGGAGAGAGCTTTGTTGTCTACTCAGCATCGACTTGAATCTCTCTTCAGCTTATCATCCCGAGACGAATGGGTTGGTAGAGAGGGCCAACCAGACCTTGGTCACATATCTTCGACATTTTGTCTCAGCCAGGCAGGATGACTGGGCATCCTTGCTACTGTGGGCGGAGTTTGTGCTGAATAACGCCGTAGCCGACTCCACCGGACAGACTCCATTCCTCCTAAACTATGGTCAGCGTCCGCGGGTACCTGTGCCTATGCCCGTGTCTTCCACCGACTCCAGGGTGGCAGACTGGGCTGTGGACATTTGGGACCACACTCAGGATGCCATTCGGGCCTCCAAGGAGAGAATAAGGTCCTCCGCCGATGCACATTGGCGCCCCGCTCCGACCTCTGCTCCTGGCGACTTAGTGTGGCTCTCCACCCGTAACATCAGGCTGTGAGTTGAGTCCTCTTAGTTTGCTCCTCGCTACCTGGGTCCTTTCAAGGTTCTAGAACAGGTTAACCCAGTGGTCTACCGTCTGGCCCTTCCGCCACGTCTGGGTATCACCGACACCTTTCATGTGTCCCTCTTGAAGCCCGTATACATGTCCCGGTTTTCCGAGTCATCTGCTGGGACATCGGGTTCGTCTACGGACGATCATGAGGTGAATGCTATTTTGGGGTGCAAGGTGGTACGTGGCAAAAAATTTTATTTGGTGGACTGGAAGGGTTATGGTCCTGAGGACAGGTCCTGGGAGCCTGCTGAGAATATTCAGGCTCTGCAGCTCATTGCTGCCTTCGAGCGTGGCGAGGTCCAAGGAGGGGGGGCATGTTAGGGGTCGAGTTCCTGCCTCTGCACAGGGGGAATCTCGATCCATCTCCGCTGTGGTCTCCCATTCTTCTCCTGCCGCAGTGGAGCCTGCTCTGCGGAGGCGTCGGTCCCAGCGTCATGCTCAGTCTGACACTGTGCAAAGGGTTACTGCTGTCCTTCCAGCTTCTGCCATTGTGGCCAGTACTGGTCAGCAGCGAGCAGACGTCTTTGGGACTAAGTCCTACTTTTCCTCTTCTGAGCATGCCCAGGGTAAGATCTCTCATTGGAGATCAAGGGTCACATGCTCAGGTACTGCAGCAAATCCTATTGGTCCTCTAGGAAGGTCCTGAAGGTGTTCAATGTCTGTTGCAGTCTCTCATTGGTCCTTCTAGGAAGGTCCTGTACTTGCTGCAGCTATAAGAGGTGCGCATGACCGCACGGCCATGCGCTAGTGTCAATTTATGTACGAGCTCAGCGCCAGTGTGGTCATGTTTGTGTGTGTATTCAGGGACCCGGCTGAAATAAGCCCCTAGAATGCTGGCACCTCCGGCGAGGAGCTGCGTGTTTGCATTTGACTGCATGACCACCATCTGCTCTACTAAGTAGCTGTGTTCCTCTGTGAGCCAAACAGGGCACAGCGTTATCCTTGCTAACAGACTCTGTGAAGTATCAGAGTCTGTTTATATTACTAAATTGTACCGCCATATCTAGCTGCAGGTGCTTTCCTGCACGGTGGATCCCGGGTTGCGAACGCGCCAACTTCTTCTAATAAATATATATATTCGGTGCGTTCCGCCAACCCTAACACTGTCTCACAATGCAAAAAGCACACTTTCTGTGACACACAAGCCTTAGTTCCAGGATTTTAGTTCAGTAACAAAACAAGCACTGAGGGGATTAATCCTTGTTTGCAGTATCTGATGCATAAAAAAATGCTATCGGTAAAGTGTATCAGTCAGTCGAATCTACCCTTCAGAGCTGTATATATGGGCACACAAGTCACAAGAAGCTGAATAAAATAGTAATTTGATATCTGCAATCCAATGCCTTATTCCAAAGAAATCCGCATTTTTTTTACATGTAAATGAGCTGTTCAGGACTATGGGCCAAAGATGGATCTGCCTTCCGAGCTTATATTAAATATAAGGGGTAGTTACCAGCGTTTCAATTAACCCCTTAGTGCCCGAGCCAATTTGGTATTTAATGACCAGGCCAATTTTTACAATTCTGACCTTTTTCACTTTATGTGGTTATAACTCTGGAACGCTTCAACAGATCCCACTAATTCTGGAATTTTTTTTGTGACATATTGTACATCATGTTAGTGGTGAAATTTCTTTGCTATGACTTTTATTTATGACAAAAACAGGAATATGGTGGAAATTTTGAACATTTTGAAATTTTTAAACTTTGAATTTTTATGCCCTTAAATCAGAGAGATATGTCACACAAAATACTTAATACATAACATTTACCACGTCTACTTTACATCAGCACAATTTTGGAAACAAAAATTTTTTTGTTAGGAAGTTATAAGAGTTAAAATTTGACCAGCGATTTCTCATTTTTACAACACCATTTTTTTTAGGGACCTCATCACATTTGAAGTCAGTTTGAGGGGTGTACATGACAGAAAATACCGAAAAGTAACACTATTCTAAAACCTGCACCCCTCAATGTGCTCAAAACCACAATCAAGAAGTTTATGTGCTTCACAGGAACTGATGCAATGTGGAAGGAAAAAATGAACATTTAACTTTTTTCACAAACATTTCACTTCATAACCAATTTTTTTATTTTCACAAGTGTAAAAAGAGAAAATGAACCACAAAAGTTGTTGTGCAATTTCTCCTGAATATGTCGATACCTGATATGTGGGGGTAAACCACTGTTCGGGCCCACGGCAGAGCTCGGAAGGGAATGAGCACCGTTTGACATTTTCAACGCAGAATTGGCTGGAATGGAGATCGGACATCATGTCGCGTTTGGAAAGCCCCTGATGTGCCTAAACAGTGAAAACCCCCCACAAATTACACCATTTTGGAAACTAGACCCCCAACGGAACTTATCTAGATGTGTGGTGAGCGCTTTGAACCCCCAAGTGTTGTGAATTCTGTTGTGGGTTCTGCTCTTGGGCTCCCTCCGGTGGTTATAAGTGGTAGTGCTGCTGTTTGTCCTTCACAGCAGTCATCAGGTGCTTCCACTTTGGACGGGGCTATTTAGTCTGGCTTCACCCTTTAGTGAGTGCCAGTTGTCCATTGTTTTTCTGGAGGATTCACACCTCTGCTTGGTTTCTCCTGCTGGATTGTCCAAATCATCAAAGATAAGTCCTGGCTTTGTTTTTGCAGTCCACATGCGGTGGACTTTATAGTTCAGTGAATTGCTATGTTTTTTCTTGTCCAGCTTTGTCTGTGTAAGGATTTATTCAGCCAAGCTGGAAGCTCTGGAGTCGCAGAGTTATCCTCCATGCCTTTAGTTAGGTGTGGAGATTTTTGTATTCTCTGTGGTGGATTTTTGTAGTATTTTAATACTGACCGCACAGTACTCTGTCCTGTCTTTTCTTTCTAGGTAGCGTGGCCTCCTATGCTAAATTCTGTTTTCAGTCTGCGTTTGTAATTTCCCTCTCCTCTCACAGTCAATATTTGTGGGGGGCTGTCTTTCCTTTGGGGATTTTCTCTGAGGCAAGATAGTTTTCCTGTTTCTTTCTTTAGGGGTAATTAGTCCTCCGGCTGTGACGAGGTGTCGAGGGAGTGACAGGAACATCCCACGGCTACTTATAGTTGCGGTGTTAAGTTCAGGGTCTGCGGTCAGTATAGAGGCCACCTACTCCAGAGCTCGTCCATGCTGCTCCTAGGCCACCAGATCATAACAGTACAACTGGCCTACAATGAGTTAACCGTATCTCAAAAGAAGGGAAAGAAAGTGCTGAGCCATTTTTTTTTCTGTACTCTGTTGTGTTTTTTTTTTCCCTCTTCCCCTCTGGGTGGCTCAAGAGTTAGGCTCTGACATGGATGTTCAGGGACTTGCTTCTCGGGTGGATCAACTTGCTGCTAGAGTACAGGGTATTTCTGATTATATCGTGCAGACTCCTGTTTTAGAGCCTAGAATTCCTACCCCCGATCTGTTTTTTGGGGACAGGTCCAAATTTTTGAGCTTTAAAAATAACTGTAAACTGTTTTTTGCTCTGAAGCCCCGTTCCTCTGGTGATCCCATCCAGCAGGTAAAAATTGTCATATCTCTGTTGCGTGGCGACCCTCAGGATTGGGCATTTGCCCTGGAACCTGGGAATCCGGCCTTGCTTAATGTAGACACCTTTTTTCAGGTGCTTGGGTTATTGTATGATGAACCTAATTCTGTGGATCATGCTGAGAAAACCTTGTTTGCCCTGTGTCAGGGTTAAGAAGTGGCAGAATCATATTGCCAGAAATTTAGAAAATGGTCTGTGCTTACTAAGTGGAATGAGGATGCTTTGGCGGCAATTTTCAGAAAGGGTCTTTCTGAATCTGTTAAAGATGTTATGGTGGTCTTCCCCACGCCTGCAGGTCTGAGTGATTCTATGTCTCTGGCCATTCAAATTGATCGGCGCTTGCGTGAGCGCAGAGTTGTGCACACTATGGCATTGTCTTCCGAGCGGAGTCCTGAGCCTATGCAGTGTGATAGGATTGTGTCTAGAGCTGATCGCCAAGGATTCAGACGTCAGAATAGGTTGTGCTTTTACTGCGGCGATTCTGCTCATGTTATTTCTGATTGCCCTAAGCGTGCCAAGAGAATCGCTAATTCCGTTACCATCAGTACTGTACAACCTAAATTTCTGTTATCTGTGACCCTGATCTGCTCATTATCGTCATTCTCTGTCATGGCATTTGTGGATTCAGGTGCCGCTTTAAATTTGATGGACTTAGAATTTGCCAGACGTTGTGGTTTTCCCTTACAGCCTTTGCGGAGTCCTATCCTTTTGAGGGGCATTGATGCTACACCGTTGGCTAAAAATAAACCTCAGTTTTGGACACAGCTGACCATGTGCATGGCGCCAGCCCATCAGGAAGATTGTCGATTTCTGGTGTTGCATAATTTGCATGATGTTATCGTGCTGGGTTTCCCGTGGTTGCAGGTACATAATCCTGTGTTGGATTGGAAATCTATGTCTGTGACTAGTTGGGGTTGTCAGGGGGTTCATAATGATGTTCCTTTGATGTCAATCTCCTCTTCTTCCTCTTCTGAAATTCCAGAGTTTTTGTCTGATTTTCAGGATGTATTCGATGAGCCCAAGTCCAGTTCCCTTCCACCGCATAGGGACTGTGATTGTGCGATTGACTTGATTCCAGGCAGTAAGTTTCCTAAGGGCCGACTTTTCAACCTGTCTGTGCCTGAACATGCCGCCATGCGGAGCTATGTAAAGGAGTCTTTGGAGAAGGGGCATATTCGGCCATCTTCTTCTCCATTGGGAGCAGGTTTTTTTTTGTTGCCAAGAAGGATGGCTCCTTGAGACCCTGTATTGTTTATCGCCTCTTGAATAAGATCACGGTCAAATTCCAATACCCTTTGCCTTTGCTTTCTGATTTGTTTGCCAGGATTAAGGGGGCTAGTTGGTTTACTAAGATTGACCTTCGAGGGGCATATAATCTTGTTTGTATTAAGCAGGGTGACGAATGGAAAACTGCGTTTAATACGCCCGAGGGCCATTTTGAATATCTTGTGATGCCATTCGGACTCTCTAATGCCCCATCTGTGTTTCAGTCCTTCATGCATGATATTTTTCGGAATTATCTTGATAAATTCATGATTGTATATTTGGATGATATTTTGATTTTTTCAGATGATTGGGAGTCTCATGTGAAACAAGTCAGGATGGTATTTTAGGTCCTTCGTGATAATGCCTTGTTTGTGAAGGGGTCTAAGTGCCTCTTTGGAGTACAGAAGGTTTCTTTTTTGGGCTTCATTTTTTCTCCATCATCTATAGAAATGGATCTGGTTAAGGTTCAGGCCATTCATGATTGGATCCAGCCTGTTATGACCCCAATGGCAGAGGGTCTCAGGAATAATGCTAAGTCAGTAAATACAGAAAACCAGCTCATAGGGCAGTGGTAACTGGGCTGACCATATAACTAATCCTAGCACCACAAATACCAGCAGCCGGGGAACGTTCCTACGTTGATCCTAGACGTCTCGCGCCAGCCGGAGAGCTAACTACCCCTAGAAGGGAAAAGAAAGACCTTTCTTGCCTCCAGAGGAAATACCCCAAAAAGTTGGATAGAAGCCCCCCACAAATAATAACGGTGAGGTAAGAGGAAAAGACAAACATAAGAATGAGCTAGGAATTTAGCAAAGAGAGGCCCACTAGCTAATAGCAGAATATAGAAAGATAACTTATATGGTCAGCAAAAAATCCTATCAAAAATATCCACACTGGAAATTTAAGAACCCCCGAACCGTCTAACGGCCCGGGGGGAGAACACCAGCCCCCAAGAGCTTCCAGCAAGGTCAGGAATCACATTTAGTACAAGCTGGACAAAAATGATAGCAAACAAATAACCCAAAAAACAAAGAAGCAAGACTTAGCTTAATTTAACACGAACCAGGACCAGCAAACAGGAGCAAACAGAATGTGTCTGATAACACCGATGCCAGGCACTGGACTAAGGTTCCAGGAGGTTTATATAGCAACACCCCTGAAGTAACGCCCCAGCTGGGTGCAGACAGAGGGAAGGAAATCCCAGAGTCATATCACTAGTAACCACTAGAGGGAGCCAAAAAAGTCTAATTCACAACAGTACCCCCCCCTTAAGGAGGGGTCACCGAACCCTCACCAAGACCACCAGGGCGATCAGGATGAGCAGCGTGAAAGGCAGGAACCAAATCGGCCGCATGCACATCAGAGGCAACCACCCAGGAATTATCCTCCTGACCATAACCCTTCCACTTGACCAAATACTGAAGCCTCCGCCTGGAGAGACGAGAATCCAAGATCTTCTCCACCACGTACTCCAACTCGCCCTCAACCAACACCGGAGCAGGAGGCTCAGCAGAAGGAACCACAGGCACAACGTAGCGTCGTAACAAAGACCTATGGAACACGTTGTGAATGGCAAACGAAACCGGAAGATCCAAGCGAAAGGACACAGGATTAAGGATTTCCAATATCTTGTAAGGACCGATGAAGCGAGGCTTAAATTTAGGAGAGGAGACCTTCATAGGAACAAATCGAGAATACAGCCACACCAAATCCCCAACACGAAGTCGGGGACCCACACCGCGGCGGCGGTTGGCAAAACGCTGAGCCTTCTCCTGTGACAACTTCAAGTTGTCCACCACATGATTCCAGATCTGCTGCAACCTATCCACCACAGAATCTACTCCAGGACAGTCAGAAGGCTCCACATGTCCCGAGGAAAAACGAGGATGGAAACCAGAGTTGCAGAAAAATGGCGAAACCAAAGTAGCGGAACTAGCCCGATTATTTAGGGCAAACTCAGCCAACGGCAAGAAGGTCACCCAATCATCCTGATCTGCCGAAACAAAACACCTCAAGTAAGCTTCCAGAGTCTGATTAGTTCGCTCAGTTTGTCCATTAGTCTGAGGATGAAAGGCAGACGAGAACGATAAATCAATGCCCATCCTAGCACAAAAGGATCGCCAGAACCTGGAAACAAACTGGGATCCTCTGTCAGACACAATATTCTCAGGAATGCCGTGTAAACGAACCACATTCTGAAGGAACACAGGAACCAGATCGGAAGAGGAAGGCAGCTTAGGCAAAGGCACCAAATGGACCATTTTTGAAAAGCGATCACATACCACCCAGATGACAGACATACCCCGAGACACCGGGAGATCAGAAATGAAATCCATGGAAATATGTGTCCAAGGCCTCTTCGGGACAGGCAAGGGCAAGAGCAACCCGCTGGCACGGGAACAGCAAGGCTTAGCTCGAGCACAAGTCCCACAGGACTGCACAAATGACCGCACATCCCGTGACAAGGAAGGCCACCAAAAGGACCTAGCCACCAGATCTCTGGTGCCAAAAATTCCCGGATGACCTGCCAACACCGAGGAATGAACCTCGGAAATGACTCTGCTGGTCCACTTATCAGGAACAAACAGTCTGTCAGGTGGACAAGAGTCAGGTCTACCAGCCTGAAATCTCTGCAACACGCGTTGCAAATCAGGAGAAATGGCTGACAAAATAACTCCCTCTTTAAGAATACCAACAGGTTCTGCGACTCCAGGAGAGTCAGGCACAAAGCTCCTTGAAAGAGCATCAGCCTTCACATTCTTTGAACCTGGTAAATACGAGACCACAAAGTCAAAACGGGAGAAAAACAATGACCAGCGGGCCTGTCTAGGATTCAGGCGTTTAGCAGACTCGAGATACATCAGATTTTTGTGATCAGTCAAGACCACCACACGATGCTTAGCACCCTCGAGCCAATGACGCCACTCCTCAAATGCCCACTTCATGGCCAGTAACTCCCGATTGCCAACATCATAATTCCGCTCAGCAGGCGAAAACTTCCTAGAGAAGAAAGCACATGGTCTCATTACCGAGCAACCAGGGCCTCTCTGTGACAAAACGGCCCTTGCCCCAATCTCAGAAGCATCCACTTCGACCTGAAAGGGAAGTGAGACATCAGGTTGGCACAAAAGAGGCGCCGAAGTAAACCGGCGCTTCAACTCTTGGAACGCCTCCACGGCTGCAGGAGCCCAGTTAGCAACATCAGAACCTTTCTTGGTCATATCCGTCAAAGGTTTAACAACGCTAGAAAAATTAGCGATAAAACGACGGTAGAAGTTAGCAAAACCCAAGAACTTCTGAAGACTCTTAACTGACGTGGGTTGAGTCCACTCATGAATAGCTCGGACCTTGACTGGGTCCATCTCCACAGCAGAAGGGGAAAAAATAAACCCCAAAAAGGGAACCTTCTGTACTCCAAAGAGACACTTTGAGCCTTTAACAAACAAAGCATTCTCACGCAAAACCTGAAACACCATCCTGACCTGCTCCACATGTGAGTCCCAATCTTCAGAGAAAACCAGAATATCATCCAGATAAACAATCATAAATTTATCCAGATACTTCCGGAAAATATCATGCATAAAGGACTGAAACACTGAGGGAGCATTAGAGAGCCCAAAAGGCATCACCAAGTACTCAAAATGACCTTCGGGCGTATTAAATGCAGTCTTCCATTCATCTCCTTGCTTAATGCGCACAAGGTTGTACGCACCACGAAGATCTATCTTGGTGAACCACTTGGCACCTTTAATCTGGGCAAACAAGTCCGACAACAGAGGCAAAGGATACTGAAATTTAACAGTGATTTTATTCAGAAGCCGATAGTCAATACAAGGTCTCAAAGATCCGTCCTTCTTGGCCACAAAAAAGAATCCCGCACCAAGAGGGGAAGAGGAAGGACGGATATGCCCCCTTCTCCAGAGACTCCTTGATATACGAACGCATTGCGGCATGCTCAGGTACAGACAGATTAAATAATCTTCCCTTGGGAAATTTACTACCTGGAATCAAATCTATGGCGCAGTCACAGTCCCTATGAGGAGGCAGAGCACTGGATCTGGACTCGCTGAATACATCCTGATAATCAGACAAATACTCAGGAACTTCCGAAGGAGTAGAGGAAGCAATAGACACTGGCGGGGAATCAGCATGAATTCCCTGACAGCCCCAACTTGACACAAACATTGCCTTCCAATCCAGGACTGGATTGTGGGTCTGTAACCATGGCAGACCCAAAACGACCAAATCATGCATTTTATGCAGAACAAGAAAACGAATCACCTCCCGATGTTCAGGAGTCATGCACTGCGGTTTATTTTCCGCCAATGGCGTAGCATCAATACCTCTAAGAGGAATAGGATTTACTAACGGTTCAAGAAAAAAACCACAGCGCTTGGCAAATGACAGATCCATAAGACTCAGGGCGGCACCTGAATCCACAAACGCCATAACAGGGTAAGAAGACAAAGAGCAAATTAAAGTCACAGACAAAATAAATTTAGGTTGCAAATTACCAATGGCGACAGGACTAACAACCCTTGTTAGGCGTTTAGAGCATGCTGATATAACATGTGTAGAATCTCCACAGTAAAAACACAACCCATTCTGACGTCTATGATTTTTCCGTTCATTTCTAGTCTGAATTCTATCACATTGCATTAAATCAGGTGTTTGTTCAGACAACACCACCAGAGGATTAGCGGTTTTGCGCTCCCGCAAACGCCAGTCAATTTGAATAGCAAGCGCCATAGAATCATTCAGACTTGTAGGAATGGGGAAACCCACCATCACATTCTTAATGGCTTCAGAAAGGCCATTTCTGAAATTTGCGGCCAGAGCACACTCATTCCACTGAGTAAGCACGGACCATTTCCGAAATTTTTGGCAATACACTTCAGCTTCATCCTGACCCTGAGAAATAGCCAGCAAAGCTTTTTCTGCCTGAATTTCAAGATTGGGTTCCTCGTAAAGCAATCCGAGCGCCAGAAAAAACGCATCAATATTCGCTAATGCCGGATCTCCTGGCGCTAGCGAGAAAGCCCAATCCTGAGGGTCGCCCCGCAAAAAAGAAATAACAATTTTAACTTGCTGAGCAGAATCTCCAGATGAACGGGGTCTCAGAGAAAGAAACAATTTACAATTATTCTTGAAATTCCTAAACCTAAATCGATCTCCAGAAAACAATTCCGGAATAGGTATTTTAGGTTCAGACATAGGACTACAGGTAACAAAATCTTGTATACCCTGCACACGAGCTGCCAGCTGGTCAACACTTGTAATCAAGGTCGGCACATTCATGTCTGCAGCAAGCACACGCCACTCAAAGGTAAAGGGGAGGAAGAGAAGGAAGGAAAAAAAAAACCTCAGAATTTCCTTTCTTATTATCCCACTTCTGCAATGCTTTAAACATTCAATATTGGCCTGGCATACTGTTATGACCCCAATGGCAGAGGGTCTCAGGAATAATGCTAAGTCAGTAAATACAGAAAACCAGCTCATAGGGCAGTGGTAACTGGGCTGACCATATAACTAATCCTAGCACCACAAATACCAGCAGCCGGGGAACGTTCCTACGTTGATCCTAGACGTCTCGCGCCAGCCGGAGAGCTAACTACCCCTAGAAGGGAAAAGAAAGACCTTTCTTGCCTCCAGAGGAAATACCCCAAAAAGTTGGATAGAAGCCCCCCACAAATAATAACGGTGAGGTAAGAGGAAAAGACAAACATAAGAATGAGCTAGGAATTTAGCAAAGAGAGGCCCACTAGCTAATAGCAGAATATAGAAAGATAACTTATATGGTCAGCAAAAAATCCTATCAAAAATATCCACACTGGAAATTCAAGAACCCCCGAACCGTCTAACGGCCCGGGGGGAGAACACCAGCCCCCAAGAGCTTCCAGCAAGGTCAGGAATCACATTTAGTACAAGCTGGACAAAAATGATAGCAAACAAATAACCCAAAAAACAAAGAAGCAAGACTTAGCTTAATTTAACACGAACCAGGACCAGCAAACAGGAGCAAACAGAATGTGTCTGATAACACCGATGCCAGGCACTGGACTAAGGTTCCAGGAGGTTTATATAGCAACACCCCTGAAGTAACGCCCCAGCTGGGTGCAGACAGAGGGAAGGAAATCATATCACTAGTCATAGTTAAAGTCATATCACTAGTAACCACTAGAGGGAGCCAAAAAAGTCTAATTCACAACACCAGCCCACATCCGTGAAGAGCCTTCAGAAATTTTTGGGCTTTGCTAATTTTTATCGTCGTTTCATTGCTAACTTCTCCAGTGTGGTTAAACCCCTGACCGATTTGACAAAAAAGGGCACTGATGTGATGAATTTGTCCTCTGCGGCTGTCTCTGCCTTTCAGGAGCTTAAACGCCGATTTACTTCTGCTCCGGTGTTGCGTCAGCCAGATGTTTCTCTTCCCTTTCAAGTTGAGGTTGACGCTTCTGAGATTGGGGCAGGGGCCGTTTTGTCTCAGAGAAATTCTGATGGTTCCTTGATGAAACCGTGTGCCTTCTTTTCTCGAAAGTTTTCGCCTGCGGAACGCAATTATGATGTCGGCAATCGTGAGTTATTGGCTATGAAGTGGGCATTTGAGGAGTGGCGACATTGGCTTGAGGGGGCCAAGCACCGTATTGTGGTCTTGACCGATCATAAGAATCTGATTTACCTCGATTCTGCCAAACGGCTGAATCCTAGACAGGACCGATGGTCGCTGTTTTTCTCCCGTTTTGATTTTGTTGTCTTGTATCTTCCGGGTTCTAAGAATGTTAAGGCTGATGCCCTCTCTAGGAGTTTGTTGCCTGATTTCCCTGGGATTCTTGAGCCGGTTGGTATTCTGAAGGAGGGGGTGATTCTTTCTGCCATCTCCCCTGATTTGCGACGGGTTCTTCAGGAGTTTCAGGCTGATAAACCTGATCGCTGTCCAGCGGGGAAACTGTTTGTTCCTGACAGATGGACTAGTAAAGTGATTTCTGAGGTTCACTGTTCTGTGTTGGCTGGCCATCCTGGGATTTTTGGTACCAGAGATTTGGTTAGTAGGTCCTTTTGGTGGCCTTCTTTGTCACGGGATGTGCGTTCTTTTGTGCAGTCCTGTGGGACTTGTGCGCGGGCCAAACCTTGCTGCTCCCGCGCCAGTGGGTTGCTTTTGCCTTTGCCGGTCCCTGAGAGGCCTTGGACGCATATTTCTATGGATTTTATTTCGGATCTTCCTGTTTCCCAGAGGATGTCTGTTATCTGGGTGGTCTGTGACCGGTTTTCTAAGATGGTTCATTTGGTACCTTTGCCTAAATTGCCTTCCTCTTCTGAGTTGGTTCCATTGTTTTTTCAGCATGTGGTTAGTTTGCATGGCATTCTGGAGAATATTATGTCCGATAGAGGTTCCCAGTTTGTTTCTAGGTTTTGGTGGTCCTTTTGTGCTAAGCTGGGCATTGATTTGTCTTTTTCTTCCGCATTTCATCCTCAGACAAACGCCCAACCGAGCGAACTAACCAGACTTTGGAAACTTATTTGAGATGCTTTGTGTCTGCCGATCAGGATGATTAGGTGTCTTTCTTGCCATTGGCCGAGTTTGCCCTTAATAATCGGGCTAGTTCGGCTACCTTGGTTTCAACATTCTTTTGTAATTCTGGGTTTCATCCTCGTTTTTCTTCAGGGCAGATTGAGTCTTCTGATTGTCCTGGGGTGGACTCTGTGGTTGACAGGTTGCAGCAGATTTGGGCTCATGTTGTGGACAATTTGGTGTTGTCTCAGGAGGAGGCTCAGCGTTTTGCCAACCGTCGTCGGCGTGTGGGATCCCGGCTTCGGGTTGGGGATTTGGTCTGGTTGTCTTCTCGTCATGTTCCTATGAAGGTTTCTTCCCTGAAGTTCGAGCCTCGGTTTATTGGTCCTTATAGGATTTCTGAGATTATCAATCCAGTGTCTTTTCGTTTGGCCCTTCCAGCCTCTTTTTCCATCATCCATAATGTTTTTCATAGATCTTTGTTCCGGAAATATGTGGTGCCCGTGGTTCCCTCTGTTGATCCTCCTGCCCCGGTGTTGATTAATGGGGAGTTGGAGTATGTTGTGGAGAAGATCTTGGATTCTCGTTTTTCAAGACAGAGGCTTCAGTATCTTGTCAAGTGGAAGGGTTATGGCCAGGAGGATAATTCTTGGGTTGTTGCCTCCGATGTTCATGCTGACGATTTGGTTCGTGCCTTCCATTTGGCTCGTCCGGATCGGCCTGGGGGCTCTGGTGAGGGTTCGGCGACCCCTCCTCAAGGGGGGAGTACTGTTGTGAATTCTGTTGTGGGTTCTGCTCTTGGGCTCCCTCCGGTGGTTATAAGTGGTAGTGCTACTGTTTGTCCTTCACAGCAGTCATCAGGTGCTTCCACTTTGGATGGGGCTATTTAGTCTGGCTTCACCCTTTAGTGAGTGCCAGTTGTCCATTGTTTTTCTGGAGGATTCACATCTCTGCTTGGTTTCTCCTGCTGGATTGTCCAAATCATCAAAGATAAGTCCTGGCTTTGTTTTTGCAGTCCACATGCGGTGGACTTTATAGTTCAGTGAATTGCTATGTTTTTTCTTGTCCAGCTTTGTCTGTGTAAGGATTTATTCAGCCAAGCTGGAAGCTCTGGAGTCGCAGAGTTACCCTCCATGCCTTTAGTTAGGTGTGGAGATTTTTGTATTCTCTGTGGTGGATTTTTGTAGTATTTTAATACTGACCGCACAGTACTCTGTCCTGTCTTTTCTTTCTAGGTAGCGTGGCCTCCTTTGCTAAATTCTGTTTTCAGTCTGCGTTTGTAATTTCCCTCTCCTCTCACAGTCAATATTTGTGGGGGGCTGTCTTTCCTTTGGGGATTTTCTCTGAGGCAAGATAGTTTTCCTGTTTCTTTCTTTAGGGGTAATTAGTCCTCCGGCTGTGACAAGGTGTCGAGGGAGTGACAGGAACATCCCACGGCTACTTATAGTTGCGGTTTTAAGTTCAGGGTCTGCGGTCAGTATAGAGGCCACCTACTCCAGAGCTCGTCCATGCTGCTCCTAGGCCACCAGATCATAACACCCAAGTGCTTCACAGAAGTTTATAATGCAATAATAATTTGTATTTTTACAAGGGTAACATTCGAAATTAGACCCTAAAAGTTGTTGTTCAATTTGTCCTGAGTATGCTGATACCCCATATGCGTGGGTAAACCACTGTTTGGGTGCATGGCAGGGCTCAGAAGGGAGGGAGCACCGTTTGACTTTTTGAATTGTCTGGAATCAATGGTTTTGCCATGTCGCGTTTGGAGACCCCATGATGTACCTAAACAGTGGAAACCCCCAATTTTAACTCCAACCCTAACCCCAACACACCCCTAACCCTAATCCAAACCCTAACCACAAACCTAACCCCAACACACCCCTAACCCTAATCTCAACCCTATTCTTAACCCTAGCCACATCCCTAACCCCAGGGCCGGCTCCAGGTTTTTGAGGGCCCTGGGCGAAAGAGTCTCAGTGGGCCCCCCCCCTTTAACATATACCACGATTCATGATGCCCAGATACAGCGGAGAAATATAGGTATAGTACAATGCCAGATTTCACTTCTTACATGAGTGATAGCTATTGTAAATTCTGCAGTGTATATATACAGGGCAGGAGGAGTGGTACTGTGCAGTGTATATATACAGGAGGAGAGGTACTGTGCGGTGTATATATAGAGGGGAGTGGTACTGTGCAGTGTATATATACAGGAGTGGTACTGTGCGGTATATATATACAGGGGAGAGGTACTGTGCAGTGTGTATATATACAGGGGAGATGTACTGTGCGGTGTATATATACAGGAGTGGTACTGTGCTGTGTATATATACAGGAGGAGTGGTACTGTGCAGTGTATATATACAGGGGAGAGGTACTGTGCAGTGTATATATACAGGAGGAGTGGTACTGTGCAGTGTATATATACAGGAGGAGTGGTACTGTGCAGTGTATATATACAGGAGGAGTGGTACTGTGCAGTGTATATATACAGGGGAGAGGTACTGTGCAGTGTATATATACAGGAGGAGTGGTACTGTGCAGTGTATATATACAGGAGGAGTGGTACTGTGCGGTGTATATATACAGGACAGGAGGAGTGGTACTGTGCGGTGTATATATACAGGAGGAGCGGTACTGTGCGGTGTATATATACAGGAGGAGTGGTGCTGTGCAGTGTATATATACAGGAGGAGTGGTACTGTGCGGTGTATATATACAGGACAGGAGGAGTGGTACTGTGCAGTGTATATATACAGGACAGGAGGAGTGGTACTGTGCGGTGTATATATACAGGGGAGAGGTGCTGTGCAGTGTATATATATACAGGAGGAGTGGTACTGTGCAGTGTATATATACAGGAGGAGCGGTACTGTGCGGTGTATATATACAGGAGGAGTGGTACTGTGCGGTGTATATATACAGGAGGAGCGGTACTGTGCGGTGTATATATACAGGAGGAGAGGTACTGTGCATTGTATATATACAGGAGTGGTACTGTGCGGTATATATATACAGGGGAGAGGTACTGTGCAGTGTGTATATATACAGGGGAGATGTACTGTGCGGTGTATATATAGAGGGGAGTGGTACTGTGCAGTGTATATATACAGGAGTGGTACTGTGCGGTATATATATACAGGGGAGAGGTACTGTGCAGTGTGTATATATACAGGGGAGATGTACTGTGCGGTGTATATATACAGGAGTGGTACTGTGCTGTGTATATATACAGGAGGAGTGGTACTGTGCAGTGTATATATACAGGGGAGAGGTACTGTGCAGTGTATATATACAGGAGGAGTGGTACTGTGCAGTGTATATATACAGGAAGAGTGGTACTGTGCAGTGTATATATACAGGAGGAGTGGTACTGTGCAGTGTATATATACAGGGGAGAGGTACTGTGCAGTGTATATATACAGGAGGAGTGGTACTGTGCAGTGTATATATACAGGAGGAGTGGTACTGTGTGGTGTATATATACAGGACAGGAGGAGTGGTACTGTGCGGTGTATATATACAGGAGGAGCGGTACTGTGCGGTGTATATATACAGGAGGAGTGGTGCTGTGCAGTGTATATATACAGGAGGAGTGGTACTGTGCGGTGTATATATACAGGACAGGAGGAGTGGTACTGTGCAGTGTATATATACAGGACAGGAGGAGTGGTACTGTGCGGTGTATATATACAGGGGAGAGGTGCTGTGCAGTGTATATATATACAGGAGGAGTGGTACTGTGCAGTGTATATATACAGGGGAGTGGTACTGTGCAGTGTATATATACAGGAGGAGTGGTACTGTGCGGTGTATATATACAGGACAGGAGGAGTGGTACTGTGCAGTGTATATATACAGGACAGGAGGAGTGGTACTGTGCAGTGTATATATACAGGAGGAGTGGTGCTATGCAGTGTATATATACAGGACAGGAGTGGTACTGTACAGTGTATATATACAGGGGAGTGGTACTGTGCAGTGTATATATACAGGAGGAGTGGTACTGTGCAGTGTATATATACAGGACAGGAGGAGTGGTACTGTGCGGTGTATATATACAGGACAGGAGGAGTGGTACTGTGCAGTGTATATATACAGGACAGGAGGAGTGGTACTGTGCAGTGTATATATACACAGGAGGAGTGGTACTGTACAGTGTATATATACAGGAGAGGTACTGTGCAGTGTATATACTTCAACAGCCGCCCAGCCCAGGCCCCCAGCACCTGTCCTGTATATATATTATATACACTGTATCTATACAGGCTGTGCTGGGGGCCTGGGCTGGGCGGCTGCTGTAGTATATATATATATATCTCAGCTGCAGCCGCCCAGCCCATGGCCTCCCCAGGTCACCCAGTCCCAGACTGTCAGAACATACAGCGATATAGCATTGCACTCACTCAGGTGCTGGTAGGAGCTCCGTCTCCTTGATAAGTTCAGCAATGCAGACAGTCAGGAGATTCAGAGCAGGAGAACTCTCCGCCCACAATGTCACGCTGGCTGTGTCCTTAATTAACCCCTATGTGTGCCTGGCCCTGCACTGACAGTGAGAAGATGCTTGTGCCAGCGCAAATTGAAAGGGTAGAAAGGGTTAAAGCAGCCAGATGGCTCTATGACTGTGTGAGTGGGCCCCCCTGTCTCGTCAGGGCCCCGGCACTTGCCCGGCTAGGCCGGGTGTTGACGCCGGCCCTGCCTAACCCCAACACACCCCTAACCCTAATCCCAAGTCTAACCATAAGTCTTACCACAAACCTAACCCTAAGACATCCATAACCCTAATCCCAACCCTAACCATAACCCTAACCACAACCCTAACCCCAACAAACCCCTAACCCTAATCCCAACCCTATTCTTAACCCTAACCACAACCCTAACCCCAACACACCCCTAACCCTAGTCCCAACCCTATCTGTAATCCCTAATGCTAATGCTAACCCTAACACTAACCCTAACGCTAACCCTAATGCTAACCCTAACTTTAGCCCAACTCACTATAGCCCAACTCTAACCCTAATGTTAAAATGGAAATAAATATATATTTTTTTATTTTATTATTTTTCCCTAACTAAGGGGGTGATAAAAGGGTTTTTTTTATTTACTATTGTTTTTATTTTGATCACTGTGATAGTTTTAAATTTAAATTTCCTATTGTAGGGTGCCGGCCAGCAGATCTCGGCGGGCACACTGTGCCTGTGCCTGCCATTTTCTCCCGGAAGAAGATGCTGGCAGCCTGGGGGACATCATGGGGGGCTTTCAGCAGTACAGCGGGGATGATCGGGGGACCGGGGAACCGGGGGAGAGAGATTAAATGGAAAACATGACTTTTTTTGCGGTCGCCGGGGTTGGTAAAAACAGATCCGAATCATGTTCTCTGGGGTCTCAGCTATCCCGGTAGCCGAGACCCCAGAGACATTCCAACTCTGGGGGGTGCTATAACCTTAAACCTCAGCGCTGTTAAAAAGCGGCGCTGTGGTTTAAGTACCCTTAACTGTCATTGTTAAAAGGCGTATCGGTGGTCGTTAAGGGGTTAAGTCACATGACTGCAAATAAAAAGAACATGATGGAGAACCAGAGTTTCTCAGAAGCGAAATTGGTCAGAGGTTTACCAATCTGTGAACAACTGAATTTAAAAATTGTGGAACAATTTCAGAATAATATTCTTCTGGGTAAAATTGCAATGAGAGAAATAGTCTGGAGAAATCCTTGTGTACGAGGGATAAGGCTGTTGGTCCATATTGAATACTGGTAATCTATTGGCTCTCAGGTGGCACCTCATTAAAATCAGGCATAATTTGGTTATGCAAATGAACTCAGGAATAATTCCAGAAATCATTGTCTTTGAACGCAGTTTTCCATGCAACCCACAAATATAAGTTAAATAGTTCTATCATGCGAAGAAGAAACCATATATCAACCCAATCCTGAAATGCTGCCATCTTCTCTGAGCCAAAGCTCATTAAAAATGAACACTGTTCTGTGGTTAGATTAATCAAAATTTTAATTTCTTTATGGAAACTATGGATGCTGTAACTTAAGAGGGGAGTGACCATCCAGCTTATTATCAGTGCACACTTCAAAAGCCTTCTTCTCTGAAGGTATCGGATTCCATTAGTGCCTATGGATGGACAGTTTACATATCTTGAAAGACATTATAAATGCTGAACATCATATAGAGGTTAAGGATCAACCTATCCTTCCATCTAGTCACGGTCTATTTCAGCTAGGGCCAGTGGCGTAACTACAAAGTTATGGGCCCCTGTGCGAACTTCCAAATGGGGCCCCCCCCGCCCGCCCGCCATACAATTCAATGTAACCCCCATAGAATACAATGCAGCCCCCCTCATAGTATAATGCAGCCCCTCCATACAGGGGCAGTGAGAAAGACACAAGCAAATGGTGACGAGGGAGCAGGGGAGAGGGCACAAGGGGCAAGGAAGACAGCACAGCCCACACAGGGGTATATACAGCACAGCCCACACAGTGGTATATACAGCACAGCCCACACAGTGGTACATACAGCACAGCCCACACAGTGGTACATACAGCACAGCCCACACAGGGGTACATACAGCACAGCCCACACAGGGGTACATACAGCACAGCCCACACAGGGGTACATACAGCACAGCCCACACAGTGGTACATACAGCACAGCCCACACAGTGGTACAGACAGCACAGCCCACACAGGGGTACATACAGCACAGCCCACACAGGGGTACATAGAGCACAGCCCACACAGTGGTACATACAGCACAGCCCACACAGTGGTACATACAGCACAGCCCACACAGGGGTACATACAGCACAGCCCACACAGGGGTATATACAGCACAGCCCACACAGGGGTATATAGAGCACAGCCCACACAGGGGTATATACAGCACAGCCCACACAGGGGTATATACAGCACAGCCCAAACAGGGATATATAGAGCACAGCCCACACAGGGATATATACAGCACAGCCCACACAGTGGTATATACAGCACAGCCCACACAGGGATATATAGAGCACAGCCCACACAGGGATATATAGAGCACAGCCCACACAGGGATATATACAGCACAGCCCACACAGTGGTATATACAGCACAGCCCACACAGGGATATATAGAGCACAGCCTACACAGGGATATATAGAGCACAGCCCACACAGGGATATATAGAGCACAGCCCACACAGGGATATATAGAGCACAGCCCACACAGGGATATATAGAGCACAGCCCACACAGGGATATATAGAGCACAGCCCACACAGGGATATATAGAGCACAGCCCACACAGGGATATATAGAGCACAGCCCACACAGGGATATATAGAGCACAGCCCACATCTCATCTCTCCCCCCCAACCCCGATAATGGCCCCACAGTCCAGTTAAAAAAACCCCACTCTCCTCACCTTTCCTTTTGCCCGCGCTGCTGCGCTGCTCCCCTGCTCCTCTGCTCCTGTCTCAGCAGCTGCAGTCTGCCCAGGACACAGCAGGTGCGCGATGATATGACGTCATCGCGCACCCGCAGTGTACTGTCAGAGGCAGAGCGGGGCATGATGGGAGGGCGGAGGGGAGGGGGAGGAACAGTGCAGCGGCCCACTACTGGCACCGGCTCTTCTGGCATTTGCCAGAAGTGCCCGATGGCCAGTCCGGCCCTGCTCTGACCTGCCGGCCCCGGGCCCCTGACCTGCTGGGCCCGGTCGCAATGGCGACCGCTGCGGCCGCAGTAGTTACGCCCCTGGCTAGGGCCTTTCAGCAAGACCATGCAAAACCATGTACTGCTTCCATCACAACAGCATGGCATTGCAGAAGAAGAGGTAGGAGATGAACTTGTAAAGGTTTTGAATTTGTAAAGTCTTCTAAACACTCTGTCCGAAAACTTCTCATATATTATTGTATTGACCTGCTGTTTTATGTGATATATTGTGATGTTTTCCAGTTTTCCTGGTTAGTTAGAGGTGACAGTGTTTACTGTTAGTACCAGCCCAGATTGGATGGAGTTAAGTGGACTTAGGAAGGTAATTTCTAGTTGTTAGAGCATTGGAGAGAAGTTATTGAAGTTGTATTCAGTTGTAGGCCACAAGTGAAAAGTGTTCAGAGACAAAAGATCTAAGGATAGCAAGTTCCAGAGCAGATGCACAAGCAACCGATTTCTTACACGGCCAAACCAATAGGCTGAAATTAATTCTGCTCAATAGTAATATTAACATACCAATTAAAAATATTTTACATTAATATTAATTGTATCACTTAATATAGAGCAGAATTAAATATGCTGACATCCCCTATATACCTTATTAGCCCGCAGAAAGCCCCCTATATACTCTATGAGCTCACATACCCCCTACATACCATAAGAGCCTCCACACAGCCTCTTATACAGTGGCTTGTGAAATTATTCATGCCTATTGGCTTTTTACCTATTTTATTACATTACAACCTGTGATTAAATATTGTTGTAATCTGATTTGTGTGTAATGCATCAGCTCTAAATAGTCTAAGTTGGTAAAGTGAAGTGAAAAAAATATAGGCATAAATTAAATTTATGAGATCAAATAGCTAAAATTTGGCAGTTCCCGCAAACCGCAGTACTAGTACGGCGGCATGATTGTGCGGTCTCACGTTGAGCGCCACGGCGATTGCGTGTGGGTGTCAGCTGTATGTGACAGCTGACACCCTGCAGCAATGCTCACGATCTGTGCTAGCGCCAATCGTGGGCATTTATCTCCTCTTATGCCGCTGTCAATAGTGACAGCAGCATAGAGAACAATCATGCAGGGAGGGGGCTCCCTGCGCTCTCCCACTGGAACAACGAGATGCAATCACATTCATTGTTCCGGTGGTCTCCATCAAGACCCCGGATCCAAAATGGCCACGGTGGTCCTTCTGGGTCCTTCAGTAAGGTGGCTTGTCAGCACCTGCTGAGAGCAGGCGCTGGCAAGCCTCCTACACTGCCTGTCAGATCGCTGATCTCACACAGTGCTATGATGGGACAATGTTATAAAGTTAAAAAAAATTAGAATGTATAAAAATATATATAAAATATCCCCAAATAAAGAAAAATTTTTTTTTCCAATAAATCCATTTATTTATGTAAATAAAAAAACAAACAATAAAAGTACACATATTTGGTATCGCCACATCCGTAACGACCCACTCTATAAAACTATCACAATGAACACCGTAAAAAAAGAGACATAAAACAATGCTTTATCATCATACGGCAGAACAAAAAGTGCAATAAAACGCGTTCAAAAAGATGGATATAAATAAAAACGGTACCGCTGAAAACGTCATCTTGTCCCGCAAAAAACAAGCTGCCATACAGCTCCATCAGCAGAAAAATAAAAGATATAGCTCTCAGAATAAAGTGATGCAAAAACAATTTTTTTTTATATAAAATAGTTTTTATTGTGTAAAAGCACCAAAACATAAAAAAAATATAAATGAGGTATCGTTGTAATTGTACTGACCCGAAGAATAAAACTGCCTTATCAATTTTACCACACGCGGAACGGTATAAACGCCCCCCCAAAAGAAATGCAGGAATTGCTGGTTTTTGCTCATTCTGCCTCCCAAAAATCGGATAAAAAGTGATCAAAAAATGTCATGTGCCCGAAAATGGTACCAATAAAAATGTCAACTCTTCCCGCAAATAACAAAGACCTCACATGACTCTGTGGGCCAAAATATGTAAAAATTATAGCTCTCAAAATGTGGTGATGCAAAAACTATTTTTTGCAATAAAAAGTGTCTTTTAGTGTGTGACAGCTGCCAAACATAAAAACCCGCTATAAATAGTATATCAAACCCCCTTTATTGCCCCCTTAGTTAGGGAAATATAATAAAATAAAATAAAATTTATTTTCATTTTCCCATTAGGGTTAGGGGTAGGGTTGGGGCTAACGTTAGGTTTGGGGCTAGAGTTAGGTTTAGGGTTGGGGCTAGAGTTAGAGTTAGGGTTAGGGTTTGGATTACGTTTATGGTTGGGGCTAGGGTTGGGATTAGGGTTGGGATTTGGGTTAGGGGTGTGTCAGGGTTAGGGGTGTGGTTAGGGTAAGGGTTGGGATTAGGGTTAGGGGGTGTGGTTAGGGTTATGGTTAGGGTTAGGATTAGGGTTAGGGGTATGTTGGGGTTAGGGGTATGTTGGGGTTAGGGGTGTGTGGGGGTTAGGGGTGTGGTTAGGGTTGGGATTAGGGTTAAGGGTGTGTTCGGATTAGGGGTGTGGTTAGGGTTATGGTTATGGTTGGGATTAGGGTTAGTGGTGTGTTGGGGTTAGGGTTGGAGTTAGAATTGGGGGATTTCCACTTTTTTCCATTTTACAAATGGCGTCTGATCTCAATTCCAGCCAATTCTGCGTTGAGAAAGTAAAACGATGCTCCTTCCCTTCCGAGCTCTGCTGTGCACCCAGACAGTGGTATACCCCATGTATGGGGCATCAGTGTACTCAAGACTAATTGGACAACAACTTTTGTAGTCCAATTTCTTCTGTTACCCTTGTGAAAATAAAAATTTGGGGGCTAAAAATAATTTTTGTAAAAAAAAAAGGATTTTTTATTTTTGCTGCTTTGCATTATAAATTTTAGTGAAACACTTGGGGGTTGAAAGTTCTCAACACATCTTGATAATTTCCATGGGGGTCTAGTTTCCAATATGTGGTCACTTGTGGGGGGTTTCCACTGTTAAGGTACATCAGGAGCTCTGCAAACGCAATGTGATGCCCGCAGATCATTCTATAAAAGTCTGCATTCCAAAACAGCGCTCCCTTCCGAGCTCTGCCATGCACCCAAACGGTGGTTCCCCCCACATATGGGTTATCAGCTTGCTCAGAACAAATTACTCAACAACTTTTGTGGTCCAAATTCTCTGGATACCCTTGGCAAAATAAAAAAATGCGGGCTAAAAGATACTTTTTGTGAAAAAATAATGATTTTTTAATTTTCACGGCTCTACATTAGGGGTTGAAAGTGCTCACAACACATCGAGATAAGTTCCTTGGGAGGTCTAGTTTCCAAAATGGGGTCACTTGTGGAGGGTTTCCACTGTTTAGGCACATCAGGGGCTCTCCAAACATAACATGGCGTCTGATCTCAATTCCAGCCAATTCTGCATTGAAAAAGTAAAACGGTGCTCTTTCACTTCCGAGCTCTGTCATGCACCCAAACAGTGGTTTGCCCCCATATATGGGGTATCAGCGTACTAAGAACAAATTGCACAACAACTTTTGAGGTCCAATTTCTCCCGTTACCCTTGGGAAAATAAAACAATTGGGGTGACAATTTCATTTTTGCAAAAAAAATATGTTTTTTTTTATTTTTACGGCTCTACATTATAAAGTTCTGTGATGCACTTGGGGGTTCAAAGTGCTCACCACACATCTAGATAAGTTCCTTAGGGGGTCTACTTTCCAAAATAGTGTCACTTGTGGGGGGTTGCCACTGTTTAGGCACATCAGGGGCTCTCCAAACGCGACATGGTGTCCGATCTCAATTCCAGCCAATTGTGCATTGAAAAGTCAAAAGGTGCTCCTTCCCTTCCGAGCTCTGCCATGCACCCAAACAGTGGTTTACCCCCACATATGGGGTATCGGCATTCTCAAGAAGAATTGTACAACAACTTTGGGGTCCAATTTCTCTTGTTACCCTTGGTAAAATATAACAACTTAGATCTGAATTAAATTTTTTGTGAAAAAAAATTAAATGTTCATTTTTTTTTAAACATTCCAAAAATTCCTGTGAAGCAACTGAAGGGTTATTAAACTTCTTGAATATGGTTTTGTGTACCTTGAGGGGTGCAGTTTTTAGAATGGTGCCACTTTTTGGCATTTTCTGTCATATAGGCCCCTCAAAGTCACTTCAAGTGTGAGGTGGTCACTAAAAAAAATGATTTTGCAAATTTTGTTGTCAAAAATGAGAAATCGCTGGTCAACTTTTAACCCTTATAACTTCCTAACAAAAAAATATGTGTTTCCAAAATTGTGCTGATGTAAAGCAGACATGTGGGAAATGTAATTTATTAACTATTTTGTGTGATTTGACTCTCTAATTTAAGGGCGTAAAAACTGAAAATTGCAAAATTTTTAAAATTTCCGCCAAATTTCCATTTTTTTCACAAATAAATGCAAATCATATCAAAGAAATTTTACCACTATCATAAAGTACAATATGTCATGAGAAAACAGTCTCAGAATCACCATGATCCGTTCAAGCCTTTCAGAGTTATGACCTCATAAAGTGACAGTGGTCAGAATTGAAAAAAATGGCCTGGTCAGGAAGTTGAAGACAGACTTCAGGGTGAAGGGGTTAAGAAAATGTTAAAATGAAAGGCTTCAAGATCAGAGAGGTGGAATCATGCGTTTACCTTGTGCACCACTTGCACAGCCTGCTGATGTGGGCTTACCTAGTGGTACATTTAAAATATGACCACTTCTGCTGTAGTCCAAACTCTCCTTTAAATCATTCCTCCCTCTTTCCTCTACATTTGTTTAATGAAATATAAGGTTGTCGATTATATGGTTAATTCCAAATTAAGAGAAATTGACATTAATGTGTTATTCTCTCTACCCAATAGTTATGAGTTTCTGATTCAGCATTGAAACTTTATCTAGAATTAATGCACAGTGGTAATCCTGTATGTTTGGTGAAGTGGCAATTAAATATCACTTATGTCCATAAATTATTGATTATAAATAGAAATAGATCATGTTAACATCTTATATATGACAATTTTTTTATATATGATTTTTTGTTTACATTGCAAAATCCATGTTTTATAATTATGTACTTTTTTAACATATTTTCATTTAATTACTCTGACTACAGTCTGCAATATATCAGTTTTACTTGCATGTCATAAAAAACATAATGCCGGATAGTAGGAAATTATGAATAACAGAAGATTAAAATATAGTTTAAAATTTATATTTTTAAGGCAATACAGAGAGATGGCTTTGCTCAAGCTGTCATCAGCTGCCATGACAGTAAATAGATGGCTGACATACAGCTGACAGACATACTGCATCAATTTGTGGTGCTTATGCCAATAAACTATCAAATGAAGACACACTAAGCACTAGAAACTACTCACAATTTTAGTACAGTTGCTAGTGTTCAAACTTTACTTGACCACTTACCAGCTTATCAAGGAGATCTTTACCTAATGCCAAACAACATTGTAGGCTTTTGCAGACATCAGCTATCGAGATGTATTAGAAAGTTCATGTCTTGAAGTTCCATAGGGAAAAACTCATTTTTAAATATTCGAGTTTTTTAAATAAGTTTTTTTTAGTAATGACAAATTTCTTTATTTTGGGAGCATTTTTTTACTTTTAAATTCAAAAATACATACTTACCTATTTTTGTAAAATTTTGTGTTCTCCAAATGTTACATAGTTACATAGTTATTAAGGTTGAAAGAAGACTGTAAGTCCATCTAGTTCAACCCATAGCCTAACCTAACATGCCCTAACATGTTGATCCAGGGGAAGGCAAAAAAACCCCATGTGGCAAAGAGTAACTCCACCATGGGGAAAAAAATTCCTTCCCGACTCCACATACGGCAATCAGACTAGTTCCCTGGATCAACGCCTTATCAAGGAATCTAGTGTATATACCCTGTAACATTATACTTTTCCAGAAAGGTATCCAGTCCCCTCTTAAATTTAATTAATGAATCACTCATTACAACATCATACGGCAGAGAGTTCCATAGTCTCACTGCTCTTACAGTAAAGAATCCGTGTCTGTTATTATGCTTAAACCTTTTTTCCTCCAGACGTAGAGGATGCCCCCTTGTCCCTGTCTCAGGTCTATGATTAAAAAGATCATCAGAAAGGTCTTTGTACTGTCCCCTCATATATTTATACATTAACATAAGATCACCCCTTAGTCTTCGTTTTTCCAAACTAAATAGCCCCAAGTGTAATAACCTATCTTGGTATTGCAGACCCCTCAGTCCTCTAATAACCTTGGTCGCTCTTCTCTGCACCCGCTCTAGTTCAGCTATGTCTTTCTTATACACCGGAGACCAGAACTGTGCACAGTATTCTAAGTGTGGTCGAACTAGTGACTTGTATAGAGGTAAAATTATGTTCTCCTCATGAGCATCTATGCCTCTTTTAATACATCCCATTATTTTATTTGCCTTTGTAGCAGCTGCCTGACACTGGCCACTGAATATGAGTTTGTCATCCACCCATACACCCAGGTCTTTTTCATTGATGGTTTTGCCCAGAGTTTTAGAATTAAGCACATAGTTATACATCTTATTACTTCTACCCAAGTGCATGACCTTACATTTATCCCCATTAAAGCTCATTTGCCATTTATCAGCCCAAGCTTCTAGTTTACATAAATCATCCTGTAATATAAAATTGTCCTCCCCTGTATTGATTACCCTGCAGAGTTTAGTGTCATCTGCAAATATTGAAATTCTACTCTGAATGCCCCCTACAAGGTCATTAATAAATATGTTAAAAAGAAGAGGGCCCAATACTGACCCCTGTGGTACCCCACTGCTAACCGCGACCCAGTCCGAGTGTGCTCCATTAATAACCACCCTTTGTTTCCTATCCCTGAGCCAGCTCTCAACCCACTTACACATATTTTCCCCTATCCCCATTACTCTCATTTTATGTAACAACCTTTTGTGTGGCACCGTATCAAAAGCTTTGGAAAAGTCCATATATACTACGTCCACTGGGTTCCCTTGGTCCAGTCCTGAACTTACCTCTTCATAGAAGCTGATCAAATTAGTCTGACATGAACGGTCCCTAGTAAACCCGTGCTGATACTGGGTCATGAGGTTATTCCTCTTCAGATACTCCAGCATAGCATCCCTTAGAATGCCCTCCAGGATTTTACCCACAGTAGAGGTTAAACTTACTGGCCTATAATTACCGAGTTCAGTTTTTGCCCCTTTTTTGAATATTGGCACCACATTTGCTATACGCCAGTCCTGTGGTACAGACCCTGTTATTATGGAGTCTTTAAAGATTAAAAATAATGGTCTATCAATGACTGTACTTAGTTCCTGCAGTACTCGGGGGTGTATCCCATCCGGGCCCGGAGATTTGTCAATTTTAGTTATTTTTAGACGCCGCTGTACTTCCTGCTGGGTTAAGCAGGTGACATTTAATGGGGAATTTTTATCACTAGTCATTTTGTCTGCCATGGGATTTTCTTTTGTAAATACTGATGAAAAAAAGTCATTTAGCATATTGGCTTTTTCCTCATCCTCATCCACCATTTCACCCAGACTATTTTTAAGGGGGCCAACACTGTCATTTTTTAGTTTCTTACTATTTATATAGTTAAAGAATATTTTGGGATTATTTTTACTCTCTCTGGCAATGAGTCTCTCTGTCTCAATCTTTGCTGCCTTGATTTGCTTTTTACAGAATGTATTTAATTTTCTGTATTTATTTAATGCCTCCTCACTACCTACTTCCTTTAATTCTCTAAATGCTTTCTTTTTGTCCCTTATTGCGCCCCTTACAGCTCTATTTAGCCATATTGGTTTCCTCCTATTTCTAGTATGTTTATTCCCATACGGTATATACTGTGCACAGGTCCTATCCAGGATGCTAATAAATGTCTCCCATTTTCTTTGTGTATTTTTGTGTCTCAGGATATCGTCCCAGTTAATTGCACCAAGATCCTCTCTCATCCGTTGGAAATTTGCCCTCCTGAAGTTTAGTGTCCTTGTCACCCCCCTACTACCCATCTTATTAAAGGTTACATGAAAACTTATTATTTTGTGATCACTATTCCCCAAGTGACCCCCAACACTTATATTTGATATGCGGTCTGGCCTGTTGGTTAATATTAGGTCTAGCAGTGCCCCCCTCCTTGTTGGGTCCTGAACCAGTTGTGAAAGGTAATTGTCTCTCATAGTTGTCAAAAACCGATTACCTTTGCTGGAACTGCAGGTTTCTGTTCCCCAATCTATTTCAGGGTAGTTGAAGTCCCCCATAATAATGACTTCTCCTTGAGTCGCAGCTTCATCTATTTGCTTTACGAGGATATTCTCCATTGCTTCCATTAGTTTTGGAGATTTATAACAAACCCCTATCAGTAATTTATTATTTTTTCCCCCTCCCCTTATCTCCACCCACAGAGACTCTACATTTTCATTAGATTCACCTATATTATCACGCAGGATGGGTTTTAAGGTCGATTTTACATACAGACACACCCCACCCCCTCGCTTATCTGTACGGTCATTTCTGAAAAGGCTATAGCCCTGCAAGTTAACAGCCCAGTCATGGCTCTCATCCAGCCACGTCTCAGATATCCCCACCATGTCATAATTATGCTCCAACAACATTAGTTCTAATTCATCCATTTTGTTGGCGAGGCTTCTGGCATTAGTATACATGCACTTGATGTTACTCTCTGTACCTCTATTCTTTCTTAAATTACTAACTGTTCTAACCCCACCCCCCATGCCACCGCCACCCCCAACTTCCTTATTTGTGCCCAGGTCTCTATCTGCACTATCTTCCCCTCCTATAAAATGAATACCCTCCCCCCCAATCCCTAGTTTAAACACTCCTCCAGCCTTCTAACCATTTTCTCCCCCAGCACAGCTGCACCTTCCCCATTGAGGTGCAGCCCGTCCCTAGCGTAGAGCCTGTAGCCAACTGAGAAGTCGGCCCAGTTCTGCAGGAACCCAAACCCCTCCTTCCTACACCAATTCTTGAGCCAAACTGTAATGTAGGCAATTAAGCTTTTTAAAGTTTGGATAATTGTAGGTCTGTTTTATTTCATTTTAAGCAGTCCAATCAAAATGTTTATCCTCTTAATACATTACAATAATCATATTATATAGCGCTGTGTATAATTGCTCATTTTGTTTTTCTACCAAGTTACTTCATCTCTTTTCTTTGCTCTGTGTAGAAACAGGAAGTCTCTTTTTTATGCATTTATCATTCCTTTCTGCAATTCCTTACCCAGCTGCTCCCTCCTCCCCCTGCCAGAGACTTTTGCAGTGACTGATGACTCATGCAGGGAAAATAGACTTCCTGTTTCTACATAGAGCTTAGAAGAATTCAGCAAGTCAGAAAATGAAAAATGAAATTAAAAACAAAAGAATTAGCTGGGTAGAAGGGCAAAATGAGCAATTGTAAGTGCACAGTGCCATGTACAATGATGATTGCATTATAGCAAGAGGATAAACAATTTGATGGGAGTTCTTTAAATTGTTAAACAATATATTTTTTATTCAGAGTACTTCTTCAATTTGTGAGTGCAATAACTAAAAATTGTCTCAACATATTTGAAGTTATGTCTAACAGGAACCCTCTGCATGTTGCTCTTTTCTATTTTTCTTGTTCTAATGTGTTAAATATCCTTTAAGAACTGTTCAGTCCTTTATAACTTAATTCTGTCACTAGTTGTTCCTTTCTGTCTGATAATTCATGATGCACGTATCTTCATTTAGGTCATGCCATCACAGGGTGACCCGCTAAGATTTACATGGCTTTATGATCCCTTCAGGAGGTCACCATTTTTTCCAGAACTTCCTGTGTGATGAAGGAGGGGCAGACACTTTTAACACAATTAATGATGATTATTACGCAGTTAGTATTTCATAGTTTTAATGTAGTGAAACACCAACCACCAGAGCAAGGGACCTAACTCCAAGAAAGAGACATGGCAAGGGTATACATATAATTATAATATTCCTTTATTTTGTAATGGTCATAACATATATATATATGTGCATATTTTGGAAGGATATAAAAATACAATCACAGAGATAAAATCACAAAAATTTAGGTAAAAACTATATAAGTAGATATAAGGTATGCCAAAAAAGGAGATTAATATCAGGACTCTCATAAAAATGGAAAAGAATAAAATAAAATAATATAATGTGAACACAAGTTCTAAAAAAGTATAAAAATATATATCAAAAGTGAGCGTATAACACAAAAATGTCTATGGGGTTTTTTGAATAAAGTAACCCATGATACAATAAAATCTGACCATATGGCCAACCACCATATAAAAAAGTGCAATGCGCAAACAAACAATGTGGTAAATAACCAGGAAGTAACACTGTGCAAAAGTAGCAATATGTAAACAAGAAAGTGATAAGGGGAGATTATTGGGAGAGTACCTGTACCTTAAATGGCGACACTAAATCCAACCAAAGCGCACCCCGACGCGCATTTCGGATATAGAATCCTTCCTCAGGGGTTGGTAGAAGTAAAGTACAAGGGGTTTATATATCTAACCGACGTGCTCCGGCGTGCTGATGTGAGTATGAAGTGAAAGGGGCCAGATCTGACTCACCATAAGGGGTGTGGCTTACCCATAGGCTATTATGGAAAGGGGGAGAAAAACACCAAGCTGCAGGTGACCTGCTGTATGGCCATATCTATAGTATACTATATAAAAAGGAGCACTATATAAATGTACCATAGTGTATTGGTAGCAAGGTATGGCTATATTGAAACGTACACTGATACGAAGGCAAAAAAGTATATATATGTGCATCAGGAAGTCCTGGATAAACCATTTCTACAAGAAGGATATAAAATAAAATATACAGATTGATAGGGTTACAGGAGCAATATATGTATGTTACTCCGGATATAAAGAAAGGACCAAACAAGGACAAAAAAAGAGAATAAAAAAAAGGGGGTGGTAGGAGAAAGTATAGTTAGTATATTGTGCATTACAGTATAATGGATAGTGATATATTAGGCTACTCGCCGAAATCTAATCAGAAAAAAACAATTAGAAAATACATACATGTGTACCAGGAGGTACTGGATGAGCATAATAATAAAAAATACAAAATACATAATAGTCCACTGAATGTACAAAAAAAAAAAAATATGCCTATAAAAAATATATAATCACTGCCAATATATACTACTGAATATACAAAAAAGAAATTGTAAATGTGACAAAGACAAGGATGATATAATCCCAAAAACATAAACTATCTCATCCGAACACCATATGTATACATATACACCAGAAGGTGCTGGATGAGCATGATAATAAAAAAATAGTAAAATATATAATGGTCCACTAAATAAACAAAAAAGTGCCTGAAAAATAATCACTACAGATGTATGCTACTGAAAAAAGGGAGAAGAAAAATTATATATATGACAAAAAATATGATCCCGTAAAAAAGTTATCTCATCCAACCTCCAAGACAAGAGTGATAATTGTCCCATAACATGCATCAGGTGGTACAGGATGAATAAATTTAGGATGGATAAGCCACATAATTGTGCAAAAATATGAAGAAATATAAGAAACTAATTATGTGTATGACAAGTGAGATGTAATATGCATCAAGAAATACTGGGTGAAAAAAATGAAGAGAAATATAATAATAATATGACAGAATACGCCAGTCATGGTTCAATATATAACACAATAATACTTCTGAGTATGTAGACACGTAACCTATGCTAAATAATATATAGACAGCCTATAAATATTCTGCATATATTAAAATTACAGATGTAAGAAAAGTGCGGGTACAGAGAAAGTACAAGCAAAAAATTTGAAGAATTCTTCCTCTGTGGATGAAGAGACCATCAAATGTTCCAAAAAAGATAGGTCACGCCTGTGAAGGGAGTAACACCACGACTCCAATAAATTCAGAACCACAAGGTACGTAGGGTAAGTAAGATCTGGAATAAAATTAGCAAATTAATATATAATAAAATGACATAATTGAACACATATGCGTGAGTGCGTACACACATGAAAACGGTGTACACACATCCATGCATACATATACATAATAAAAAAATAATAAATGAAAAAATTAAAAAGGATTAAAACACCTTGAATAGAATAATATGAAGTTAAAAATAGTTTAAAAATACCGAGGTTTACAGAAAGGGGGCAAAGCTTAAATTTTCATTCAGGCCAAGTGGGGAAACAGTATCTAAGGTCCATATCCACTTGGCCTCCATTCTAGCCAAAGGTACACTAATCTTGCCCCCTCTTTCATTTAACTTAATCATATCAATGCCTATCACTTTCAAAAGTGAGGCATCACAGTTGTGGTGGATCCTGAAGTGCTTAGGAATTGTTTTTAGTAGAGAGATATCCTCCGCATCTTTTGCAGCCAAAATACCTAAGATATGTTCCCTAGTCCGGATTTTTAGTTGGCTAGTAGTGAGTCCCACATAAATAAGGGGACAAGGACAAGTTGCGTAGTATATTACAGCTTTGGATGCACAATTTATGGTATGTTTAATCTTATATCTGGTTGTGCCCCTTGAATCACAAAATTCCTGAGCTCTTAAAATATTGGGGCATGCCACGCATTTCCCACATGGTTTGCATCCTGTTTGCAACCTAGGACAAGATGGAAAAGAAGGGGGAAGAATGGTGTTATGTGCGTAATGGCTTTGTACAAGATAATCACCAAGATTTCTCGACCTCCTATAAGTGATATTAGGCTTTTCTCCAATATATTTTTGTAAAATGGGATCAGATTGAAGAATTGACCAAGATTTATCCATATACGATTGCATCAGTTCGGCTTGGCCATGGTATTGTGTGATAAACCTAACCGGTTGGTTAGAAGCAGATTTTTTATTAGAATAAAGGGCTTTATGTCTGGTTATGTGTCTGGCCCGATTATAGACTTTTTTAACGGAGCGCCTACTATAGCCTCTCTCCAAGAATCTCTTTTTTAGATCTTCAGCTTGTATATTGAAATCCGATTCGTCAGAGCATATCCTCCGTAACCGCAGAAATTGTCCTATCGGTATGGACCGTATCATGGCCGGAGGATGTGCCGAAGTGGCATGAAGTAAAGAGTTCACAGAAGTGGTCTTTCGATATAGATCGGTGCATAGACAGCCATCCTCACCCCTTCGAATAGTAACATCAAGAAATTCAAGCATATTGTAATCTGATTTATATGTTAGGTGTATGTTGTAATCATTCTGATTCAACAACATCATGAATTCTTTGAGCGTATCAACAGATCCTTGCCAGATCAGAAAAATATCATCAATGTAGCGTGTCCACATAAGGACACGCTCCATTGATGGCATCTGACCTGACATAAAGAGGTCCCTCTCCCACAGCCCCAAGAAGAGATTTGCATATGCAGGCGCAAAAGAAGCACCCATAGCGGTACCTTGGAGCTGCAGGTAGAGGGACCCCTTAAATAGAAAAAAATTGTGTGATAACGAGAATTCAAGCAATTGGATCACAAATGCACCCATAGAGGTAGACATAGATGAAGTCTGTGCAAAATATTGGACTGCCTTAATCCCATCAATGTGGCAGATATTGGTGTAAAGAGATTCTACGTCACAGGATACCAATAGTGTGTCATCTTCAATGCTAAGCCCATCCACTTTTTTCAAAAATTCAGTGGTATCTTTTATGAACGATGGTAGTTCCTCTACTAACAGTTGCAGTTTGGCATCAATAAATTTGTTCACATTTTCGAGATAGTTTCCGCATCCGGAAATAATTGGTCTACCGGGAGGTACTGTCTGATTTTTATGAACCTTCGGTAAGAGGTAGAGTGTAGGTACCATAGGCTCAGAGACTTGAAGGGCTGTAAATAATTCCTTAGTGATTACCTCATTATCCCATGCCATTTTCAAAGAGGATGTAAGCTCAGATTTAAATTTGTCTAGGGAATTATATGTCAATTTTTTGTAACATTTACCATCCCTCAATTGTCTAAAAGCCTCACTTTCATACAGTGTCTTAGGCCAGATCACTATATTCCCACCCTTGTCAGCCGGTTTAAAAATTACATCATCCAGGGCCTGTAATTTATTTAAGGCCAATCTCTCATCTCTACTAAGATTATCTGTGTTTGGGTAGAGGGGAATCTTACCAAAGTCCCTGCTTACCGTTTTAACAAAAGCATCAATTACCGGGTAGGCTGACAAGGGTGGGAATTTCTTGGACCGTGGTTGAATCGATTTAGGAACCTTACCTCCCCGGGGTTCATTATGCTTCTGTGCCAGTTCATGTAGGATGGCTAGTGCCTCCTGCTCCGCCTCTGTTGGGAACATTTGTAACAGATTTTCATTATGGAAGTATTTTTTAAAAACTAATTTTTTCGCGAATAGATGGAGATCTTTGACCGCGGTAAAATAATCAAATTGTGCCATAGGACAAAACATAAGACCGCGCCCCAAGATGTCGATCTCAATGGGAGACAAATCATGGGAGCTTAAATTGATTACCTTTAAATTGTTTCTTGAGTTCTCTGGAGTATATCCATATGGTCTTTTCGCAGGTAAATAGCGTGGCTCCCTTTTACGCTTGGGGGTCGAAATGGTAGAGACTATAGAAAAGGCGGAAGAGGAGGCTCCAGACACATCACATATCGGTGGGTTAGATGCGGTTGATGGGTCTGATGTCGGTTAGATATATAAACCCCTTGTACTTTACTTCTACCAACCCCTGACGAAGGATTCTATATCCGAAACGCACGTCGGGGTGCGCTTTGGTTGGATTTAGTGTCGCCATTTAAGGTACAGGTACTCTCCCAATAATCTCCCCTTATCACTTTCTTGTTTACATATTGCTACTTTTGCACAGTGTTACTTCCTGGTTATTTACCACATTGTTTGTTTGCGCATTGCACTTTTTTATATGGTGGTTGGCCATATGGTCAGATTTTATTGTATCATGGGTTACTTTATTCAAAAAACCCCATAGACATTTTTGTGTTATACGCTCACTTTTGATATATATTTTTATACTTTTTTAGCACTTGTGTTCACATTATATTATTTTATTTTATTCTTTTCCATTTTTATGAGAGTCCTGATATTAATCTCCTTTTTTGGCATACCTTATATCTACTTATATAGTTTTTACCTAAATTTTTGTGATTTTATCTCTGTGATTGTATTTTTATATCCTTCCAAAATATGCACATATATATATATGTTATGACCATTACAAAATAAAGGAATATTATAATTATATGTATACCCTTGCCATGTCTCTTTCTTGGAGATAGGTCCCTTGCTCTGGTGGTTGGTGTTTCACTACTTTCAAGTGGTTTCCACTTACTCTATTTTGTTTTCACTGGGGTCTCCATAAGTAAATATCAACATATATTTCAATTGATATAAGTATATATTGCCCCTTTAGTGTCAACATTTTTCTGTTTAATAGTTTTAATGTAGCAGATTGCAATTCAGCCTCGCTGACTGTCTACTGATAATCTATTAGATAAGGTAGGAGAATACAGAGGAGTGGATAATTACACTGGTATCACAGCAGAGATTTTACTGTCTCTATCTGCTCATGTGATGCTGCACTGATGGGATTGATAGAAGGAAGACCTTAGAGGAGAAAGAAGCATAGTGGTATCTGAAATTCAAGATGGTGCCTGAGGAGAAGAAAATCGGTTTGAAGTGGATGTATATATGTAAGAGAGTGGAAAAATGCCACAGTGCTTCTTTAAAGTATGTGAATATATTGATAAAAGCATAGTATAATTGAATAGATAGCAATGCAAATTTTATGTGACTTAATAGAGGTTTAAATCAAAAAGTAAAAACAACAAAAAAACTTGTGAAACATTAGAACTATGATAAAACTATTCTGTATTAGGGTCCTATCATGACATCTTTAGATAAAACACTTCCTTTGCAGCAGTCTTTACTGTGACTGTAGGTCAGCAGACATGATATAAACTGCAACATCTTTTACCTGTCTATTTACGGATGACTGAATTAAAACTAGCTGAAAGGTACACTTTTGGTTTGCTAAATAAGTACTATAAAATGTTCACCCCATAAGATTATTTCTGATTATAATATAGGATATACTTGGCACACTCTCGTGGGTCTGATGCAATAGGGTGTTTACTATAATACATACAGTATTCACAATGTTCACAAACGTTTCGGTCAACAAAGGACCTTCATCACTGTGCTCTATAAAAAGCGAGAAAAGGGTATATGGCACAGACCCTTAAGAGAGAATATTGCATCAAAAAACGTGGCATAAGCAGGAAATCCTGAATCCAGACCCGCGGCAGATACCGCGTCTGTCTCCTCCTCTCCAGCTTCATTTATGGCTTGATCGGCTGGTTTATAGCCCTCTATCTTCAGGATTTCCTGCTTATTCCACGTTTTTTGATGCAATATTCTCTCTTAAGGGTCTGTGCCATATACCCTTTTCTCGCTTTTTATAGAGCACACTGATGAAGGTCCTTTGTTGACCGAAACGTTTGTGAACATTGTGAATACTGTATGTATTATAAAGTCACTGAATCAGAAAACAGCTGACCGCACCATCCAATTTCAGGCTTTGTGAACACACCGGCTGTCAGCAGACGCTGGCCAGCTGATCTCGGGTGCCGAGCCCAGAAGACACACTGTTGTAAATCATTAGAAGGAAGAAGTGGCAGCACTCACCGATCTTCAAAGCAGATGAATCTTTATTGCATTAAAATCTTCACGGCTCGGGGTGCATATACAACGGAGTGCACAAGCTCAAAGAACGGCCGTTTTGCGCTGCTTGAGCGCTTCAACGGGTTTGTGAATTCACAAACCCGTTGAAGCGCTCAAGCAGCGCAAAACGGCCGTCGTTTGAGCTTGTGCACTCCGTTGTATATGCACCCCCGAGCCGTGAAGATTTTAATGCAATAAAGATTCATCTGCTTTGAAGATCGGTGAGTGCTGCCACTTCTTCCTTCTAATGACTGTATGTATTATAATAAACACCCTATTGCATCCGACCCACAAGAGTGTTCCAAGTATATCCTATATCATATCCTAAGGTCTGCGCACCTACTTCTTCGGCACCTCCACCCTCGGGCTGTGCTTACCATTTATTGTACTGCACTATTTCTGATTATAGACCCTGCTTTATATTAGTCAGAGCAGTAAATGCAAAGAAAGCAAAATGTCTCAATTTAGTGGACTGAGTCCATCAATGTAGCATGGATATCATGTTATATAGTTATATAAGTTGAAAAGAGACTCAGGTTCATCAATGTGAACCTTTCTCTACCAATTATACATCCTTTGTTACTGAATTATCTATATCCCTCAAAGTCATTTCCACTGAGGAAACCATCCAGCTCTTTTTAACATCTGTTATAGTGTCTACCATTACTATCTCTTGCCAGCACTTTTTAGCTGATTGTTTGCCAGCTACAGTATAAAAATAGGTTACCATAAGAAAATACATTTATGTCTGAAGTGGAAACCCCTCTGTAGGAAACGTTTTAGGAGTTTTAGGAGGTTTCACACATTTGCCAAGTTTTGATCAAATCAGGTTATCGATTGATTGATCAGAGGCAAGGTCACATAACCAGAGTCTGTTAGGCCATGTGCACACGTTCAGTATTTTTCGCATTTTTTTCATGTTTTTTCGCTATAAAAACGTGATAAAAATGCAAAAATAACGCTAACATATGCCTCCCATTATTTTCAGTGTATTCCGCATTTTTTGTGCAAATGTAGCCTTTTTTTCCGCGAAAAAATCGCATCGCGGAAAAAAAAGCAACATGTTCATTAAAATGCGGAATTGCAGGGGATTCCACACACCTAGGAGTGCATTGATCTGCTTACTTCCCGCACGGGGCTGTGCACACCATGCGGGAAGTAAGCAGATTATGTGCGGTTGGTACCCAGGGTGGAGGAGAGGAGACTCTCCTCCACGGACTGGGCACCATATAATTGGTCAAAAAAAAAGAATTAAAATAAAAAATAGTCCTATACTCACCTTCGATGTCTTCCCGCCTCTCCGCTGCATGCTGCCGCTTTGGTTTCTATAGCTGGTGTGCGGTGAAGGACCTGCGATGACGTCACGGTCTTGTGATTGGTCGAGACCGGTCATGTGACCGCTCACGTGACCGCGACGTCATGGAAGGTCCTGAACCACACCGGCATCTATAGGAACGGACGCCTGCAGGTGAGTATAACCATTTTTTTTATTTTTTTTATTATTTTTAAACATTCTATCTTTTACTATAGATGCTGCATAGGCAGCATCTATAGTAAAAAGATGGTCACACTTGTCAAACGCTATGTTTGACATGTGTGACCAACCTGTCAGTCAGTTTTCCAAGCGATGCTACAGATCGCTTGGAAAACTTTAGCATTCTGCAAGCTAATTACGCTTGCAGAATGCTAGAAAAACGCGAAAAAAACGGAAAAAAAAACGCAAAAAAAAAAATGCGGATTTCATGCAGAAAATTTCCGGTTTTCTTCAGGAAATTTCTGCAAGAAATCCGGACGTGTGCACATACCCTTAGGGTACCAAGCTTGTCTGAATCTCAGATACCCAGTCACAAGTTTTTATTACAAACAAAAAGAAAAGGGGAATGGCTTAATTTAGTACCTATGGAAAAAGATACGTACGTTGAGAATAACAAAGTCAAAAAATTATTGATTCTCCTGAATTCCTTCAAACTAGCTCTGCCTAGTTTCCTATGCTTTTAGCAGCAAAGAAAAGCTTAAAACAAAAACACCCTTATATCAGAGCCAACACCATGTGTTATTGCTTTTATGAATAATACTTATAAAGCTAATATAAAAATACAAAATTATCAAAGATATATATCTATATAAATTGTCTAAATGATAATCAGAGCATAGTATAAAATATTTACCATACTAAGACTTATAGATGCACCATTTCAATATTAACCCCTTCACAACCTTAGATGTATCCATACGTCCAGGTTGGGAAGTATTTCCTGACCTTGGACGTATGGATACATCCAGAGGATTTTGCGCACACAGGAGCTGTGCGCGATCGCAGATGGGTGTTCAGCAGACATAACAGGGGGGGCTGTCTGCTTCATCATGACAATGTGTCTGAATACAGAGTTCTGAAAATCAACCAGTTTTTGATGAAAAATGGCATGACAACGGTTTCTCTCCCCCCTTACTCGCCTGACCTAACCCCATGTGACTTCTTCTTAGTCCCAAGAATGAAGAAAAACCTAAAGGGAAAGTGTTTTAAGAACATAGAAGAGGTTGAGAAAAAACAGCTGGAGGCATTTAACAGCATCAGTTCAGAAGAATATAAAAAATGTTTTGTACAGTGGAAAAAAACATTGGGACAAGTGCATATTATCTCATTTTGAAGGGGATTAATGTTTTCAATACATTATCTTGAATAAAAAAATGTAAATAAGTAATTCTTGTTTTTTGGGGGGTACCCCCTAGTGTGTATATATACATATTTATATTCACTGCTCAAAAAATAAAGGCAATACTTAACCAACACAATGTAACTCCAAGTCAATCACACTTCTGTGAAAGTTAGGAAGCAACACCGATTATGAATCAATTTCTCCAACTGCTGTGCAAATGGAACAGACAACAGGTAGAAATGATAGGCAATTAGCAAGACAACCCCTTTAAAGGAGTGGTTCTGCAGGGGGTGACCACAGAGCACTTCTCTGTTCTCATCGTTTTTGGCTGTTGTTTTGGTCACTTTTGCATTTTGTCATCGCTCTCACCCCTAGAGGTACTGTACAGTGGAATGAGCCAGTGTCTGCAACCCACAGAAGTTTCTCAGGTAGTGCAGGTCACCAAGGATGGCTCATAAATGCAAGCTGTGGCAAGAAGGGTAGCTGTGTCTGTCAGCACAGTGTCCAAAGCATGGAGCAGATAGCAGGAGATATGGAGGGAGCCACAGGAGGGCAACAACTCAGCAGCAGGACCGTTACCTCCTTCTTTGTGCAAGGAAAAACAGGAGGAACAGAGCCAGAGCCCTGCAAAATAACCTCCAGCTGGCCACTATCTGTCACGTCTCCCGGGTATTCTTCTGTGGGGGGAGCTGCGCGCCGCAGCAAGGGAGCTGAGAGCAGAGTGCTGGGGGACTCACAGGGTAGCAAACAGGACCTGAACTACATGACAGGGAAAGAGGTGGCTGAGGGCGGCACCAGATGCCGGGGTGCAGAGGAGGAGGTCAGAAAAAAGAACATTAATAAAATTCTGGAAAACGGCAGGGATGTTAGTGAGACCGAAAGGCATTACCAGGTTTTCAAACAATCCCTCAGTCATCAGGAATGCTGTTTTCCATTCATCCCCCTCCCGGACTCTATTAATGTTATAATCCCCCCGTAAATCGAGCTTAGAGAACCATTTGGCCCCCATGAGTTGGTTGCACAAATCGGGAATCAGAGGGAGAGGGTAAGTGTTCTTTACAGTAATCTTGTTCAGTTCCCAAAAGTCGAGGCATGGTTGCAAACCACAATCCTTTTTCTTTACAAAGAAAAATCCTACGGCCATGGGTGAGACAGAAGGCCAAATATGCCCCTTGCGGAGGCTCTCTGAGATGTACTGTTTTGTGGCTTGGTGCTCCGGACAAATGAAACAGACGAACCTTGGGTAATTTGGCTCCTGGGACTAAATCAATGGCACAATCAAAAGTTTGATGTGGTGGAAGAGCCTCAGCCCCGCTTTCGGAGAACATGTCTTTGAAATCCTTAAGGTATTCCGGAATACCCTCCAGACCGACAGATGACACAGATACAGATTTTACTGGGTTGACAAAAGGTCCCAGGTTACAATCATGGACCATTATCCTTACATCCCTATTGAGTGATCTCCCCCGTCACCCAATCAATGACAGGATTGTGGCGTTGCAGCCAAGGCATCCCTAGTACCAATCCCGCAGGCAGATTATTCATAACAAAACAACTTAATTTTTCCACATGAGTGGAACCCACTTTCAGAAAAAAGACATCAGACATGAAACAAATTTCATCCCAGGTAAGAGGGGATGAATCAACAGCAACAATTGTAACAGGGTCTTTCAGCCTGACTGTCCCTATCTTATTAAGTATCACAACTTGGGCATCAATCAGATTAATGGAGGAACCACAGTCAACAAATGCGGTGGTCACGACAGGACTGCCGGCAAGTTCCAATTCCACCTGGAGCACAGTTTTAGCAAGCGAGGAAAAATGTACCTTGGAGTCTGGACAACTTCCTCGATTGTTGCCCAGACTCAGTTGTTTTCCGACGGTTTCACTGAAGAAAGGCAGGAGGGACAGTCCCTTTTCCAATGTCTAGATGCTCCACAGTAAAAGCATAGTAGGTTGTCTCTATGGTGCCTTCTCTCTTTTTCCTTTACCAAGATAGACCCAATCTCCATGGGTTCAGGTACGGGTGCAGCATCACACAATTTGGAGTACAAGGGAGTCTCTTGTTGCATCACTCCTCTGCCTGCATCATGGTGTCCTCCAGGGTATCAGGAGGAGGATGTAATGCCAGAGCAATCTGAAGATGGTCAGACAGGCCTCTGCGGAACAATCCCCTCAGGGCATTGTCATTCCAAGATACTTCGGCTGCCCAACACCTAAACTCTGAGCAGAACCATTCAGTGGAGTGCCTCTCCTGTGTCATACTCATCACCATATCCTCTGCCAGATGCACTCTATCAGGCTCATCATAAATGTGCCCCAGAGCCCCAAAGAACAGGTTCACAGACATATGTTCAGGAGCAGAGGAAGTGAGAGAGAAAGCCCATGCCTGTGGAGCCCCCCCTTAGCAAGGACATTATGACCACCCACACTCTGCCTTTCATTTCCAGAGGCCCGGGGACACAATTCAAAGAACAACTTGCATCCCTCCTTGAAGACCCTAAACAATTTTTTATCTCCGGAAAAACTCTTGTGTAATTTTATCAGTGGCTCGGGGCCCGCTAGGGATACATCAGTGGGGTCCCCCTCCCTGAGCCCCGATGGAGCAGACCCCTGTAGAGCGCCTGCCACATCTCTCTACACCTGTTGGTGTGAGTGAACCAGGACTTGCTGCTCCATGGACAGGTTCTGCTTAAGCTGGGAGTGCTCATTATCCTGCCCTGTGAGAGCCTATACCAGATCCATAATATACTAAAACCCCACCACCAGGGAAAGACTGTAGGGTCAGCTATAATGTCACGACTCCCGCTGTTGCAGGGAGAGCTGCACTCCGCAGCAAGGGAGCTGAGAGCAGAGCAGCGGGAACTCACCGGGTAGCAAGCAGGACCTGAACCATGTGACAAGAAAGGAGGTGGTCGAGGGCGGCACCAGATGCCCAGGTGCAGAGGAGAAGATATATACTGGAGAGAAGATAATCATGCCAAGATCGAAACCAGGAGATAATGAGGTAACCAAGGGGTGAGGCGGAAGAATATTCAGAAAGGGAGCCAAAGGTCAGAAAACCAGCAGCACAAACAAGCAGAGTAAAGCACGGAGAGCAAAGCAAACAAATGCAACCGAGCACATACTCAAGGGGTCAGACACACGGACTAAATGAAAGTATAGCTGACAGGGAATCCTAGTCTGGAGTGTGTATAAATTTGTAATTTGATTTTCCATTTTGATGTTGAGTATCCTTGCAAATTTAGACCTCCATGATATATTAATTTTGATTTACATTGATCATTGTTATGTTTTATTGGTCTCAACGCATTCTACTATATAGTGAATAAAGATTTCAACTTGAATTTTTCATTCAGTGATATCTAGGATGTGGTATTTTAGTGTTCCCTTTATATTTTTGAGCAGTGTATATAAACTGCAGGCCAGCTAGTGGCATAGACATTTTGCTGCACACTAAATATAAATATATATTGTAATGTTGAACGGATAAGCGAGGGGGAGGGGTGTGTCTATATGTAAAATCATCCTTAAAACCCATACTGCGTGATAATATAGGTGAATCTAATGAAAATGTGGAATCCCTGTGGGTGGAGATAAGGGGAGGGGGGGAAAATAATACATTACTGATAGGGGTTTGTTATAAGTCTCCAAAAATAATGGAAGCAATGGAGAATATCCTCATAAAGCAAATAGATGAAGCTGCGACTCAAGGAGAAGTCATTATTATGGGGGACTTCAACTACCCTGAAATAGATTGGGGAACAGAAACCTGCAGTTCCAGTAAAGGTAATCGTTTTTTGACAACTATGAGAGACAATTACCTTTCACAACTGGTTCAGGACCCAACAAGAAGTGGGGCACTTCTAGGCCTAATATTAACCAACAGGCCAGACCGAATAGCAAATATAAGGGTTGGGGGTCACTTGGGGAATAGTGATCACAAAATAATAAGTTTTCATGTATCCTTCAATAAGATGTGTAGTAGAGGGGTTACAAGGACACTAAACTTCAGGAGGGCAAATTTCCAACGGATGAGAGATGATCTTGGTGCAATTAACTGGGACGATATCCTGAGACACAAAAATACACAAAGAAAATGGGAGACGTTTATTAGCACCCTGGATAGGACCTGTGCACAGTATATACCGTATGGGAATAAACATACTAGAAATAGGAGGAAACCAACATGGCTAAATAGAGCTGTAAGGGGCGCAATAAAAAGTGACAAAAAGAAAGCATTTAGAGAATTAAAGGAAGTAGGTAGTGATGAGGCATTAAATAAATACAGAAAATTAAATAACTTCTGTAAAAAGCAAATCAAGGCAGCAAAAATTGAGACAGAGAGACTCATTGCCAGAGAGAGTAAAAATAATCCCAATATATTCTTTAACTACTTAAATAGTAAGAAACTAAAAAATGACAGTGTTGGCCCCCTTAAAAATAATCTGGGTGAAATGGTGGATAAGGATGAGGAAAAAGCCAATATGCAAAATGACTTTTTTCATCAGTATTTACACAAGAAAATCCCATGGCAGACAATATGATCAGTGATAACAAAAATTCCCCATTAAATGTCAACTGCTTAACCCAGCAGGAAGTACGGCGGCGTCTAAAAATCACTAACATTGACAAATCTCTGGGCCCGGATGGGATACACCCCCGAGTACTGCAGGAATTAAGTACAGTCATTGATAGACCATCATTTTTAATCTTTAAAGACTCCATAATAACAGGGTCTGTACCACAGTACTGGCATATAGCAAATGTGGTGCCAATATTCAAAAAGGGGACAAAAACTGAACTCGGGAGTTATAGGCCAGTAAGCTTAACCTCTACTGTGGGTAAAATCCTGGAGGGTATTATAAAAGATGCTATGCTCGAGTATTTGAAGAATAACCTCATGACCCAATATCAGCACGGGTTTACTAGGGACCGTTCATGTCAGATAAATCTGATCAATTTCTATGAAGAGGTAAATTTCGGACTGGACCGGAACGCAGTGGACGTAGTGTATATGGACTTTTCAAAAGCTTTTGACAGTGCCACACAAAAGGTTGATACGTAAAATGAGAATAATGGGGATAGGGAAAATATGTGTAAGTTCGTTAAGAGCTGGCTCAGGGATAGGAAACAAAGGGTGGTTTTTAATGGAGCACTCTCGGACTGGGTCGCGGTTAGCAGTTGGGTACCACAGGGGTCAGTATTGGGCCCTCTTCTTTTTAACATATTTATTAATGACCTTGTAGGGGGCATACAGAGCAGAATTTCAATATTTGCAGATGACACTAAACTCTGCAGGGTAATCAATACAAAGGAGGACAATTTTATATTACAGGATGATTTATGTAAACTAGAAGCTTGGGCTGACAAAATGGCAAATGAGCTTTAATGGGGATAAATGTAAGGTCATGCACTTGGGTAGAAGTAATAAGATGTTAACTATGTGTTTAATTCTAAAACTCTGGGCAAAACCGTCAATGAAAAAGACCTGGGTGTATGGGTGGATGACAAACTCACATTTAGTGGCCAGTGTCAGGCAGCTGCTACAAAGGCAAGTAAAATAATGGGATGCATTAAAAGAGGCATAGATGCTCATGAGGAGAACATAATTTTACCTCTATACAAGTCACTAGTTCGACCACACTTAGAATACTGTGTACAGTTCTGGTCTCCGGTGTATAAGAAAGACATAGCTGAACTAGAGCGGGTGCATATAAGAGCGACCAAGGTTATTAGAGGACTGGGGGGTCTGCAATTCCAAGATAGGTTATTAAACTTGGGGCTATTTAGTTTGGAAAAATGAAGGCTAAGGGGTGATCTTATTTTAATGTATAAATATTCGAGGGGACAGTACAAAGACCTTTCTGATGATCTTTTTAATCATAGACCTGAGACAGGGACAAGGGGGCATCATCTACGGCTGGAGGAAAGAAGGTTTAAGCATAATAACAGACACGGATTCTTTACTGTAAGAGCAGTGAGACTGTGGAACTCTCTGCCATATGATGTTGTAATGAGTGATTCATTACTTACATTTAAGAGGGGACTGGATGCCTTTCTTGAAAAGTATAATGTTACAGGTTATATATATTAGATTCCGTGATAGGGCGTTGATCCAGGGAACTAGTCTGATTGCCGTAAGTGGAGTCGGGAAGGAATTTTTTCCCCAATGGGGAGCTTACTGTTTGCCACATGGGTTTTTTTGCCTTCCTCTGGATCAACATATTAGAGCATGTTAGGTTAGGCTATGGGTTGAACTAGATGGACTTAAAATCTTCATTCAACCTTAATAACTATGTTACTATGCTACTATGTTGCGCTCACTAAGTGTCTTGGAGGACACTCGCTTGGCAGCAGGACAATCACAGACAGGCACGGTTTTTCACATAAACAGACCATGTGGTTTATTATACTCTCAGCATAAACCACTGTAGACCATGTTAGGTATCACAGACCTCACATCGCCCTTTACTTCATCATATATGGCTTTACAAAACATTCACTATTCAAGCCTGTATCTCTCCAGTCACCGGGTGACTGCACAGTTCAACAACTGTCCTATGTTAGCATACACAGTTCTTTCCCCGTACATGGGCTTACCTCTTAGGAGCTCCTGCTCAACAGGTTGACTCTATGTCAGTCCTGGCTTCACCAGCACAGAAGCCGTCCCAGGCTATGTAGGTACACCGTCTCTCCAGGTGCTTCCAGGAAGACTCCACTGGCAGGAGATACCAACACCGACCTTCTAGGACCTACAGCACACAGGCCACTCAGTGCCAAAGCCCAACCATGTGCTGTTCAGGAAACCTACTCCCAGGATTTCCAACACAGGCTTCCAGGACCTTGCACTTGGACCAAACAGATCCAAACACTCTGACCATGTGACCCACACCCTGGTCACATTATCTAGGTGTAACCACTCCCCCAGGTGGGAGTGTGTGTGCCTAGTTTGACCCGCCCATCTCTCATAACTAGCCCTGTCAGCTACCCTTTAAAACAACACAGCTTATTTGTAGGACTACAGGTCCCAGAACATCCTTTCTTCAGGCTGACAGTGCAGAGTGTCTTCCTCTGCGACACACATACCGGCCATTCACAATAATTCCAGGTTTTGACTCATTACCACAGTTATTCCTGCAATTGCCATGCATTCCTATGGCCTCAATACGCCTCCATGCGTATTCTGGGAAGACCATACAGCACCCCCTAACTGTAACAGGGGTCATAGCAACACAATAAATATATATATATATATACTGTATATATATAATATATATATATATATATATATATAGTGGGTACAGAACGTATTCAGACCCCTTAAAATTTTTCACACTTTGTTGCATTGCAGCCATTTGGTAAATTCAAATTTTTTTTTATTTTTTTCTTATTAATGTACACTCTTCACCCCATCTTGACTGAAAAAAACTGAATTGTAGAAATTTTTGCATATTTATAAAAAAGAAAAATTGAAATATCACATGGTCATAAGTATTCACACCCTTTGCTCAGACACTATCATTTATGTCACATGCTGTCCATTTCCTTGTGATCCTACTTGAGATAGTTCTACTCCTTCATTGGAGTCCAGCTGTGTTTAAACTGATAGGACTTAATTTGGAAAGGCACACACCTGACTATATAAGACCTCACAGCTCACGTGCATGTCAGACCAAATGAGAATCATGAGGTTTAAGGATCTGGCCAAGGAGCTCAGAGACAGAATTGTGGCAAGGCACAGGTCTGGCCAAGATTACAGAAGAATTTCTGCAGTACTCAAGGTTCCTAAGAGCACAGTTGCCTTCATAATCCTTAAATGGATGAAGTTTGGGACCACCAGAAGTCTTTCTAGACCTGGCCGTCCAGCCAAACTGAGCAATCGTGGGAGAAGAGCCTTGGTGAGAGAGATAAAGAAGAACCCCAAGAGCTCCATGGATGCAGTAGGGAGATGGGAGAAAGTTTAACAAAGACAACTATCACTGTAGTCCTCCACCACTCAGGCTTTTATAGCAGAGAGGCCCAACGGAAGCCTCTTCTCAGTGCAAGACATTTGAAAGCCCTCATAGAGTTTGCTAAAAAACACAATAAGTTGTCCCACACTATGAGAAATAAGATTCTCTGGTCTCATGAGATTGAAATAGACCTTTTTGATGAAAATTCTAAGTGGTATGTGTAGAGAAAACCAAGCACTGCTCATAACCTGCCCAATACAATCCCAACAGTGAAACATGGTGGTGGCAGCATTGCAGTTCACTATGTGCAATGGGGGTGTTTTTCAGCTGCAGGAACAGGACGACTGGTTGCCATTGAAGGAAAAATGAATGCGAACAAGTACAAAGATATCATGGATGAAAACTTCTTCCAGAGTGCTCTGGACCTCAGACTTAGCCGAAGGAAGGTTCACCTTCTAACAAGACAACAACCCTAAGCACACAGCTAAAATAACAAAGGAATGGTTTCAGAACAACTCTGTGACCATTCTTGACTGGCCCAGCCAGATCCCTGACCTAAACCCAATTGAGCATCTCTGGAGAGACCTGAAAATGGCTGTCCACCAATGTTCACCATCCAACCTGACAGAACTGGAGAGGATCTGCAAGGAAGAATGGCAGAGGATCCCCAAATCCAGGTGTGAAAAATTTGTTGCATCATTCCCAGAAGACTCATGGCAGTACTAGCTCAAAAGGATGCTTCTACTCAATACTGAGCAAAGGGTCTGAATACTTATGACCATGTGATACTTCAGTTTTTCTTTTTTAATAAATTTGCAAACATTTCTAAATTTCTGCTTTTTTTTCAGTCAAGATGGGGTGCAGAGTCTACATTAATGAGAAAAAAATGAACTTTTTTGAATTTGCCAAATGGCTGCAATGAAAAAAGAATTAAAAATTTAAAGGGGTCTGAATACTTTCCGTACCCACTGTTTATATATATATACATATATATATATATATATATATATACACATATATATATATATATATATATATATATATATATATATATATATATATATATATGTACACAGATAGATGGTGCTCTGTGTTGTCTGAATATAAAAGAATGTAAAAATATTTTGTATTTTGCTTTATAGCTGTATTTATATTGCACTGTTTCATATTTAAAAATTGTTGTTTTGTTGCCAACATTCACATAGTGCATTAGGGACAAACAATACAAAGCTAAAATATAAAAGTCTTAATCCCCCAAATACCTTTTAGAATAGTAAAACTCAAAGCAACACATTATCGCTCTCCAAACTAACCAAAAAATACCTAAGCATATGAAAATAATACATATTTATATATTATTGTCCCAGAACCACAAATGAGAGATAGAAAAATGCCTATTATGATGTCCAACCCATATGTTCACATACTAAATATTGAATTCATTACTAATATTAAATAAATATGGCTCACCCTGGGCTTTTATTGACTTTTTCAAATCTAATTATTGTTTAACTGACATTGATTTTATTCATGAGTTCCAAAGTGTGCATTAATAAGGCCATTTGTAAACATAAACTACATCTTACTTCTTTTTTGCTTTCAGTGGTTATTGCCGATCTCTGACCTGACAAGGTCGCAGAGTAGAGTGTGTTTGTAATCCATTAACCAAATATTTCAGCACTAATAGCGGTATTTACCGCCATTTCTCGATAGAAAACATTGCTAATGTTTCTATTTTACTTCACCAGTACTTTGGATGGGAATTAAAAAATGTGGGTAATATTTCCTTGACAGTATTTAATCTTTTGTCCTTGTATAATGGAGGCATCTATGTTTCAAGAAATCATTTGCTTAGCGCTACATTAGCATAAATCCACTTCAACATTATAAAAAGAGAAACGAGATCACAAATCATTTAAAAATCTCTCTTTTTTTCTATTTTCTATTTTGCATTACCTATATTAATAACTTAATAACTGTGCAAATACTACAGAATATTATTTGGTGCTAAAACAATTTTCTTAAAAACATTTAACCACTTGGAATAAAATATTTTATTTAAGTTATTATTAATCTAATTGTTCTTCATTTAAATTGTTATTTTATTCTAGATATTGTAAAGCTGCAGTAGCTTCGTACGCAGTGAAGAAGCAGTGACCCACAAATTCAAACACAAAAGTCTCTTTTATTGTGTTACTTCACACAGTCAATATAGTATACGGCTTCTTCATACAGTCCATTAATAATGCATGGCTATATGATGCAGTCAATACACAGGCCGAACTTCCCTCTGTCCAGTTTCCCTGGGTGTCCGCACGCCGGTAACAAGTCTCGGTACTCACTCAGCGCACTGCAGTCTTTATCCTCTGGAGTGCAGCCGGATACACATAAGACAGCCCAAGACGCAGGGTGTCAGTCCTCTGTACTCACTCAGCGCACTGCACTCTTTATCCTCTGGAGTGCAGCCGGGTACAAATAAATGCATATAACTTCAGTGATCAGTTTACACCAGTTCAATGCAATACATTTCACATGGCTTTAGATTTGCGTCCCTAAACAGGCCAGACTTCCCTTGTCCAGTTTCCCTGGGCGACCGCACACCTTCTCAGTCTCTATACGTCTTCATACACACAGCCTCATATGTTGCAGATACTACTCACGCCAGCCCTCCTCTGACTAGTTCTCGTGGGTGTCCTGCATCGCTGTATCACAGTCTCTTACAGACTCTTTACTCACACAGCCTCATATGTTGCAGACACTACTCACACCAGCCCTCCTCTGACTAGTTCTCGTGGGTGTCCTGCATCGCTGTATCACAGTCACTTACAGACTCTTTACTCACACAGTCGTACACAGTTCAGGATATCCTCCGGATAGCAGCCGGGCACCATATCCACCTGTTTGCAATCGTTGCACATGCTAGTCCTCTTTCGGGCACAGGACATCCACCTCCGGGCACAGAACATCCACCTCCGGGCACAGGACTGTCCACATCCGACTCCTACGGGCACAGGACATCCACCTCCGGGCACAGGACTGTCCACCTCCGGGCACAGGACTGTCCACCTCTGAGACCAGTACCATGGACGACTTGCATCTCTGTGTACGCTGCGGGTGCCAGGCTATTCAGCTGCCCTGGGTACTGGCTCTGCTGGCCTCCATGCACTCTGCAGACCAGCACACACCAGACTGACACTGACGTGCACCTCGCACACCTGACACGGCCTGACATGGCCGACACGGCCTGCACGCCCTGACACGGCCTGCACGGCCTGACACGGCCTGACACACCCATACCCCTTGCTGCAGGGTTTTTAAACACACACAAACCTGTGGCCTTCAGCCGCCTGGAAAACCCGGACCGGAAATCCGTGACTCTCATGCACACCTATGGACTTCATCCGTTTGCATGCACATTCTGGGGAGAACAAACAGCGCCCCCTAGCTGTATCAGAGGCCACAGCCTCACAATATTCTATGCTGAATTGTCTTACCTCAATTTGTAATAATAATGATTTACAGGTTTAAAGTTAAAATAAAGTGATTTGATTAATTTATTTAGGAAAATTATAATTAAAAGGTCATTTTCCATCACATCATTTTAAGCTGATTGCTAGAATATATTATGAATTATAATTTATGGAGTCCTGATTAGTGTTGAGCGATACTTTCCGATATCGGAAAGTATCGGTATCGGAAAGTATCGGCCGATACCGTCACAGTATCGGAATCCAATCCGATACCGATACCCGATCCCAATGCAAGTCAATGGGACGAAAATATCGGAATTAAAATAAACCCTTTCTTTCCTTGTAGGTTAATTCTACATGAAGGAAAACAACTAAGAATAATGTAGGATGTATTGGGGGAGGTGGCGGAGACATTAAAGGCACAGGGGTTTATCCCAATCAAATAGAATAGCAGTATTTTTAATTTTTTTATGACGTTCGGCGTTAGAAAGAATTTGACTATGTTAATTTTTTATTTATTTTGTCAGATATTGATGTTTCACTACTTCCACGCCCTTCACCCTATTTTTTACTTCTCCCACACTTTCTTCTTCATTATCCTCATCATCAGCTTCTGTGACATCAACTTCTTCACCTTATTCATCTTCTTCTTTTCTACGTATATATATTTTTTTTTTTTTACATTGTTCATATTCTTTTTATTTAACTATTATCTTTTTTATATTCAACTTCTTCATCATATTCTTATTTGTGACAGGCATTCCCGTAGTTGTTATCTATAAAAGTTTGAAGATTACACCTTCCGTTCTGCCTGTCACAAAACAGTTACATTTGTCCGCGTTCAGTTTGGCCTGCAGCATCAGGCTTTATCCAGGGGCACCACGAGGAGGAACGGACTCACCCCCATACACTGCTTAGTCTTCTTCTGCTTATAATTTAGATAATATCTTTTGCTCTGATATTTAGTCTTATGCTTAATGTTCTTCTGCTCTTTGTTCTGCAGCCTCTTGTTCTTCTGCTTCTCGGTCTTCCAGGTTGTCGTCGTCATCTCCAGGGTCGTCATCTCCAGGGTCGTCGTCATCGGGGTCGTCGTCATCGGGGTCGTCGTCATCGGGGTCGTCTTCAGGGTCATTGTCTCCAGGGTCGTCGTCATCTCGGTGGTTGTCGTCTCTGGTGTCGTCATCATCTTAGGGGTGGTCTTCCGGGTCATCGTCTTTCGGGTCTTGAACTTGGAAATGTAGCAGAAGGTACAAGAAGGCTGAGAAAATGCCGAGAAACAGCTGATGGAACTGGAACTCGGATGGCTACCCGAAGGTCCAAGAGCCAATGGAACTACCGAGGACCAGCTGACGTTACTGGAACCCGGTTACTAAGCAGGAGGTACCCGTGCCTGAAAGCACTACCAAGGACCACCTGACGTTGGTGGAACTCGGATACCCAGAGGGAGGCACCTAAGCCAAAGGCTCTGCCCGGAACCAGCTGACGGTACTGGAACCAGGATGGGGAGCAGAAGGTACAAGAGCAAAAGACACTGCCGAGAACCAGCTGACGGTACTGGAACCCGGATGGGTAGCCGAAGGTCCAAGAGCCAATGGAACTACCGAGGACCAGCTGACGTTACTGGAACCCGGTTACTAAGCAGGAGGTACCCGTGCCTGAAAGCACTACCAAGGACCACCTGACGTTGGTGGAACTCGGATACCCAGAGGGAGGCACCTAAGCCAAAGGCTCTGCCCGGAACCAGCTGACGGTACTGGAACCAGGATGGGGAGCAGAAGGTACAAGAGCAAAAGACACTGCCGAGAACCAGCTGACGGTACTGGAACCCGGATGGGGACCTATTCAAGCTTGTCTTCCTAGGGCCCCAACTGGCGGTGTGTTAGAGCCCAGGGACAGCAGGAGGAGGAGCAGGGGGAGGGGAGTGTAGGCCGAAGCCTGCACAGGCGGCAGCTTTGGGTGTGTTGTGTCTGCGTGGCTTTTGCAGGACACGTTGCCGGCTACACAGCAGGGGAACAGCTGGCGGTGCTGGACCCCACTGACACATTGGCGAGGTGTTTGGCTCTGTGCAGCCAGCACTTCCGGACAGCAACTAGCGTTGTTGGAGCCCGGGCTCTGCAGGTGGAGCAGAGTGTAGGCCGAAGCCTAATTGAACCGATTTCAAAAGTCACCTTTAACCCCCCCTCAGGGGTTACAAAGTAGAAGAGCCACAGCTTATGCAGCAGCAGTGCTGCGCAAGTCAAAGGTTGCTCTTGTAATTTTTCTCCTTGCACACGCTGAATGGAACACGTATAACATTTAGCCCTTTATACAGTCAAACTGTGTAATGGAGGCGAGAGTTCCCTTTGTAATGAGACGCAGCACAGGTGTCAAGAATCCCACCTTGGTGCTGGGTGCAGCCTCCCGAGCGTTGTTATTTGCTGTACAGGAGTCTGCGCTGTCGTGTTATCCCCTGGCCTAGCGCCGTTAGCGCTGCCCATCTTCTGGCATCATGTAATGTCGGCCGGTGCGGTTCGCGATGCCCCTGAATCCCAGCCCCGCAGTGTCTTAACATTGTTAAAACACTGCGGGGCTGGGATTCAGGGCCTGGCGCAGCACATATGTTCGCCTCTCACACTCGGGTCCTTACACCCGCTTCAGACTGTGCGGCGTCATCTGATCCCTTATCGCATGCCACGGCCATGAAGCCGCACAGTCCGAAGAAGGCGGAAGGAGAGGAGGGACAGGCGAACTGATGCACTGATCCTGCCCATGAATCGCACCCTCGCAGTCCCAATAAATAAGACACCGAGGGGCGTTGTGTGGGTCAGGGCGGCTGCAGAGGCGCAGCCAGCCAAACAATGATGCCAGAAGACGGGCAGCGCTACCAAGGGGGTTGCAGCGTGTCATTACAAAGGAAAGTCACACCACCGGGACGGTTAAATGGTCACACAGAGGACACATTTCAGACGTGTTTTCAGTTCCACATGTGCGAGGAGAATACGTTTCTGAGCCACCTTGCACACATGCAGCATTACCGCTGTACAAGGTGGCTGGATAACGTAAAAACGCCTGGGGGAGGGGGGACAGGTTCCCTTCAATTTCAGTTCTTGTGTCTGCGTGGCTTTTGCAGGACACGTTGCCGGCTGCACAGCAGGGGAACAGCTGGCGGTGCTGGACCCCACTGACACATTGGCTGGTGTTTTTCTCTGTGCAGCTAGCACATCTGGGCCCCAACTGGCGGTGTGTTAGAGCCCAGGGACAGCAGGAGGAGGAGCAGGAGGAGGAGGAGCAGGGGGAGGGGAGTGTAGGCCGAAGCCTGCACAGGCGGCAGCTTTGGGTGTGTTGTGTCTGCGTGGCTTTTGCAGGACACGTTGCCGGCTACACAGCAGGGGAACAGCTGGCGGTGCTGGACCCCACTGACACATTGGCGAGGTGTTTGGCTCTGTGCAGCCAGCACTTCCGGACAGCAACTAGCGTTGTTGGAGCCCGGGCTCTGCAGGTGGAGCAGAGTGTAGGCCGAAGCCTAATTGAACCGATTTCAAAAGTCACCTTTAACCCCCCCTCAGGGGTTACAAAGTAGAAGAGCCACAGCTTATGCAGCAGCAGTGCTGCGCAAGTCAAAGGTTGCTCTTGTAATTTTTCTCCTTGCACACGCTGAATGGAACACGTATAACATTTAGCCCTTTATACAGTCAAACTGTGTAATGGAGGCGAGAGTTCCCTTTGTAATGAGACGCAGCACAGGTGTCAAGAATCCCACCTTGGTGCTGGGTGCAGCCTCCCGAGCGTTGTTATTTGCTGTACAGGAGTCTGCGCTGTCGTGTTATCCCCTGGCCTAGCGCCGTTAGCGCTGCCCATCTTCTGGCATCATGTAATGTCGGCCGGTGCGGTTCGCGATGCCCCTGAATCCCAGCCCCGCAGTGTCTTAACATTGTTAAAACACTGCGGGGCTGGGATTCAGGGCCTGGCGCAGCACATATGTTCGACTCTCACACTCGGATCCTTACACCCGCTTCAGACTGTGCGGCGTCATCTGATCCCTTATCGCATGCCACGGCCATGAAGCCGCACAGTCCGAAGAAGGCGGAAGGAGAGGAGGGACAGGCGAACTGATGCACTGATCCTGCCCATGAATCGCACCCTCGCAGTCCCAATAAATAAGACACCGAGGGGCGTTGTGTGGGTCAGGGCGGCCGCAGAGGCGCAGCCAGCCAAACAATGATGCCAGAAGATGGGCAGCGCTACCAAGGGGGTTGCAGCGTGTCATTACATAGGAAAGTCACACCACCGGGACGGTTAAATGGTCACACAGAGGACACATTTCAGACGTGTTTTCAGTTCCACATGTGCGAGGAGAATACGTTTCTGAGCCACCTTGCACACATGCAGCATTACCGCTGTACAAGGTGGCTGGATAACGTAAAAACGCCTGGGGGAGGGGGGACAGGTTCCCTTCAATTTCAGTTCTTGTGTCTGCGTGGCTTTTGCAGGACACGTTGCCGGCTGCACAGCAGGGGAACAGCTGGCGGTGCTGGACCCCACTGACACATTGGCTGGTGTTTTTCTCTGTGCAGCTAGCACATCTGGGCCCCAACTGGCGGTGTGTTAGAGCCCAGGGACAGCAGGAGGAGGAGCAGGAGGAGGAGGAGCAGGGGGAGGGGAGTGTAGGCCGAAGCCTGCACAGGCGGCAGCTTTGGGTGTGTTGTGTCTGCGTGGCTTTTGCAGGACACGTTGCCGGCTACACAGCAGGGGAACAGCTGGCGGTGCTGGACCCCACTGACACATTGGCGAGGTGTTTGGCTCTGTGCAGCCAGCACTTCCGGACAGCAACTAGCGTTGTTGGAGCCCGGGCTCTGCAGGTGGAGCAGAGTGTAGGCCGAAGCCTAATTGAACCGATTTCAAAAGTCACCTTTAACCCCCCCTCAGGGGTTACAAAGTAGAAGAGCCACAGCTTATGCAGCAGCAGTGCTGCGCAAGTCAAAGGTTGCTCTTGTAATTTTTCTCCTTGCACACGCTGAATGGAACACGTATAACATTTAGCCCTTTATACAGTCAAACTGTGTAATGGAGGCGAGAGTTCCCTTTGTAATGAGACGCAGCACAGGTGTCAAGAATCCCACCTTGGTGCTGGGTGCAGCCTCCCGAGCGTTGTTATTTGCTGTACAGGAGTCTGCGCTGTCGTGTTATCCCCTGGCCTAGCGCCGTTAGCGCTGCCCATCTTCTGGCATCATGTAATGTCGGCCGGTGTGGTTCGCGATGCCCCTGAATCCCAGCCCCGCAGTGTCTTAACATTGTTAAAACACTGCGGGGCTGGGATTCAGGGCCTGGCGCAGCACATATGTTCGCCTCTCACACTCGGGTCCTTACACCCGCTTCAGACTGTGCGGCGTCATCTGATCCCTTATCGCATGCCACGGCCATGAAGCCGCACAGTCCGAAGAAGGCGGAAGGAGAGGAGGGACAGGCGAACTGATGCACTGATCCTGCCCATGAATCGCACCCTCGCAGTCCCAATAAATAAGACACCGAGGGGCGTTGTGTGGGTCAGGGCGGCTGCAGAGGCGCAGCCAGCCAAACAATGATGCCAGAAGACGGGCAGCGCTACCAAGGGGGTTGCAGCGTGTCATTACAAAGGAAAGTCACACCACCGGGACGGTTAAATGGTCACACAGAGGACACATTTCAGACGTGTTTTCAGTTCCACATGTGCGAGGAGAATACGTTTCTGAGCCACCTTGCACACATGCAGCATTACCGCTGTACAAGGTGGCTGGATAACGTAAAAACGCCTGGGGGAGGGGGGACAGGTTCCCTTCAATTTCAGTTCTTGTGTCTGCGTGGCTTTTGCAGGACACGTTGCCGGCTGCACAGCAGGGGAACAGCTGGCGGTGCTGGACCCCACTGACACATTGGCTGGTGTTTTTCTCTGTGCAGCTAGCACATCTGGGCCCCAACTGGCGGTGTGTTAGAGCCCAGGGACAGCAGGAGGAGGAGCAGGAGGAGGAGGAGCAGGGGGAGGGGAGTGTAGGCCGAAGCCTGCACAGGCGGCAGCTTTGGGTGTGTTGTGTCTGCGTGGCTTTTGCAGGACACGTTGCCGGCTACACAGCAGGGGAACAGCTGGCGGTGCTGGACCCCACTGACACATTGGCGAGGTGTTTGGCTCTGTGCAGCCAGCACTTCCGGACAGCAACTAGCGTTGTTGGAGCCCGGGCTCTGCAGGTGGAGCAGAGTGTAGGCCGAAGCCTAATTGAACCGATTTCAAAAGTCACCTTTAACCCCCCCTCAGGGGTTACAAAGTAGAAGAGCCACAGCTTATGCAGCAGCAGTGCTGCGCAAGTCAAAGGTTGCTCTTGTAATTTTTCTCCTTGCACACGCTGAATGGAACACGTATAACATTTAGCCCTTTATACAGTCAAACTGTGTAATGGAGGCGAGAGTTCCCTTTGTAATGAGACGCAGCACAGGTGTCAAGAATCCCACCTTGGTGCTGGGTGCAGCCTCCCGAGCGTTGTTATTTGCTGTACAGGAGTCTGCGCTGTCGTGTTATCCCCTGGCCTAGCGCCGTTAGCGCTGCCCATCTTCTGGCATCATGTAATGTCGGCCGGTGCGGTTCGCGATGCCCCTGAATCCCAGCCCCGCAGTGTCTTAACATTGTTAAAACACTGCGGGGCTGGGATTCAGGGCCTGGCGCAGCACATATGTTCGCCTCTCACACTCGGGTCCTTACACCCGCTTCAGACTGTGCGGCGTCATCTGATCCCTTATCGCATGCCACGGCCATGAAGCCGCACAGTCCGAAGAAGGCGGAAGGAGAGGAGGGACAGGCGAACTGATGCACTGATCCTGCCCATGAATCGCACCCTCGCAGTCCCAATAAATAAGACACCGAGGGGCGTTGTGTGGGTCAGGGCGGCTGCAGAGGCGCAGCCAGCCAAACAATGATGCCAGAAGACGGGCAGCGCTACCAAGGGGGTTGCAGCGTGTCATTACAAAGGAAAGTCACACCACCGGGACGGTTAAATGGTCACACAGAGGACACATTTCAGACGTGTTTTCAGTTCCACATGTGCGAGGAGAATACGTTTCTGAGCCACCTTGAACACATGCAGCATTACTGCTGTTCAAGGTAGCTGAAAAACATAGAAACACCTGGGGGAGGGGGGACAGGTTCCCTTCAATTTCAGTTCTTGTGTCTGCGTGGCGGTCGCAGGACACGTTGCCGGCTACACAGCAGGGGAACAGCTGGCGGTGCTGAACCCCACTGACACATTGGCTGGTGTTTTTCTCTGTGCAGCTAGCACATCTGGGCAAAAACTGGCGGTGTTAGAGCCCAGGGTCAGCAGGAGGAGCAGGGGGAGCGGATTGTAGGCCGAAGCCTGCACTCGAGCAAGTTGAAAGGAAACCTTTAACCCCCCCCCCCCCCCCCCAGGCGTTTGTAGCTGAAAGAGCCATTGTGTACAGCACTAATGCTGGAAAAGGTAAACTTAGCTCTTTTAATTATGGTCCTTGTACATGCGGAACCTAACATTTATGAAATGTGTCTCCTCACAGCGTTAAACCGTCCGGTAGGTGGAACTTTCCTTTGTCGTGTGACGCAGCACAGCCATCATTTTTACCCCCTTGGCGCCGTGCGCCGCCTCCTCAGCGTTGTTTGAATCTGTCCCGGAGCCTGCGCTGTTAGGTTAGCCCTTGGCCATGCACACATGTTGCGCTGCCCGTCTTCTGACCTCATTTGGTGTCAGGCTGGCTGCGCCTGTGCGGGTGCGCTGGCCGAGATCCCGCCTCGCAGTGTCGTCTAATGTAATCCCACCGCGGGCCTGTGATCCGTGCCCGTGCGCAGTGCATATCCTCTCCTCTCACTCCCCTCCCTACGGCTTTTTCAGACTGTGCGGTGTCACGGCCGTGGCATGCTATTAGGGACCAGCTGACATCGCACAGTCTGAAGAAGCCGTAGGGAGGGGAGTGAGAGGAGAGGATATGCACTGCGCACGGGCACGGATCACAGGCCCGCGGTGGGATTACATTAGACGACACTGCGAGGCGGGATCTCGGCCAGCGCACCCGCACAGGCGCAGCCAGCCTGACACCAAATGAGGTCAGAAGACGGGCAGCGCAACATGTGTGCATGGCCAAGGGCTAACCTAACAGCGCAGGCTCCGGGACAGATTCAAACAACGCTGAGGAGGGGGCGCACGGCGCCAAGGGGGTAAAAATGATGGCTGTGCTGCGTCACACGACAAAGGAAAGTTCCACCTACCGGACGGTTTAACGCTGTGTGGGGACACATTTCATAAGTGTTTGATTCAGCATGTGCAAGGAGCATCACGAAAAGAGGCACTTTTTCCCTTTGCATCATTACTGCTGCACAAGGTGGCTCCTTCAGTAACAAACGCCTGGGGGGGGGGGGGGGGGGCAGGTTCCCTTACATTTAACTTGTTGTGTCTGCGTGGCGGTCGCAGTACACGTTGCCGTATACACAGCAGGGGAACAGCTGGCGGTGCTGAACCCCACTAACACATTGGCGAGGTGTTTGGCTCTGTGCGTACAGCACTTCTGGACGGCAACTAGCGGTGTTGGAGCCCAGGGACAGGTGGAGGAGGAGGAGGTTGGAGGAGGTTGGAGGAGGTAGGAGGGATTGCCACACACACAGCAGGGGAACAGCTGACGTTACTGAACCCCAATAACAGAGGAGGGACTGTTGACTGTGCGTACAGCACTTCTGGACGGCAACTGGCGGTGTTGGAGCCCAGGGACAGGTGGAGGAGGAGGAGGTTGGAGGAGGTAGGAGGAGGTAGGAGGGATTGCCACACACACAGCAGGGGAACAGCTGACGTTACTGAACCCCAATAACAGAGGAGGGACTGTTGACTGTGCGTACAGCACTTCTGGACGGCAACTGGCGGTGTTGGAGCCCAGGGACAGGTGGAGGAGGAGGAGGTTGGAGGAGGTAGGAGGGATTGCCACACACACAGCAGGGGAACAGCTGACGTTACTGAACCCCAATAACAGAGGAGGGACTGTTGACTGTGCGTACAGCACTTCTGGACGGCAACTGGCGGTGTTGGAGCCCAGGGACAGGTGGAGGAGGAGGAGGTTGGAGGAGGTAGGAGGGATTGCCACACACACAGCAGGGGAACAGCTGACGTTACTGAACCCCAATAACAGAGGAGGGACTGTTGACTGTGCGTACAGCACTTCTGGACGGCAACTGGCGGTGTTGGAGCCCAGGGACAGGTGGAGGAGGAGGAGGTTGGAGGAGGTTGGAGGAGGTAGGAGGGATTGCCACACACACAGCAGGGGAACAGCTGACGTTACTGAACCCCAATAACAGAGGAGGGACTGTTGACTGTGCGTACAGCACTTCTGGACGGCAACTGGCGGTGTTGGAGCCCAGGGACAGGTGGAGGAGGAGGAGGTTGGAGGAGGTTGGAGGAGGTAGGAGGGATTGCCACACACACAGCAGGGGAACAGCTGACGTTACTGAACCCCAATAACAGAGGAGGGACTGTTGACTGTGCGTACAGCACTTCTGGACGGCAACTGGCGGTGTTGGAGCCCAGGGACAGGTGGAGGAGGAGGAGGTTGGAGGAGGTTGGAGGAGGTAGGAGGGATTGCCACACACACAGCAGGGGAACAGCTGACGTTACTGAACCCCAATAACAGAGGAGGGACTGTTGACTGTGCGTACAGCACTTCTGGACGGCAACTGGCGGTGTTGGAGCCCAGGGACAGGTGGAGGAGGAGGAGGTTGGAGGAGGTTGGAGGAGGTAGGAGGGATTGCCACACACACAGCAGGGGAACAGCTGACGTTACTGAACCCCAATAACAGAGGAGGGACTGTTGACTGTGCGTACAGCACTTCTGGACGGCAACTGGCGGTGTTGGAGCCCAGGGACAGGTGGAGGAGGAGGAGGTTGGAGGAGGTTGGAGGAGGTAGGAGGGATTGCCACACACACAGCAGGGGAACAGCTGACGTTACTGAACCCCAATAACAGAGGAGGGACTGTTGACTGTGCGTACAGCACTTCTGGACGGCAACTGGCGGTGTTGGAGCCCAGGGACAGGTGGAGGAGGAGGAGGTTGGAGGAGGTTGGAGGGATTGCCACACACACAGCAGGGGAACAGCTGACGTTACTGAACCCCAATAACAGAGGAGGGACTGTTGACTGTGCGTACAGCACTTCTGGACGGCAACTGGCGGTGTTGGAGCCCAGGGACAGGTGGAGGAGGAGGAGGTTGGAGGAGGTAGGAGGGATTGCCACACACACAGCAGGGGAACAGCTGACGTTACTGAACCCCAATAACAGAGGAGGGACTGTTGACTGTGCGTACAGCACTTCTGGACGGCAACTGGCGGTGTTGGAGCCCAGGGACAGGTGGAGGAGGAGGAGGTTGGAGGAGGTAGGAGGGATTGCCACACACACAGCAGGGGAACAGCTGACGTTACTGAACCCCAATAACAGAGGAGGGACTGTTGACTGTGCGTACAGCACTTCTGGACGGCAACTGGCGGTGTTGGAGCCCAGGGACAGGTGGAGGAGGAGGAGGTTGGAGGAGGTTGGAGGAGGTAGGAGGGATTGCCACACACACAGCAGGGGAACAGCTGACGTTACTGAACCCCAATAACAGAGGAGGGACTGTTGACTGTGCGTACAGCACTTCTGGACGGCAACTGGCGGTGTTGGAGCCCAGGGACAGGTGGAGGAGGAGGAGGTTGGAGGAGGTTGGAGGAGGTAGGAGGGATTGCCACACACACAGCAGGGGAACAGCTGACGTTACTGAACCCCAATAACAGAGGAGGGACTGTTGACTGTGCGTACAGCACTTCTGGACGGCAACTGGCGGTGTTGGAGCCCAGGGACAGGTGGAGGAGGAGGAGGTTGGAGGAGGTTGGAGGAGGTAGGAGGGATTGCCACACACACAGCAGGGGAACAGCTGACGTTACTGAACCCCAATAACAGAGGAGGGACTGTTGACTGTGCGTACAGCACTTCTGGACGGCAACTGGCGGTGTTGGAGCCCAGGGACAGGTGGAGGAGGAGGAGGTTGGAGGAGGTTGGAGGAGGTAGGAGGGATTGCCACACACACAGCAGGGGAACAGCTGACGTTACTGAACCCCAATAACAGAGGAGGGACTGTTGACTGTGCGTACAGCACTTCTGGACGGCAACTGGCGGTGTTGGAGCCCAGGGACAGGTGGAGGAGGAGGAGGTTGGAGGAGGTAGGAGGGATTGCCACACACACAGCAGGGGAACAGCTGACGTTACTGAACCCCAATAACAGAGGAGGGACTGTTGACTGTGCGTACAGCACTTCTGGACGGCAACTGGCGGTGTTGGAGCCCAGGGACAGGTGGAGGAGGAGGAGGTTGGAGGAGGTAGGAGGGATTGCCACACACACAGCAGGGGAACAGCTGACGTTACTGAACCCCAATAACAGAGGAGGGACTGTTGACTGTGCGTACAGCACTTCTGGACGGCAACTGGCGGTGTTGGAGCCCAGGGACAGGTGGAGGAGGAGGAGGTTGGAGGAGGTAGGAGGGATTGCCACACACACAGCAGGGGAACAGCTGACGTTACTGAACCCCAATAACAGAGGAGGGACTGTTGACTGTGCGTACAGCACTTCTGGACGGCAACTGGCGGTGTTGGAGCCCAGGGACAGGTGGAGGAGGAGGAGGTTGGAGGAGGTTGGAGGAGGTAGGAGGGATTGCCACACACACAGCAGGGGAACAGCTGACGTTACTGAACCCCAATAACAGAGGAGCGACTGTTGACTGTGCGTACAGCACTTCTGGACGGCAACTAGCGGTGTTGGAGCCCAGGGGCAGGTGGAAAAGCAGAGGAACACAATGTAGGCCGAAGCCTGAGAAAGTCGAAAGGGAACCTTTAACCCCCCCCCCAAGGCGTTTGTAGCTGAAAGAGCCAGCTTGTGCAGCACAAAAGATGCAAAAGGAAAAGGTGGCTCTTTTCATCATGCTCCTTGCAAACACAGAACTAAACACTTTTAAAATGTGTCCCCTGAAGCCGTGAAACCGTCCCGGAGGTGGGACTTTCCTTCGTAATATGACGCAGCACAGCCATCATTACTACCCCCCCGCCGCCGTGCCCCGGCTCCTCAGCGTTGTTTGATTCCGTCCCGGAGCCTGCGCTGTTATGTTATCCCGTGGCCAGGCACACTTAGCGCTGCCCATCTTCTGACATCATTTGGTGTCAGGCTGGCTGCGCCTGTGCGGCCGCGCTGGCCGAGAGCCCGACTCGCAGTGTCTTCTGATGTAATCCCACTGGGGGCCTGGGATCCATGGCCATGCGCAGTGCATATCCTCGCCTCTCACTCCCCTCCCTACGGCTTCTTTTTCAGACTGTGCGGTGTCACGGCCGTGGCATGCTATTAGGGACCAGCTGACACCGAACAGTCTGAAGAAGCCATAGGGAGATGAGTGAGAGGTGGAGGTTCAGATATGCACTGCGCATGTCCATAGATCCCAGGCCCCCAGTGGGATTAAATCAGAAGACACTGCGAGGCGGGCTCTCGGCCAGCGTGGCCGCACAGGCGCAGCCAGCCTGACACCAAATGATGCCAGAAGACGGGCAGCGCTAAGTGTGCCTGGCCACGGGATAACATAACAGCGCAGGCTCCGGGACGGAATCAAACAACGCTGAGGAGCCGGGGCGCGGCGCCGGGGGGGTAGGAATGACGGCTGTGCTGCGTCATATTACGAAGGAAAGTCCCACCTCCGGGACGGTTTTACGGTATCAGTGGACACATTTTATAAGTGTTAAGTTTTGCGTGTGCAAGGAGCAAAACCAAAATAGCTACCTTTTTCCTTGTGCAGCATTACTGCTGCACAAGGTGGCTCTTTCAGTAACAAACGCCTTGGGGGGGGGGGGACAGATTCCCTTACATTTCAGTTGTTGTGTCAGCGTGGCGGTCGCATGACACATTGCCGGCTACACAGCTGGGGATCAGCTGACGTTACTGAAACCCAATAACACTGGGTCGTATGTTTTGACTGTGCAGACGGCACATCTGAGCCTCAACTGGCGGTGTTGGAGCCCAGGAATTTAAGTTCAGGTGGTAGAAAGATGAACACAACAGGAGACCTGGATAACGTATACAGTGACCTAATTATTTAATCAGGAGGAGGAGTGGCAAATTCCTGCGAGATCCAGGCCTTGTTCATTTTCAGGAAAGTAAGCCGGTCAACGTTATCGGAGGATAGTCGCATGCGACGGTCAGTTAGTACACCACCTGCAGCACTAAAGACACGTTCCGATAATACACTGGCCGCAGGGCAAGACAGCACCTCCAATGCATACTGGCTTAGCTCTGGCCATGTATCCAGCTTTGAGACCCAAAACTTGAAAGGGGAAGAGCCGTCTGGGAGTACAGCAAGAGGGCAAGACATGTAGTCTGTCACCATCTGACGGAACCGTTGCCTCCTGCTGACTGGAGCCGTCTGTGATGGTGTAGACTTTTGTGGCGGGCACAGAAAACTGTGCCACAGTTCGGCCATACTGGTCTTGCCTTGGGCAGAGGCACTGCTTCTGCTCCCTCTTTGTGCAGAGCCTCCACCACTGCCTGGACGCACTGAGCTGCTTTGGAATGCACTAGCAGCACTTCTCTCAGTTGGAATGGAGAAGATGATGGAACTGACCAGTGTGTCTTGGTACTCCCGCATTTTTCGCTCCCGGTTCAACGGTGTGATGAGGCTTTCTACGTTGTCCCGGTAGCGAGGATCGAGGAGGGTGAACACCCAATAATCAGACATGTTGAGAATGTGGTCGATGCGGCGGTCGTTTCTCAGGCACTGCAGCATGTAATCCACCATGTGCTGCAGACTGCCAACTGCCCAAGAAACGCTGTCCCCAGCTGGAGGCGTGATCTCTGCCCGCTCGTCATCACCCCACCCTCGCTGTACACACTGAGTACTGGACAATTCGGGAACTCCCTCCTCTGGACGGATGTCTTCCTCCTCCATTGACTCCTCCTCATCCTCCTCACAAACTGTCCCCTGCCTACGCGTTTGTGAGGAACCACGTGGCGCTGACTGTCCAGAAGATGATGGAAGTGGTGAATCCTCATCCTCCACCTCTTCCACAACATCATCCCTTAGCGCTTGCAGTGATTTTTCAAGCAGGCAGATAAGGGGGACAGTCATGCTGACTAGTGCATCATCTGCACTCGCCATCCGCGTGGAATAATCAAAGGGACGCAAAACCTGGCAGACATCCTTCATAGTGGCCCACTCTGTGGTTGTGAAGTCTGTACGGCGCTGACTGCGACTTTTTTGCGCCTGATACAGCTGGTACTCCATTACAGCTTGCTGCTGCTCACACAACCGCTCCAACATATGTAACGTGGAATTCCACCTGGTAGGTAGGTCACATATGATGCGATGTTCCGGCAGGCGGTGTCGGCGCTGCAGAGCCGCAATGCGCGCTTTTGCCGTGCTGGAACGCCGCAAGTGAGCACACTCTAGGCGGACCTTGTGCAGCAGTGCATCAAGATCCGGATAGTCCCTCAAAAAACTCTGCACGACCAAATTGAGCACATGTGCCAGACATGGGATGTGAGTGAGGTTGCCGAGGCCCAGGGCTGCCACCAGATTTCGGCCATTATCACACACTACCATGCCTGGCTGGAGATTCGCTGGCTCAAACCACACATCGCTCTCCTGCTTGATGGCATTCCAGAGCTCCTGCGCTGTGTGGCTACGATTCCCCAAAAAAATTAATTTCAAGACGGCCTGTTGACGTTTGGCCACGGCTGTGCTCATGTCAGTCGTAACAGGTACACGTTCATCACGGGTCCATGTGGAGGTGGACTGTGACGGCTCCTGCAGCGATGATTCTGAGGAACTGGTGTAAGAGGAGGAGTCAATGCGTACAGAATGGATTCCTGCAATCCTTGGAGTGGGCAGGACACGTCCTGCGCCACTCGCACGGTCTGTACCCGGCTCAACGACATTAACCCAATGGGCAGTGAGGGAAAGGTATCGCCCCTGTCCATGTTGACTGGTCCACGCATCGGTGGTGAGGTGGACCTTGCTACTGACGGCGTTCAGTAGCGCGTGTTTTATGTGTCCCTCCACATGCTTGTGCAGGGCAGGGACGGCTTGCCTGCTGAAGTAAAAGCGGCTGGGCACACTGTACTGTGGGACTGCCAATGACATCAAGTCACGGAAGCTGTCAGTCTCCACCAGCCTGAATGACAGCATTTCCAGTGACAGAAGTTTGGCAATGCCTGCAGTCAGAGCCTGTGCTCGTGGGTGGTTTGACGAGAAAGGCCGCCTTTTCTCCCATGCCTGTACTACCGATGGCTGTAGACTGGGCTGGGAGTGTGTGGTTGACTGGGAAAGTGGTGCTGCGGGTGGAATGACAGCGGGTCTCTGGACAACAGGGCCAGAGGTTCTTCCACGGCGATCCTGGGAGGAAGCCGAACCAGCTGCGTGTGAGCTAGAGGAAGAGGCAACACGAGCTGAAGAGGTGGTAGCTGCCGCTGTTGGTTGGCCTAGCTCTTCAGTGTGTTTGTCTAACTCCGCCGGGTGCCTGTTGCGCACATGTTTCCACATGTTGGAGGTATTGAGGTTGGCGACTTTTTGACCTCTTTTGATTTTTTGATGACACACCTTGCATCTGACATAGCAAATGTCATCTGCAACTGTGTCAAAAAAGGACCAGGCACTGCAAGTCTTGGGAGCCCCCCTTTTGACTTTTGGAAGAGACATGCTCCTTACGGGTGCCAAAGCGGAGGCTGCAGGATCCGCAGTCTTCCCCCTCCCTCTCCCTCTTTGGGCCGTACGGGGAATCTCTTCCTCAGAGCTGCTCCCACCACCTTCCTGTCCCTGACGCCAAGATGGGTCAAGGACCTCATCATCTACACTACCCTCTGCCCCCAACTGCTCCTCCTGGGTAGTCTCAGCAGCAGAGCACGCACCAGTAAGTGGCACCTGAGTGTCATCATCAGCTGATGCGGCCTGCGAGGTGGTGACCGGAGCCACTGGCCCACCCGCCTCTTCAGAGGAAGACAGAAAAAGCTGTTGGGCATCACTGCACCCTGCCTCTTCTTCCATTTCTCCAATGCTGCTTGGCTGGCCCCCTGTTTCCAAGCCAAGAGATGATTCAGAGAACAGAAGTAGAGACTGCTCCTGTCCTGGGATCTCTGTCTGCCTGGGCAATTTTGCAGGTGGTGAAGAGACAGATGGCTGCTCTCCAGTGCTCTGTGTCTGAGAGGATGTGGCACTAATGGAAGTTGATGCATTAGCTGCCTTCCATCCCACAACGGCTTCAATTTGGTCTTCACGCAGCAGCGGTGTACGGCGCTCGGCGACAAAGCTGCGCATGAACGACTGTTCCCTTGTGAAAGTGGGTGCTGATGACTCACCGGTGCCCGCAGCAGGCACAGAATCCCCACGTCCCCTCCCTGCTCCGCGCCCACGCCCACGTGCCTTACTCACTGCCTTCTTCATCTTGGTTGACTGATAAAGATAAGCAGAAAAGTACTAACGGCTTTGTGTGCTTATTCCTGAGCAACTCCTCCTAACAGGTATAAGACACACTAATTTTCTAAAGTGTGGACTAGACTTGAATATGAGCTAATGTGGCCTACACAAATGTAAAGTGGTGTGTAACTGGTGTGTTTGGTGAACTTTATTATTTATTTATTTTTTGGGGGCTGAACTGACAACGGATAGAGCTGCAATCACACGGAGACCGTGCAGACAGCCGTAAACGGCGCTGCAAGGCCCAAAAACCCTCCTCTACTTTATCCTATGTAGTGTTTTTCCACAAATTAGCTGGAGACGGGTGGAAAGACACTAATAGGATTTTTTAAAATAAATTAGCAGCAGACTACACTACTTTGAAAAAAAAGAAAATTGATTTGGCGGTATGACGCAGTGAAAAACCCTGAGCTGCAGACAACCAGGCTACGGCTGCTCACAGACTACAGGGCGAGCTGCAGTCACACGGAGACCGTGCAGACAGCCGTAAACGGCGCTGCAAGGCCCAAAAACCCTCCTCTACTTTATCCTATGTAGTGTTTTTCCACAAATTAGCTGGAGACGGGTGGAAAGACACTAATAGGATTTTTTAAAATAAATTAGCAGCAGACTACACTACTTTGAAAAAAAAGAAAATTGATTTGGCGGTATGACGCAGTGAAAAACCCTGAGCTGCAGACAACCAGGCTACGGCTGCTCACAGACTACAGGGCGAGCTGCAGTCACACGGAGACCGTGCAGACAGCCGTAAACGGCGCTGCAAGGCCCAAAAACCCTCCTCTACTTTATCCTATGTAGTGTTTTTCCACAAATTAGCTGGAGACGGGTGGAAAGACACTAATAGGATTTTTTAAAATAAATTAGCAGCAGACTACACTACTTTGAAAAAAAAGAAAATTGATTTGGCGGTATGACGCAGTGAAAAACCCTGAGCTGGAGACAACCAGGCTATAGCTGCTCACAGATTACAGGGCGAGCTGCAGTCACACGGAGACCGTGCAGACAGCCGTAAACGGCGCTGCAAGGCCCAAAAACCCTCCTCTACTTTATCCTATGTAGTGTTTTTCCACAAATTAGCTGGAGACGGGTGGAAAGACACTAATAGGAATTTTTGGAAAAAATGTGCAGCAGCCTGCACTACTTAAAAAAAAAAAAAAAAAAGGACAGTATGAGGCAATGAACCACCCTCCCTGAACTGAATACAACCAGCTATGGATGGCCTATGTGGCTGCACTCAGACTAGAGAGTGGGCTGCACTCACACACACACACACACAGAGACCTTGCAGATCGCTGTGAAAACAGCGCTACAAGGCAAAAGGAAGGTGAATAGTAGGTGAACACAGCGGTTGCTAAATTAGCCTTTGGAAAGCACAAAGAAGCAAATCGCTATCTCTAAACTGTCCCTCAGTCAGCAAACAGCGTCCTGTCACTAACTGAATTCACAGCAGAGTGATCGCAAAATGGCGCCAGCGACTTTTAAACTGCATCATGACATCATTTCAGCAGCCAATCACAGCCTTGCCAGTAGTTTCATGCCCTCCATGCTAAACAGGATGTGCCCACACTTGGAATCTTTCTCATTGGCTGAATTTCTGAATTTTGAATCATTGAACTTCCGATTCCGGTATCCGATACGCGCCAAGTATCGGAATCCCGGTATCGGAATTCCGATACCGCTAGTATCGGCCGATACCCGATACTTGCGGTATCGGAATGCTCAACACTAGTCCTGATCTTTGAGACTCCTGGCCAACCCAAGAGCAAGGGAGCAAAAATACTCTTTGGTAATTTTTCTGCGGAACAGTTCTCAATGTCACCAGGTCTACCAGGAGCTTGGCAACAGATATATCTCAGAAAATAGGGCTCCCCTGCAGTTCCATGCACAGAAGTTGACTGAGGCTGCTGCTGTACTTTGAAAAACTTTGACACGGTTTGTACTGTCTAGTGTCTACATAGGCATCAACGCTGAAGTCAGTATATGACTGCTTCTGTCATGTAGGTGTGAAGGCAGACATGCAGCCCGGTAAACAAAGCCAAGTAGGGTGAAGAGGGGAAGAGCTGGGTGAGAGAATGAGAATAGCCATGCAGATAGTCTGTGTTCGTATTCACATGAAGACAGGGTCGGTAGGTAAGTGGGGCCCTAGGCAAAAGTTTAAAATGGGGCCCCAAATGCTAACAAATTGCACCATCACACAGAAACATTTCGGTTGTAGTTACATGCGCCAATTTCAGGCCACTAAACGAGTGTGATTAACAATATTGAAGTCATTCAGCGCTTGTTTCCGGCCACTTTACACCGGCTGAGGAATAATGATGGGGACAGAATAATCACTAGTAGATCAATCTGTCCACATACAGTACCATCTTAGCAGCATATCTGCAGTTTTCACCGGGAGATGTGCTGCTGAGAACAATGATTTTTGTTGTGGCATAATGAATCCAATGACTCGATGAATATCTTGCATTTTGCACTCCCCCTAGTTCTCCATATAGTATAGTACACTTCCATAGTCCTCCATATAGTATAATATACTCCCCCTAGTCCTCCATATAGTATAATGTACTCCCTCTAGTCCTTCACGTAGTATAACACACTCCCCATAGTCCTCCATATAGTATAATAGAATCCCCATAGTCCTCCATATAGTATAATACACCCCCATAGTCCTCCATAGAGTATAATACACTCCCCATAGTCCTCCATAGAGTATAATGCAGTCCCCATATAAAAATAATTCTGACCTCATATAGTATAACTCAACCGCCCATAGCATATAATGCACTCCCCCCATAGAATATAATTTAGTCCCCAACAGAATATAATACTGTGTGTTTGTAATAAACATATATATATGCATTACACCATACATACATAGATACACATACATATACTGTACATGCAAACACACACATACTGTACATACATACACACAGATACACATACATATACCGTACATACATACACACACATACTGTACATATATACACACAGATACACATACATATACCGTACATACGTACACACAGATACGCATACATATACCGTACATGCAAACACACACATATACCATACATACACACAGATACACATACCGTCATACATACACATACTGTACATACACACATGCATATACTGAACATACACACACATATACCGTATAGTATATACAAACACACGCATATACTATACATACACACAGATACACATACATATACCGTCATACATACACGTGCTATACATACACACACACGCATATACCGTACATACAAAGACATACCGTACATACATATAACGTATATACAAACACACACATATACTATACATACACACAGATACACATACATATACCGTCATACATACACATACTATACATACACACACGCATATACTGTACATACACAGACATACCGTACATACATATACCGTATATACAAACACACACATATACTATACATACACACAGATACACATACATATATCATCATACATACATATACTGTACATACACACATATACCGTACATACACATAGATACACATACATATACCGTACATGCATACACACATATACCGTACAAACATACAGATACACATACTTGTACTGTACATACATATACACACATACCGTACATACACACATATACCTTATATACATACACATATACTGTACATACACACACACAGTTATATACACATATAGTATACACATACCGCATACACATATACATACACATATACTGTACATACATGCAAATAAACATACATATGTACCATATATCCATACAAATATATACATATGCATATACACAGATACACACATATTATACACACAGCATACACATATACTGTACATGCATACACATATACACACACACACACACTGTACATACACAGATGCACATACATACATCTACAAGCATATACATACACACATACTAATCTTGTATATCAGGTGATCAGAAGAGCCCTGGAGGAGGTCAGTTCAGTTGGAGAGGGCTGCAGAACCCACTGTGGGGGATGGGGCACAGAGCAGACAGGATTAATATCAGCCCCCAGTCATGCCGTGTTGTCCCGTCCAGTGAGCCTTCTCCCCCATCTCTTCACAGTGAGGAGATGCCTCAGCCTGCTGGGAACAGAACAGTGGAGAAAGCAGATATACAACTTAAGTCCTGCTCTTCCTGACTCCATGTGTGCTGTGCGGCCCGGGGCCCCTGACTGTAGGTGAGTACTCATCAGTCACCATTGGGACGCGCCATGCAGGAGAACTGTTATGATCTGGTGGCCTAAGAGCAGCATGAGACGTACTCTGGAGAAGGTGGTACCTGTAGTGACCGCAGACCCTGAACTTAACACTGCAACTAGAAGTAGCCGTGGAATGTACTTATCACTCCCTAGACATCTCGACACAGCCGGAGGACTAATTACCCCTAGAGATAGAAAAGGGAAAACTATCTTGCCTCAGAGAAAATTCCCAAAGGATAGACAGCCCCCCACAAATATTGACTGTGAGAGGAGAGGGAAAAACCATACACAGACTGAAATCAGAATTTAGCAAAGGAGGCCACATCTAGCTAAATAGAAAGGATAGGACAGAGTACTATGTGGTCAGTATTAAAACACTAGAAAATATCCACCACAGAAAATACAAAATCTCCACAGCTAACTAAAGATATGGAGGGTATATCTGCATCTCCAGAGATACCAGCTTGGCTAAACAAATCCTTATACAGACCAAGCTGGACAAGACAAAAACATGGAAAAGAACTGAACAATAAGGCCACAGCATGTGGACAGCAAAAATCAAGGCCAGAACTTATCTTTGTTGAAATGAACAGCAAAGCAGGAGAGAGCAGGCAGGGATGTGAATCCTCCAGGAACAATGGACAACTGGCACTGACTAAAGGGTCAAGCAAGGCTAAATAGCCCAGTCAGGATTGCAAAAACCTGACACACCTGATGAATGCTGCGATCCAGAGACAGCAGCACTACCACTTATAACCACTGGAGGGAGCCCAAGAGCAGAATTCACAACAGTACCCCCCCTTGAGGAGGGGTCACCGAACCCTCACCAGAGCCCCCAGGCCGATCCGGACGAGCCAAATGAAAGGCACGAACCAAATCCTCAGCATGAACATCGGAGGCAACAACCCAAGAATTATCCTCCTGGCCATAACCCTTTCTGTCATGATCTCTGCAGGCAGAGATCATAGCAAGCCTATAGAGGGACAAGCTCTCGGAAGATGGAACTATACTGACCATGAACTAAGCCTGCCGCGCAACTAGAAATAGCCAGGTAGCATTTCCTATTTATCGCTAGATGCCCAGCTCTGGCCTAAGACCTAAATAGCTAGCAGAGGGAAATATAAGACCTGGCTCACCTCTAGAGAAATATTCCAAAGAAGACAGTAGCCCCCCACATATAATGACGGTGAGTTCAGATGAAACAACAAACGCAGCAGGAAAATAGTCTTAGCAAATTTGAGGTCCGCTTACTAGATAGCAGAAGACAGATAGTATACTTTCATGGTCAGCAGAAAAATACTAACAAAACACCATCCAGAGATTACCTTAAACTCTGGCATTAACTCATAACGCCAGAGTAGCAATCCCTGATCGACGAGAGCTTTCCAGACACAGTAACAAAACTTCAGCTGCGAACTGGAACAAATAGGCAAAACAAAACATGGACAAAAGTCCAACTTATCAGTAGTTGTCTAGAAGCAGGAACAAGCACTGAGAGGCATCAGATAACATTGTTGACCGGCAAGAAACCACCAGAGAAATGAGCTTAAATAGCGACACCCACTACTGATGGAATCAGGTGAAACAGGAAAGAGGATGACAAGTCCAATTCCACAAGCGGCCACCGGGGGAGCCCAGAATCCAAATTCACAACAGTACCCCCCCCTCAAGGAGGGGGCACCGAACCCTCACCAGATCCACCAGGGCGACCAGGATGAGCCCTATGGAAGACACGAACAAGATCAGAAGCATGAACATCAGATGCATTGACCCAAGAATTATCCTCCTGGCCGTAACCCTTCCAGTTGACCAGATACTGGAGTTTCCGTCTGGAAACACGAGAGTCCAAAATTTTCTCCACAACGTACTCCAACTCACCCTCAACCAACACCGGAGCAGGAGGCTCAACAGAAGGTACAACAGGTACCTCATACCTGCGCAATAACGACCGATGAAAAACGTTATGAATGGAAAAGGACGCAGGGAGGTCCAAACGGAAAGAAACAGGATTAAGAATCTCCAATATTCTATAAGGGCCAATGAACCGAGGTTTAAACTTAGGAGAAGAGACCCTCATAGGGACAAAACGAGAAGACAACCACACCAAATCTCCAACACAAAGCCGAGAACCAACACGACGATGACGGTTGGCAAAACGCTGAGTCATCTCCTGGGACAACTTCAAATTGTCCATAACCTGCCCCCAGATGCGATGCAATCTCTCCACCACCGCATCCACTCCAGGACAATCCGAGGATTCCACCTGACCGGAGGAAAATCGAGGGTGAAACCCCGAATTACAGAAAAACGGGGACACCAAGGTGGAAGAACTGGCCCGATTATTGAGGGCGAACTCTGCCAATGGCAAAAAAGCAACCCAATCATCCTGGTCAGCAGAGACAAAACACCTCAGATATGTCTCAAGGGTCTGATTAGTCCGCTCGGTCTGGCCATTAGTCTGAGGGTGAAAAGCAGATGAAAAAGACAAATCTATGCCCATCCTAGCACAGAATGCCCGCCAAAATCTAGACACAAATTGGGTACCTCTGTCAGAAACAATATTCTCAGGAATACCGTGCAATCGGACAACATTCTGAAAAAACAGAGGAACCAACTCAGAAGAAGAAGGCAACTTGGGCAGAGGAACCAAATGGACCATTTTAGAGAAACGGTCACAGACCACCCAGATGACAGACATCTTCTGGGAAACAGGCAGATCCGAAATAAAATCCATCGAGATGTGTGTCCAAGGCCTCTTAGGAATAGGCAAGGGCAACAGCAGTCCGCTAGCCCGAGAACTACAAGACTTGGCCCGAGCACAAACGTCACATGACTGCACAAAGACTCGCACATCTCGTGACAGAGAAGGCCACCAGAAGGATCTTGCCACCAAATCCCTGGTACCAAAAATTCCGGGATGACCTGCCAATGCAGAAGAATGTACCTCAGAGATGACTCTGCTGGTCCAATCATCCGGAACAAACAGTCTATCAGGCGGACAACGATCCGGTCTATCCGCCTGAAACTCTTGCAAGGACCGCCGCAGATCAGGAGAAACGGCCGACAAAATTACTCCCTCCCTAAGGATACCTGTGGGTTCAGAATTACCAGGAGAGTCCGGGTCAAAACTCCTAGAAAGGGCATCTGCCTTAACATTCTTAGAACCCGGTAGGTATGACACCACAAAATTAAAGCGAGAAAAAAATAAAGACCAGCGCGCCTGTCTAGGATTCAGGCGTCTGGCAGTCTCAAGATAAATCAAATTCTTGTGGTCAGTCAATACCACCACCTGATGCCTAGCCCCCTCGAGCCAATGGCGCCACTCCTCAAACGCCCACTTCATGGCCAAAAGCTCCCGATTCCCAACATCATAATTCCGCTCTGCGGGCGAAAATTTGCGAGAAAAGAAGGCACAAGGCCTAATGACGGAGCAGTCGGAACCTTTCTGCGACAACACTGCCCCAGCTCCGATCTCCGAAGCGTCAACCTCAACCTGAAAAGGCAGATTCACATCAGGCTGACGCAACACAGGGGCAGAGGCAAAACGGCGCTTAAGCTCCTGAAAGGCCTCTACAGCATGAGGGAACCAATTAGCAACATCAGCGCCTTGTCTGGTCAAATCAGTCAGTGGTTTAACGACATCCGAAAAACCAGCAATAAATCGGCGGTAAAAGTTGGCAAAGCCCAAAAATCTCTGAAGACCCTTAAGAGAGGAGGGCTGAGTCCAGTCACAAATAGCTTGCACCTTGACGGGATCCATCTCAATGGAAGAGGGAGAAAAAATATACCCCAAAAAGGAAATTTTCTGGACCCCAAAAACACACTTAGACCCCTTCACACATAAAGAATTAGACCGCAGAACCTGAAAAACTCTCCTGACCTGCTGGACATGAGAGTCCCAGTCATCAGAAAAAATCAGAATATCATCCAGATATATTATCATAAATTTATCCAGAAAATCGCGGAAAATATCATGCATAAAAGACTGGAAAACTGAAGGGGCATTAGAAAGACCAAAAGGCATGACCAAATACTCAAAGTGGCCCTCGGGCGTATTAAATGCGGTCTTCCACTCATCCCCCTGCCTGATCCGCACCAAATTATACGCCCCACGAAGATCAATTTTAGAGAACCACTTAGCACCCTCTATACGAGCAAACAAATCAGTAAGCAATGGCAATGGGTATTGATACTTAACAGTGATCTTATTCAGAAGCCGATAATCAATACATGGTCTCAAAGAGCCGTCTTTTTTTGAGACAAAGAAAAACCCAGCTCCCAAGGGAGAAGAAGATGGACGAATATGTCCCTTTTCCAAAGACTCCTTTATATATTCCCGCATAGCAGCATGTTCCGGCACAGACAAATTAAACAAACGACCCTTTGGATATTTACAACCCGGTATCAAATCTATGGCACAATCGCACTCACGGTGCGGAGGTAACGACCCCAGCTTGGGTTCGTCAAAGACGTCTTGATAATCAGAGAGGAACTCAGGGACTTCAGAGGGAATGGACGACGAAATAGAAACCAAAGGTACGTCCCCATGAATACCCTTACATCCCCAGCTCAACACAGACATAGCTCTCCAGTCCAAGACTGGGTTGTGAGACTGCAACCATGGCAATCCCAGTACCAAATCGTCATGTAAATTATACAGCACCAGGAAACGAATAATCTCCTGGTGATCCGGATTGATACGCATGGTTACTTGTGTCCAGTATTGTGGTTTATTATTAGCCAATGGGGTGGAGTCAATCCCCTTCAGAGGAATAAGAGTCTCCAAAGGCTCTAAATCAAAACCACAACGATTGGCAAAGGACCAATCCATAAGACTCAGAGCGGCGCCAGAGTCAACATAGGCGTCCGTGGCAATGGATGACAAAGAGCAAATCAGGGTTACAGACAAAATAAACTTAGACTGAATGGTGCCAATGGAAACAGACTTATCAAGCTTCTTTGTACGCCTAGAGCATGCCGATATAACATGAGTAGAATCCCCACAATAGAAACACAATCCATTCTTCCGTCTAAAATTCTGTCGCCCGCTCCTGGACAGAATTCTATCACACTGCATACTTTCTGGCGTCTTTTCCATAGACACCGCCAGATGGTGCATCGGTTTGCGCTCCCGCAGACGCCTATCAATCTGAATAGCCATTGCCATGGACTCATTCAGACCTGCAGGCAAAGGGAACCCCACCATAACATCCTTAACGGCATCAGAGAGACCTTCTCTGAAAGTTGCCGCCAAGGCGCACTCATTCCACTGAGTAAGCACAGACCATTTACGGAATTTTTGGCAGAAAACTTCAGCTTCGTCTTGCCCCTGAGATAGTGCCATCAAAGTTTTTTCTGCCTGAAGTTCCAAATGAGGTTCCTCCTAAAGCAAGCCCAAGGCCAGAAAAAACGCATCCACATCGCGTAACGCAGGATCCCCTGCTGGCAATGAGAAGGCCCAATCTTGAGGGTCACCCCTGAGCAAGGAAATCACAATCCTAACCTGCTGAGCAGGGTCTCCAGCTGAACGAGACTTCAGGGACAAATAAAGCTTACAATTATTTCGGAAATTCTGGAAGCTAGCTCTATTCCCTGTGAAGAACTCCGGCAAAGGAATTCTCGGCTCAGATACCGGAGCATGTACCACAAAATCTTGTAAATTTTGTACTTTCGTGATGAGATTATTCAAACCCGCAGTTACACTCTGGAGATCCATTATTGTCAGGTGCACACAGAGCATACAGAGATTAGGAGGAGAGAGAGAAAAAAGACTGCAGCAAGGCAGACTGGAGGAAAAAAAAAAAAAAAATTCCAGCAGACTTCTTATAACTCTCCTTTCTCAACCTGGGTCTTTAACACTTTATGGGCCGGTCAAACTGTCATGATCTCTGCAGGCAGAGATCATAGCAAGCCTATAGAGGGACAAGCTCTCGGAAGATGGAACTATACTGACCATGAACTAAGCCTGCCGCGCAACTAGAAATAGCCAGGTAGCATTTCCTATTTATCGCTAGATGCCCAGCTCTGGCCTAAGACCTAAATAGCTAGCAGAGGGAAATATAAGACCTGGCTCACCTCTAGAGAAATATTCCAAAGAAGACAGTAGCCCCCCACATATAATGACGGTGAGTTCAGATGAAACAACAAACGCAGCAGGAAAATAGTCTTAGCAAATTTGAGGTCCGCTTACTAGATAGCAGAAGACAGATAGTATACTTTCATGGTCAGCAGAAAAATACTAACAAAACACCATCCAGAGATTACCTTAAACTCTGGCATTAACTCATAACGCCAGAGTAGCAATCCCTGATCGACGAGAGCTTTCCAGACACAGTAACAAAACTTCAGCTGCGAACTGGAACAAATAGGCAAAACAAAACATGGACAAAAGTCCAACTTATCAGTAGTTGTCTAGAAGCAGGAACAAGCACTGAGAGGCATCAGATAACATTGTTGACCGGCAAGAAACCACCAGAGAAATGAGCTTAAATAGCGACACCCACTACTGATGGAATCAGGTGAAACAGGAAAGAGGATGACAAGTCCAATTCCACAAGCGGCCACCGGGGGAGCCCAGAATCCAAATTCACAACACCTTTCACTTGACAAGATACTGAAGCTTCCGCCTTGAAAAACGAGAATCCAAAATCTTCTCAACCACATACTCCAACTCCCCATCAATCAACACTGGGGCAGGAGGATCAACAGAGGGAACAACGGGCACCACATATTTCCGCAACAAAGATCTATGAAAAACATTATGGATGGAAAAAGAGGCTGGAAGGGCCAAACGAAAAGACACTGGATTGATAATCTCAGAAATCCTATAAGGGCCAATAAACCGAGGCTTAAACTTAGGGGAAGAAACCTTCATAGGAACATGACGGGAAGACAACCAGACCAAATCCCCAACCCGAAGCCGGGAACCAACACACCGACGACGGTTAGCAAAACGCTGAGCCCCCTCCTGAGACAACACCAAATTGTCAACAACATGAGCCCAAATTTGCTGCAACCTGTCAACCACAGAGTCCACCCCAGGACAATCAGAAGGCTCAACCTGCCCCGAAGAAAAATGAGGATGAAAACCAGAGTTACAAAAGAAGGGTGAAACCAAGGTAGCAGAACTAGCCCGATTATTAAGGGCAAACTCGGCCAATGGCAAGAAAGCCACCCAATCATCCTGATCAGCAGACACAAAGCATCTCAAATAAGTTTCCAAAGTCTGATTAGTTCGCTCGGTTTGGCCATTTGTCTGAGGATGAAACGCGGAAGAAAAAGACAAATCAATGCCCAGCCTAGCACAAAAGGCCCGCCAAAACATAGAAACAAACTGGGAACCGCTATCGGACATAATATTCTCCGGAATGCCATGCAAACGAACCACATGCTGAAAAAACAACGGGACCAAATCAGAAGAGGAAGGCAACTTAGGCAAAGGTACCAAATGAACCATCTTAGAAAACCGGTCACAAACCACCCAGATAACCGACATCCTCTGGGAAACCGGAAGATCCGAAATAAAATCCATAGAAATATGCGTTCAATGCCTCTCAGGGACCGGCAAAGGCAAAAGCAACCCACTAGCGCGGGAACAGCAAGGCTTGGCCCGCGCACAAGTCCCACTGGACTGCACAAAAGAACGCACATCCCGTGACAAAGAAGGCCACCAAAAGGACCTACCAACCAAATCTCTGGTACCAAAAATCCCAGGATGACCAGCCAACACAGAACAATGAACCTCCGAAATCACTTTACTAGTCCATCTGTCAGGAACAAACAGTTTCCCCACTGGACAGCGGTCAGGTTTATCAGCCTGAAATTCCTCCTGTGCGCTAATGTCTCTGATGTCCTAACGGATGGATTTCACTGTATTTCTCCAATAAAGTTCACGATTCTCTGCAATATTGGGGTGAGTGCCGCATATCCTTTCTTCATTATTTAGATTCTTAACATTCTTAGAACCCGGAAGATACGAGACCACAAAATCAAAATGGGAGAAAAACAGGGACCATCGGGCCTGTCTAGGATTCAGCCGTTTGGCAGACTCGAGGTAAATCAGGTTCTTATGATCGGTCAAGACCACAATATGGTGCTTGGCCCCCTCAAGCCAATGTCGCCACTCCTCAAATGCCCACTTCATAGCCAACAACTCCCGATTGCTGACATCATAATTGTGTTCCGCAGGCGAAAACTTTCGAGAAAAGAAGGCACACGGTTTCATCAAGGAACCATCAGAATTCCTCTGAGACAAAACGGCCCCTGCCCCAATCTCAGAAGGGTCAACCTCAACCTGAAAAGGAAGAGAAACATCCGGCTGATGCAACACAGGGGCAGAAGTAAATTGGTGTTTAAGCTCCTGAAAGGCAGAAACAGCCGCAGAGGGCCAATTCGTCACATCAGCGCCTTTCTTCGTCAAATCGGTCAGGGGTTTAACCACACTGGAGAAATTGGCAATGAAACTGCGATAAAAATTAGCAAAGCCCAAAAATTTCTGAAGGCTCTTCACGGATGTGGGCTGGATCCAATCATTAATGGCCTGAACCTTAACCGGATCCATTGCTATAGATGAGGGAGAAAAAATGAAGCCCAAAAAAGAAATCTTCTGTACTCCAAAGAGGCACTTAGACCCCTTCACAAACAAGGCATTATCATGAAGGATCTGAAATACCATCCTGACTTGTTTCACATGAGACTCCCAATCATCTGAAAAAATCAAAATATCATCCAAATATACAATCATGAATTTATCAAGATAATTCCGAAATATATCATGCATGAAGGACTGAAACACAGATGGAGCATTAGAGAGTCCGAATGGCATCACAAGGTATTCAAAATGACCTTCGGGCGTATTAAACGCAGTTTTCCATTCGTCACCCTGATTAATACGAACAAGATTATATGCCCCTCGAAGGTCAATCTTAGTAAACCAACTAGCCCCCTTAATCCTAGCAAACAGATCAGAAAGCAAAGGCAAAGGGTATTGGAATTTGACCGTGATCTTATTCAAGAGGCAATAATCAATACAGGGTCTCAAGGAGCCATCTTTTTTGGCAACAAAAAAAAAACCTGCTCCCAATGGTGAAGAAGGTGGCCGAATATGCCCCTTCTCCAAGGACTCCTTAACATAGCTCCGCATCGCGGTATGTTCTGGCACAGACAGGTTGAAAAGTCGGCCCTTAGGGAACTTACAGCCTGGAATCAAGTCAATAGCACAATCACAGTCCCTATGCGGTGGAAGGGAACTGGACTTGGGTTCATTGAATACATCCTGGAAATCTGACAAAAACTCAGGAATTTCAGAAGAGGGGGAGGAGGCAATTGACATCAAAGGAACGTCACCATGAACCCCCTGACAACCGCAACTAGTCACAGACATAGATTTCCAATCTAATACCGGATTATGCACCTGTAACCATGGGAAACCCAGCACAATAGCATCATGCAAATTATGCAACACCAGAAAACGACAATCTTCCTGATGGGCTGGCGCCATGCACATGGTCAGCTGTGTCCAAAACTGAGGTTTATTTTTAGCCAACGGTGTAGCATCAATGCCCCTCAAAGGAATAGGACTCTGCAAAGGCTGCAAGGGGAAACCACAACGTCTGGCAAATTCTAAGTCCATTAAGTTTAGAGCGGCGCCTGAATCCACAAATGCCATGACAGAAAATGACGATAATGAGCAGATCAGGGTCACAGATAACAGAAATTTAGGTTGTACAGTACTGATGGTAACAGAACTAGTGATTCTCTTGGTACGCTTAGGGCAATCAGAAATAACATGAGCAGAATCGCCGCAGTAAAAACACAACCTATTCTGACGTCTGAATCCTTGTCGTTCAGCTCTAGACACAATCCTATCACACTGCATAGGCTCAGGACTCCGCTTGGAAGACAATGCCATAGTGTGCACAACTCTGCGCTCGCGCAAGCGCCGATCAATCTGAATGGCCAGAGACATAGAATCACTCAGACCAGCAGGCGTGGGGAACCCCACCATAACATCTTTAACGGATTCAGAAAGACCCTTTCTGAAAATTGCCGCCAAGGCATCCTCATTCCATTTAGTCAGTACAGACCATTTTCTAAATTTCTGGCAATATGATTCTGCCGCTTTTTGACCCTGACACAGGGCCAACAAGGTCTTCTGAGCATGATCCACTGAATTAGGTTCATCATACAATAACCCAAGCACCTGAAAAAAGGTGTCTACATTAAGCAACGCCAGATTCCCAGGTTCCAGGGCAAATGCCCAATCCTGGGGGTCACCACGCAGCAGAGATATAACAATTTTAACCTGCTGGATGGGATCACCAGAGGAACGGGGTTTCAGAGTAAAAAACAGTTTACAGTTATTTTTAAAGCTCAAAAATTTGGACCTGTCCCCAAGAAACAAATCAGGAGTTGGAATTCTAGGCTCTAAAACCGGAGTCTGAACGATATAATCGGAAATACCCTGTACTCTAGCAGCAAGTTGATCCACACGAGAAGCCAATCCATGAACATCCATACCAGCGCTGAACTCCTGAGCCACCCAGAGGTAAAGAGGGGAAAAAAAAAACAGACTACAGAAAAAAAATGGCTCAGCACTTTCCTTCCCTTCTTCTGAGATGCGGTTAACTCATTGTTGGCCAGTTGTACTGTTATGATCTGGTGGCCTAAGAGCAGCATGAGACGTACTCTGGAGAAGGTGGTACCTGTACTGACCGCAGACCCTGAACTTAACACCGCATTTAGAAGTAGCCGTGGAATGTACCTATCACTCCCTAGACATCTCGACACAGCCGGAGGACTAATTACCCCTAGAGATAGAAAAGGGAAAACTATCTTGCCTCAGAGAAAATTCCCAAAGGATAGACAGCCCCCCACAAATATTGACTGTGAGAGGAGAGGGAAAAAACATACACAGACTGAAATCAGAATTTAGCAAAGGAGGCCACTTCTAGCTAAATAGAAAGGATAGGACAGAGTACTATGCGGTCAGTATTAAAACACTAGAAAATATCCACCACAGAAAATACAAAATCTCCACAGCTAACTAAAGATATGGAGGGTATATCTGCATCTCCAGAGATACCAGCTTGGCTAAACAAATCCTTATACAGACCAAGTTGAACAAGACAAAAACATGGAAAAGAACTGAACAATAAGGCCACAGCATGTGGACAGCAAAAATCAAGGCCAGAACTTATCTTTGTTGAAATGAACAGCAAAGCAGGAGAGAGCAGGCAGGGATGTGAATCCTCCAGGAACAATGGACAACTGGCACTGACTAAAGGGTCAAGCAAGGCTAAATAGCCCAGTCAGGATTGCAAAAACTTGACACACCTGATGAATGCTGCGATCCAGAGACAGCAGCACTACCACTTATAACCACCGGAGGGAGCCCAAGAGCAGAATTCACAACAGAGAACAGAGAGACAGCATCCAATGAGCGCCCTCCTCTGTCTGGTGAAGAAAGCGTTCATTGGCCAGCATCTCTCTTCTGCACTCCACGCGCTGCTCTCTCCCTGGCACTGGGTGTTAGCATGATTACAGGAGGGAGTGAGAGGGGCCCGATGCTACATGATACGGGGCCTGCCTGCAGAGACCACCCTCCACCTCTCGGCCCCAGAGCAGTAGCACCAGCGGTATGTCTGCCCCTGGCTGGGGCCCCTAGGGCAGCGGGGGCCCTAGGCAGCTGTCTAGTCTGCCTGCCCCTAATGCCGGCCCTGCATGAAGAACAGGTGAGTGGTAACATTATTATGGCCACATCCTATAGTATTTTACCATTTGTTGTAACCAATGAGCTTTTTAAAGTCTTGAAATGTGTCCTTTTTAAATCTAGTAATGTCATTTCTTGGTGATCCTTAACTGATTTAAACTTTAGAAAGAAGGAACGCAGAGCAGGGACTCAAAGCCCTACTCCTTGATGAAGCCATGTCAGCGATACGCGTAGGGATTTGCTTCCCTGCTCTGCTTTTCTGCCTTCTGATTACTCTGCACAATTTATCACAATCATTCAGTTTAACTCACAACTGCAATCATTCAGTCATGATTACTTCAGGTTCCTATAGTTAGGATATTATTTTTAGCTTCAATTCACACTCATCAAATGGTACTTACTTTTCTGTTTTGTACTTATTAGATATTTATTTCTAAGGCACTTTATTGATTATCATGGTGTTTCACATCACGTATGTTTACATCTTAGCTTAATACTGTTTGAAGTACAGATGAGCAGATCTGACAAAATTTAAATTCACCTGTTTGTGTGGAAAACAGGAAACAGGAAATCCTATTTATATCATGCTGTGTATATATATTTTTTCTTTTTAAACTTTTGCTTGACCTCTACTCTTTAGTAAGATGGGAGCGCAGCTGACCGCCATTTTCCTGAATTTGCATGCCAGGAGTTCAATTTTTTTTTTCCATAGTGCAGATGTTTGTAACATTCAAATAGAATTTTCTCATTGTTGCTTGTTTACACTTTAAACTCTAACTTAGAACTATGACTTTGTTTTAATCGATCATATATATTATTAGGGGCCTTTCTATTAGATCATTGTTATCATTTGCATTTACATGCAGAGCAGGTGGGTGATTTCCTTATTATGGACACACCGCCTAGTGCACTCTTTCTTGTTACCAATAGGTTTTTTTAAGTGTTTTTTAAAGTCTTGGTGTGAATGCTTTTTTTATATAATAAATACTGTAATTTTTTGGTGATCCTCATCTCATAGGTCTAAGGGGTAGGGTTTCTCCTTGTGGAGAGTGACACACCAGCTCTGGCATGTCAAGGTAAGGAGGCTTATTCACCATGCAATGCTCCACTGGGAAATTTAATATGCAAATTGCCTCTTCAGAGAAAAAGAGGACTTGAATTCTATAGCGCCACCTGTCGGAAGTAGCGATCTTACAAGTCACAATCAACCCTTTAACAAGTCTTGCAATATGACTTAAGATAAAAAGCCAAATCAGTATCTCAATTCGCATCTCATATAAACTTTATAAACTGTGCTTAATTAAACAGGATGGGCTGCAATACCAAGCTGAGCCTCAGGCATGGATGAGCTGTAGTGCTTAGATAGAAAATAAAGAAAACTAAATATTTTCTAATGCTCTGTTCTATGGTATAGTCATTTATGTCTATTGGAAGAACTTCAGAATGTTATTCCATTTTGTAACATGGACAAATCTTAACCCTTTCAGCCCGGGGCAATTTTTATTTTTTTTATTTGTTTCTCCCTTTGCTTATTCCATGAGCCATAATTTTTCTATTTTTCGATCAACATAGCTATATGATGGCATATTGTTTTACTAGACAAGTTGTACTTTATAATGAAACCATTTATTTTACCATATAGAGTACTGGAAAACAGGAACAAAATTCCAAGTGTGGTGAAATTACATAAAAAGTGCAATTAAAATGTTTAGTTTTTTTATTTTTTATTTACCATGTTCACGGTATGATAAAATCGACCAGGCAATATGATTATCCAGGTTGGTATGATTACGAAGATACCAAATATCTATCTTTTTTTTTATTTAAGTGGTGAAAAATATTCGGAAAGCTGTATGAATTTTTATTTTGTTTTTGTCTGCATTTTCTAAGACCCATAGCATTTTCATTTTTAGGGATCTGGGCTTGGATGAGGGCTAATTTTTTTTTCACCCTGAGCTGTTGTTTCAACTGACACCATATTGGGGTAGATACGGTGTTTGGATTGCCTCTTATTGCATTCTATTGCAATGTTGCGGTGGCAGAAAAATCTTAATACTGGTATTTCGATTTTGTTTGTCATTACATCATTTACTATCAGATTAATTTACTTTACATTTTTATATAGCAGAAACTTCTGAACTCAGCAACACCAAATATGTGTATTTTTAATTCTTTTAATTGCTTTTTTTAATGGAGAAAAATGGGGGTGATGAAAACTTTTGTATTTTTTCAATTGTTTTCATATTTTTATACCTTTAAAAAAAAACAAACAAAAAAACAGTTTTACTTAATTTCATCTTTCCCTTGGGGAACTTGAAGCTGTGATCTCTGATTCCTTGTGCTTTACATAGCAGTGCTTCAGCACTGCTGCGTATAACAAAAATCATGTTTCCCTATGAACGGCCGGCGTTCACAGGGCGTTGTAATCACAGGCATCGGTGTCATCAGCAGACCCCTGGCTGTAATGACAATCCAATGGCGCCCCACGATCACATCACTGGTGTGCCGATGGAATAACATGCATCCCTGTCAGTGCATGTTAAAGGGAACCTGTCATCCCCAAAATCAAAGATGAGCTAAGCCCACCAGCATCAGGGGCTTATTTACAGCATTCTGTAATGCTGTAGATAAGCCCCCGATGTATCCTTAAAGATGAGAAAAAGAGGTTAGATTATACTCACCCAGGGGCGGGATTTAACAGGTTAGCAGCCATGGGCCGAGCACCGCTCCACCCGCAGCTGTTAAAGGCACATGATGACTGATTAAATATATATCATATGTTGTGAAGGGGTCAAACAGACACTAAAGCTCTAAAAATGCACGCATCATTTAAAGAATTGCACGTAAACTTTTATATACTTGTACTTATATTTTTGCAATGCCAATGAAGGGAATAAAGTTATTTTCATAACAGTAGGAAGCCTTTGTAAGTGATAAGTAAAACAAAATACATATCTGCAGGATATTATTAAACAATATCTTATAGGCCTAATGATTCTCATGCATTTTTTATTGCTCTTCATCTGTAAAGGCTGTTACTGCCACATCATCTGAGAAAACAGAATTTAATCAGTTTCTCCTGGAAAATTTAAAATTTTAATTTTAACATTATAGTTTAATTGACAGATTAGAAAAAATCTACAGTACACTCGGCGGCGCATCTAAGTTTTTCTGGGTGAGGGCAAAAATTCAGTTTAGTGCCCCTTCCTGTATACAGCTTAAGTATTCGTCATGGGAAGCATGACTATACAATATAGGAAAATCTCGGTAATGTTTCCCTTCTCTGTCTGCAGTAGCAGTATGCTCATTATGTGCTAATAGGTCCCCTGAGGATTCACGGAGTGATGAAACGCGTTGGGATGCACAGGGAAAGTATAGGTCTGTTTGTTGTGAGGGTCAGATGTGGACTGCCCTTGCGAGGGCAGGAGTCTTTGGGTTCAGGTTATGCCAGCCTTTACAGGGCCTAACAGGGCAAGTTTTCCCCCATCCTCCTGATGGATTTTTGCTGCATCTGATAATTGATGTCTTTAACACACATAGTTGAGATTATTCCATATCAGATTTACATATATGGTTATATGGATATTGTTATTTCTCACCCAAGATATATATTGTGTTTTTACATGAGTCATTGTGATCTTTCTTGATAGCCCTTACAGGGTAGAGCTTAATGTTTAACATTTATTTGTTCTGATCACTGTTTTAAAGGGAACCTGTCACCCCCTCAGGCGTTTGTAACTAAAAGAGCCACCATGTGCAGCACAAATGCTGCATTCTGACAAGGTGGCTTTTTTAGTTATGAAACCTGCACACGCTGAAATAATCACTTATAAAATGTGCCCCCTCATACCCTGAAATCGCCAGGGAGGCGGGTCTTTCCTTTCTAATCAGACGCAGCACGGGCCTGTGCGCGCCGGGCGCCTCCTCCTCTTGCTTCATTATTGTCCCCGGCGCCTGCGCATTAAGTTTTTTTTTCAGGCATGCGCAGTTGCGCTGCCCTTTGTACTTACAGCGCAGGTGCCGGGGACAATAATGAAGCAAGAGGAGGCGGCGCCCGGCGCGCACAGGCCTGGAGTGACGGCTGTGCTGCATCTGATTAGGAAGGAAAGACCCGCCTCCCTGGCGATTTCAAGGTAAGAGGGGGCACATTTTATAAGTGATTATTTCAGCGTGTGCAGGCATCATAACTAAAAGAGCCACCTTGTCAGAATGCAGCATTTGTGCTGCACAAGGTGGCTCTTTTAGTTACAAGCGCCTGAGGGGGGTGACAGGTTCCCTTTAATATTTTGTTATACCTCTAAAAAGAGAGACATTCATCAGGAATTCTGTCCCTTCTTGTGGTCACTGAATATATTGTGTGATCTAATTTTGCATTTTTGTTCAATCTATTGGTATTTAGGACTAAAATTAGTTGCATGTACTATATATGCATTGGAGTCTGTGTTGACACTGTATACAGACACCCTTGTATGTAGTCGGCAGCAATATAGGTTTAAGAGTGAGTTTTTAATTGCACTGTTTTCACATTTTCCTTTGAGGTAGCTTTATATTGTTGATTAAGAGTTATGTTTTAATATTATCTCTATTGCTGGTATCATTACATACAAAAGGCTATTAGAAGTTGATAGTCCACCCCTCATCCTTACTTACTTGGCTTCAGAGGAATAGTTGACACATGTGGTGTTAGGGTTGGTGGATTGAACTAAATAAAATAAATAATAAAGTGCAATTGCAACCCGGGGTCCACTGTGCAAAGATGTTACACTGCTGCTAGTGAGCAAAGACAGAAAACACGGAGAGCGACTATTTGTATACACTCAGTTAACGCCACTCAGTGTGAACAGGATGCTGAGTTCCAAGCGCTGTTAATCCACAAGAAGGAACAGTACAAATGAGTACTAAGTGCTATGTCCTGTTAAACGTCACAGGACAAGCACATGAACTGCCCTCGCACTGCAACCGTGTCAATCGCACACAGCAACGAAACAGATGCTGAGTATAAAACCCTGTCTAAGGGTTGAGCTTACTCTGAAACTCTACTGTGCTAACCGCACACATGTAGGTAACAGATGCTAAGCCAAACTGCTAATTGCCCCCACTGGCGCTGCTAGCTGCCTGCCTACATGTACAGACCCAGATCTAGACAGACATACAACATATGCAGACAGGGCGGTAGAGTCTCCACTCACATAGCCACACATAAATGATACTAGCGTGTCCGTGTAATGCTCGCTCCCTGACTGGGTGGCGCGAGCAAGGATTGTGGCCCCACTGTGCCACAAACCAGACTACCCTAGAATGGCATAACTAAGCAGCAACCTTGATGCTCACTGGAGCTTCTAGTGGTGAGGTCAGGCTTGTGCGGCAGGTAGCTGCCAGGTACCACTCCAGGGCGGTGTCTGGCCATGGCAGCTGATCCCACTGGGGAAAGGAAGTCTATTGACAGGTGCGGGCTAGTACAGATGGGCATGGCAGGTACTCTGGCAGACACGGCTGGCACTCTGGCAGGCAGGCGGGCACAGCTGGCACTCTGATAGGCAGGCAGGAATGGCTGGCACTCTGGCAGGCAGATGGGCATGGCTGGCACTCTGGCAGGCAGGTGGGCATCGCTGGCACTCTGGCAGGCACAGCACAGACTGGAGCAATCGGGACTGCAACGGGTAGGGCAGGAAGACAGGCAGGTATGAGTAAGAAAAGGGAACAGATAGGAACCAGTTCAGACTGGAGGAACAAAGAGCCACGGGGTGTGGGGCGAGGGTAGAGCAGAGCTGCAGGATGTGGAGAGCAGAGCAGAACCGCTGGATGCTGAGAGCAGAGCAGAAGGAGTAGACACTAAGATACACACAGTTGAGTAGAGAAGGCGACAAACAAGGATACAAACAGGTATAGGTATGGACCAGAGTTAGGACAAGTACAGACACGGGAACAAGTACAGAACAAGAATTCAGGCCTGGGTATACAGCCTCCAGGGTGACATAAATGATAAACAAAGAATACAAATACGGGCATGGGTATGCAGCCCCCAGGGTGGCAGAGATAGGACAGGACCTGGCAACTAAGAAGCTGAAAGCAGACTGAGAGAATTTGTTGCTCAGGCATCTCCCAGTGGGTGGAGATGCCTTAAGTACCTGATGCATCTAGGCAATTGGCTGGGGATACCTTAGGAAGGTGCACACTGTCTCTATAAGTATCAGACTTGGAGCTGCAGTTGACCCTGCAAGACAAGACTGCTCTTATGTATGGCTCGGCCATCACCAGACAACACCCTTACCAGATTCTGGAGCTGTGGAACAGAGATCACACACCAACTCCGTATTGCTGGCAGCTTTAATACACCAAAGCTCCTAGAAGGCAGAAACAGTCATAGATTTTAGTGGATTTTACTCTCGCCAAGGGCAGACTCTCCTACTGGCCCAAGGTTTCAGAGTTTAAGATTCTCAGGGCAGAGACTGTCAGGATGTTCCTCACAGCCGAAATGATACCGCATTCCCTTCTTACGACTTTATCAGCCTTCTTGGGTTTTGCTCGGGTAGCTGTTTTGAAAGGTTAAGGAACAGACGGGTTTTGGATGGTCATGATCTGAAGTGGTGTTTTTCTCATGGGTTTCGCCCATCTGGACCACCTCTGGGATCTAGAGAGGGAAGACTTTGCAGAAGAAGCTGGTTTACGCACATCGAAGGCTTTAAGGAAGGCCATCAGGAAGGCCTCAAGGTCTGAGAGGATATGATCCCTTGCTTCCCAGAGGGGTTTTTTCCCCAAACAAAGCATCTCCTGCTAGGTATGACATTAGGAAACCCATCTTGACCCAATCAGAGGGAAAATCGGGAGCATTCCATTTGATGTACCTCAAGCACCAATCCAGGAAAGCTTGGCACTCCTTAGGATCCCCATAGTATCTTGGCAGAGCCGCTGGGATGTGCTTTTCATAAATCGCAAGTTGATTAAATATCTCATCTGAGACTATGATTTGAGCTAGTGCAGCGATAGTCTTTATTTCAGACTGGGTAAAAACATTTTTTGGTTGCTCATACTGGCAAGAAAAAAGTTCATCTTGCTCCGAGAGCAAAAGCCCATGGGACTCAGCGAGGACCATGGCTTGAGCAAACTGTAACACTCTCCCCCTGACTGGGTGGCATGAGCTAGGATTGTGGTCCCACTGTGCCACAAACCAGACTACCCTGGAGGGGTGTGACAAAGCAGCTACCTTGATGTTTACTGGAGTCTCTAGTGGTGAAGTCAGGCTTGTGTGCCAGGTACCACTCCAGGATGGTGTCTGGCCCTAGCAGCTGATCCCACTGGGGAACAGAAGTCTATTGACTAGTGCGGGCTAGTACAGACGGGCATGACTGGCACTCTGGTGGACACGGCTTGCACTCTGGCAGGCAGGTGGGTACGGCTGGCACTCTGGCAAGTAGGCAGGCACGGCTGGCACTCTGGCAGGCACAGCTAGTATTCTGGCAGGCAGGAGGGCATGGCACAGACTGAAGGAATCGGGACTGTAATGGGTAGGGCAGGAACACAGGCAGGTACGAGTAGGAAAAGGGAACAGATAGAAACCAGTTCAGACTGGAGGGATGAAGAGCCACGGGGTGCGGGGCAAGAGCAGAGCAGAACTGCAGGATGCGGAGAGCAGAGAAAAACTGCTGGATGCAGAGAGAAGAGCAGAAGGAGTAGACACTAGGATACACATAGCTGGGTAGAGAAGGCAACAAACAAGGATCCAAACAGGTACAAAGTATAGACCAGAGTTCAGACAAGGATAGACATGGGAGCAAGTACAGGACAAGGATTCAGGCCTGGGTATACAGCCCCAAAGGTGGAAGAAATGGGACACAAAGAATACAGGTACAGACCTTGGTATACAGGACAGGACCTGGCAACTAAGAAGCTGAAAGCAGACTGAGAGAATTTGTTGCTCAGGCATCTCCCAGTGGGTGGAGATACCTTAAGTACCTGATGCCTCTAGGCTGTGGACACCTTAGGAAAGTGCACACTTTCTTTTTAAGAATCAGGGAGTGTCAGTGCCGCCCCCCTAAGCACACAGCCAGGAAGTATGCAAACAGCAGGCAGGAGACATGAGGTTCACAGCATGGAGCAGGCAGAGGACAGAACCCACAGCATGCCCTGTAGGGGGTAAGTAAGATGGTGTATCTGCCTGATGGGAGATGGAAAGCCATGCAGTGATGCCAGCAGGGATGCTACAGTCCGTGTGTGCTGTGGGGGGTCTTTTATACCTTAGGTTCCACCCCAAACACTCATGCCCAGTTGACTGAGGCGTCGTCCGTGGACCAATCCATCACCAGAGCAGCATACATCCGACCACCAATGAAAAGCCACCACATCACGGGCATGCTCAGTAACGTGATTTCTGGACTTAGACTCCAAAGGGTCAAGCCACAGGTGCCTATTGCTGGTTACCATAGACTTGGCCTGGGAGCCAGCAGCAACTAAATGAATACCTTGAGCCTGAGCAAGATTCTGGGATCAATGTCTATATTGATCCGTATAGGACAGCTCCAGCACCAGTGGAAGAGGCATCCACCTCTAGGATGAAGGACTTATCAACATCTGGTTGATGCAGAACTGGTGCCCTAACGAAATGGGACTTTAGGGAGGTCAAGGCCCTGGAAACCTCCTCGGACCACTACTTCGGGTTAGCTCCCTTCTTGGTGAGGGCTACCAAAGGAGCTGCCAGAGTGGAGAAGTGAGGGATGAACTGGCGGTAATAATTGATGAATCCCAAAAAGCGCTGCACCACTGCTGCAGTTCCTGCCAGTTCAACACCGCCTCCAGCTTGGCAGTGTCCATAGCTAACCCCTTTGCCGAAATGATGTTTCCCAGAAATGGCAAGGACTCTTGCTCAAACACGCATTTCTCTAGTTTGGCCAATATGGGAATTAGCGCAATGGAGCTAAAAAACCTTACAGACATCCCTACAGTGAGTTTCAACATCTGGGGAATAGATGAGGATGTCATCTGGATATACTACCACAGATGTAGACAACATTTCCCAAAAGATGTCGTTTACGAAGTCCTGGAAGACTGTGGGGTCATTACAGAGGCCGAATGACATGACCAAGTACTCATAATGACCATCCCGGGTATTCAATGTGGTCTTCCATTCATCCTCTTCACGTATTCGAATAAGGTTATAGGCCCCACGAAAGTCTAACTTTGTAAATATTCTAGCGCCCCACAGCCTATCAAAAAGCTCGGAGATTAAAGGCAGAGGATATTTGTTTTTTATGGTAATAGCGTTCAAACCCCTATAATCTATGCATGGATGTAATTCTCCATTCTTCTTTTGGACAAAGAAGAAACCAGGCCCAGCAGGAGACACTGAATTCCTGATAAACCCCCTCACCAAATTCTCCCTGATATACTCTGACATAGCCTCAGTCTCAGAGTGAGACAAAGGGTAGACACAATGAGGAGGCTCTGCCCCCAGAATGAGGTCTATGGGGCAGTCATAGGGGCGATGAGGAGGAAGAGTCTCCGCAGCCTTCTTAGAGAAGACGCCGGCATATTGCCAGTAGTGCTTGGGTAGAGACGTTAGATCCATAGTGACTTCGGAGGATCCAATCTGTACTTGGGGCTTCAGATATTGTTCCTCACTGACCTACTCCACTCTGTATGCTCCCTGTTGCCCAGTCGATATGGGGTGAATGGCGATGCAACAAAGGTAGACTGTTATGGACCTGGTGGTTAGGTGCACCTGGAATGACCTGATGGTTAAACTAGAAGACAGGACGAGCTCTGGGAAGTGGGAACTCTGCTGATCGCAAATCCTAATCCTATAACACACACACTAGAAATAGCTGTGGAGCGTACCTAACTCTCCCTAGACGCCTCTTCACAGCCTAAGAGCTAACTACCCCTAAAGATAGGAAAATAAGCCTTACCTTGCCTCAGAGAAAATTCCCCAAAGGTAAAGGCAGCCCCCCACATATATTAACTGTGAGTTAAGAAGAAAGTCACAAACACAGGGATGAAACAGGTTTCAGCAAAGGAGGCCAGACTTACTAGATAGACTGAGGATAGGAAAGGGATCTATGCGGTCAGCACAAAAAACTACAAAAAGCCACGCAGAGTGTGCAAAAAGACCCCCGCACCGACTCACGGTGCGGAGGTGCCACTCTGCAACCCAGAGCTTCCAGCTAGCAAGGCAATATCATGTTAGCAAGCTGGACTAGAACTTAGCAAGTACTAAGAAATATATTCAGTACACAATGAACAACAAATGAACTAGCAGGGACTTAGCTTCTGCTGGAGTAGACAGGTCATCAGAAAGATCCGAGAGAGAGATCTGAACCAGTGCTAATACATTGACAGCTGGCATGGAGTAACGATCTGAGTGGAGTTAAATAGAGAAGCCAACCCAGCCGCAAACAAGGGCAGCTGAGAAAGCAACCTCAGAACCAGCAGTTCCACTCACAGCCACCAGAGGGAGTCCATGGACAGAACTCGCCGAAGTATCATTCATGACCACAGGAGGGAGTTCAAGAACGGAATTCACAACAGTAGACCCAGAAGTACCTTATCCATGCCCTCAGAGATAACAAGTAAAGAGATTAACTCCTGATGTTTTGGGGACACCATGAGGGTAAGAGGTTTAGTCCGATATATAATTTGGGTAGGAAGGACGGACCCATTAATGACCCAGATGGTGACAGGCTTTGGGAGTCTCTCTAAAGGAATTGCATGCCGTAGAATGAAAATAGAAGACAAAAAGTTGTCCTCAGCCCCAGAATCCAGGCAGGCACCTGGAGTGGCCAAGCCTGAATGGGGGACTGCAGAGGCAGATAAGGCTTGGGATCTATCCCGAGCAGCGGGAGAATCCTGTCGCCTAACATATGGTATGTCCAATTGTATTTCTTGTGTTACTGAGTTATACGCATCCATACAGCTTGGGAACATGTGGTTAATGAATCCTTTTAGCTCATTTATTAGTTTGGAAAATTTATCCCTGAACAGAATATCCTCAAAAGCACGTATATTAATTAAAGAATTTCATATAAGAAAATTTCACGTAAGGAAATCCAAAAATAGATGGGCACCTTGGAAAAAATCAGACCTCAGATATGATGTATAATAAAAAATTATATTGTGGTACCGTGTTAGCCAGAAAAATCTATATAAATGCCTTTATGCAAAAAAGTATTCTAGGAGTGATACCTTTATTGGCTAACCAGAAGGACTACTGTATGTTTACAAGCTTTCAGAACACAAAGGCTTCTGAGGAGTGTTTGTTTTCTTGTTCCTCTAGCATACTTCCACTAAATTGATGATTTGCTAATAACCTGGATAGGCTCAAAATATGATCTGCTTACCTTCAACAATAACTTCAGCAAGTTGCCCGGTATATCTTACATGGAACAGCTTTCATCCAAGACCCCCCAAAAATCCATCATCTATAGTCAAGCTCTGAGATACATTTGGATCTGTTCAGACAGTACGGATAGAAAACTACACCTGCTATCACTGAGGAATACATTTGTACAACAAGTATCCAGTGGTAACAGATGAGCAAATTTACACAACTGCAAGGTTCCTAAGAAACAGCCTCGTGGACTACAAATAGAGTGAGGATAGCAGCAGGGTGCATCTTGTGGTCATATGAGCATCCTAAGGAAGATTGGTACTGATCTTCAACCCATATTTCACAGAGACCACAAACTGAAAGAAATATTCCCGGAAATACCACTTGTCTCCTATAAACAGTCCTTTAACTTAAGTAATCTCCTTGTCAGAAATGTCCTCTCATCACCATCAGAGACAGGAACATTCCCATGTAACAATGAAAAGTACAAGACTTGTGAAATGTGGACGAAGCACGGTTACAGGATGAGGGCTATGGCAACAATCAGTAGACACACACAAAATAATATAATATGAATATTTTCTAACCAGTTTATAAAACAAAGGAAAGAATGTAGGTAAACAGTGTATAAGTAACAAATACAATGACAGCAGTTACTCTCAATAACGCCGACTAAGAGTATCCGCAAGTATACTTAAATAGAATTAAGTTATATGCAAGCAAAATACAATGCGATTAACCCTTTCTATGAATATATCAATAAAACGACAGTATTATCCCAATACTTTAGTAATCGCTTATTCTCAGGAGTTTTCGAAGTGTCTCTTACAGAAGAGTACTTTTCTCTTAACTAACCAGACTTCTACAAGCTAAGTCTCATGTGGTCTAGCCCCAGATGTTGTGTACTAAGTTGTCCTCACTGAATCAGCATATATTAAAAGTAGCAATGCTTCCCAGGGTCATCAGCAGAACCAGAGTCTGCAGCTTCACCTCCACCACTCCTCCCAACTGCCCACCAACCCCCCAAAAAAAACTGCACTCCAACTCTGGCCTCTCCCTGCTGTCCCCTATTGGCTAGATCATATATGACATCGCAACTCTCCAACAAAACAGTAAACTGTGATTAACTCTTACACTTATACCACATATTACCAACAAACAGTCTGCACACTTTACACAAATCAGGACTAAATCATAGATTTCATCGGATGTACATTATCCAACGTGGTGTACATGATAGAATGTACAATAATGTTAAGAATGAACTGAACACATGGTCACTGTTGTTTCAACAAACTTTGTATAAGTTAACAGCATAAGTGAATATAAGAAAGTTTATCGTTTAAAAACAGCTCAAATCCATCTTAATAAAAAGCAATAAGAACTGCAAGTAGAGTGACATGTTCAGTTACACTTCCTATTATCCTCTACACAGAGGGGAGAGTGGATTAGGAGCATTCAGCACATTGAGAGGCACAGGCAGATCAAACTGCACTTTCAAGCAGCTGTTTTGCTTTATTTTAATGCTGCAATCACAGCCACACAGCTTAATATTCCTGTACAATGTCATCCATGTTGCTTCTGTTACTCTCTGTGAGATACAGAGGAAGAAAGAGCAGGAATCCATTTTTTGTGTACTATGTATAATTTTGAGACATGTAGACATAGATCAGCGAGTCTCAACCCTCCAGCTCAGGGAGAACTGAAAGTAAAGAAATAAAGCCTTCCAAGTGGAAAGATGGTGTTAGGCACTGGGATTCTCCTGCTGTACAGGGTAGATCCCAAGCCTTGTCTGCCTTGACGGTCTCCCATTCTGACTCGGCCACTGCAGGTGCTGCTCAGCATAGGCGTTGGTCCCAGTATCTAGCTCAGGCTCATGGTTGGTTACTACAGGCTCTCTAGCCAAGTCCTTTGTAACCAGTGTTATACAGGAGTAGCCTGGCACTCTGGAGCCTAAGTCCAGAGATTACCTTACTGAGCATGTCTGTGATGTGGCAGCTCTGGATTGGCCCTCGGGCTATGTCACAGCTGGCTGGGTGTGAGTGTTTGGTGTGGAGCTTTGGATTTAAAAGGCTTCCAATGGCACCCGTGGGAGTGCTAGTATTATTTGTGTGTGGCTATGTGAGTGAAGACCCTACCACTCTGTCTGCAAGTGTCATATGTCTGTCTAGCTTTGGAACTGTACACTTAGGCAGGCAGCTAGTGTTTGTGGGGGCAATTAGCCATTTGGCTTAGCATCTGTTACCTACATGTGTGCAGATAGCACAGTAGAGTTCCAGAACAAGCTTAAACCGTAGTCAGGGTATTATGCAGAGCATCTGTTTCATTTCTGTGTGCAAGTGACACAGCTTAGTTGCAGAGCGTCTGTTTCATTTCTGTGTGCTAGTGACACAGCTCAGTTGCAGAGCATCTGATTCATTTCTCAGGTGCAGAGCACCTGTTTCGTTTCTGTGTGTGTGTTCAGTTCACGTGCTTGTCCTGTGACATGTAACAGGACAGAGAACTCATTTGTACTGTTCCTTCCTGTGGAGTAACAGAGTTTGGAACTCAGTGTCCTGTTCACACTGAGTGGCGCTAATCCAGTGTGTACAAGTAATTGTTCGCCGTGTGTTCCATAATTGTGCACTAGCAGCAGTTTTCCATCTCTGCACGGTGGACCCTGGGTTGCAATTGCGCTTTATTATTTATTATATTCAGTGCAATCCGCCAATCCTAACAGACGGTAAAAAATATAGGATACAAGTAATATAACTGCCATATGGTTGATCATTTATTTGTTGGGGTTCTTTGTGAACTTATGTCTGTAAGAGGTGAATAAATATTGTTTTAAAGGGATTCGGTCATTAGGATAAACCCTCCTATGCCGTTTATATGAGCGTGTAGGTCATAGAAAGTTGAATAAAATGATATCTTGATATCTGCGATCTGATGTCTTATTCCTTAAAAACATGTTTTTTAATATGTAAATGAGCTGTTAATATCTATGGGTCGGAGACTGATCTGCATGAGAATCTGCCTCCAGAGCTTATTTTCAGTGAAAGGGGTGTTACCAGTGTGCCTTTTCATTAACAATAATCTCTGGAGGTGGAGTATCAGGGAGATCTGTTTTCCGGCTCATAGATCTTAGCAGTTCATTTGCATATGGAGAAAAATGTAGATTTCTTCGGAATAAGATATTAGATTGCAGATATCAATGCATCATTTTACTCAGCCTCTTATGACCTACTTGCTTATATATGCAACTTTGGAGGGTTGGTACTACTGACAGATTCCCTTTAACTTGGCTATCTCACATTTCTATAAATATTTTATATGAAATCATTTAATATACCTACATATTTTTAAGGATATTTTGGTCTGAAATTTATTTTTCTCTGTAGAAATTCTATTTCTGTCTTTGCTGACTGAAATATGTTTTTTTTTTTATGCCAAAACTGGAATTAGATCCATGAGAGGAAAAGTATAAATTATTTCTTTTTTACTTTTTGTCTCTTCAAGAATTGTTCCTGTTTTTGAACATAAAAATGCACTTTGTGAACCTGGCATAACCAGTCTATAATTGCACATTTGCCGTTTGTCAAACCAAAAAGGCTCCTTCTCTTCGTAAAAGGAAACAAACTATATTTTATGGCATAACAAAATAAAATGAAACATCGCTTCAGGTACCAATTACTTAATAGACTGGGCATTGTCCACTGTATCTCCGCATTGTTATTGGATCTGGTGTCAGTTGTCTGATTCATTCTTTGATAAACGAGTCCTTATTAAGGAGGTATGTTCATATCACTTACATATTCTTATGTCTGGAACCTTCTGGCAACTTTTTGCTTTTGTATACTTATTGTATTGCTTTCATTTTTATTTGAGGCATTATTTATAATCTACACGCCTTTTCATTTTGCTGCCTAAGAGAAATATTTCAGCATGTTTAAAGGGTTTTCGCAAGCATAGTGAAAATGTCAGTTGAATTTCCCTTGATCAGTACATTTCTTTTTTTTAGGGTGAAACATAGGCAACCTTAATATCCTCAAGAAGCTTGTAAAATTCAGACATCATTTAATGTGTATAACATGAATGTAAAATGTGTCCATCCTCTGCCAATTAAGGCATTGTATGGCTTTGCAGTTCTTTTTGCAAAGCTTCTTCTATTTTTGACAATGAAAAACATTCTTACGGACAATTTAAGACTTTTTCTGACCTATTGCTTTTGTATATTTAAAATGTATCTAATGTACAAAAGAATGCCTTTAAAACTGGACACATGGGATTAATTTATGGGTTATACATCATTAGAGAAAAGTTTAATTTATTTCCTGCTGAGATAAGTAATTTTTCATTTAGGGGTCTACATTCTAGCCAGCTTCCTAGAGGCTCAAAACCATATTATTAACATGTAATTGTATATTATATCACATATTATCGTCATTTTAGCTGGAGTGTTAATAGCTCCAACCTAAATAGTAACTCTAAGGTTGTAAGATTCTGAATCTTTTCTGTACACTTATGCTTAAGAAATTGTCAGTGTAGGTATTTTCTCTGCTTCCAGACAGGTGTAATGCAGACTGAATATCTCTGATACTGCAGTTTTCCCTTATTAATACTGTATCGAGCTCTCGAGAAATGAAAAGAACAACATGTGTTTTTTTCTAAACAAACCGGGGGAATCGAGTACTAACCCTTGTTGACAAATGCTTGTCAGGAAGAGGTTGTAAAATCAATACTCAGAACTTGTATTAAATTCCATTTCTTATTTACAATTTTCTTCTGTATTGCTCAGACAGCTTCCCCCCTTGATTAATACCGAGTAAACCTAGAAAGTGCTTTACTAATATTCAAATGAAGTGAAAGTTTACAGCCTCCCCCTTTTCAAGATCTTTTGTGGTTGTTAAAGAGGAAAACATTCCTCTCAGCTTTATCTTATTCTTCTGACACCGTTTTAGTTTAGAAGATCTCAAACTACAAGTGAATACATGACATCCGCATTGTCTCCAGTGTACACATTTTACGTTTGATTTATGACATTACTATATAGGTGCACTTGACAGCTTTCAGATTGAAGAAGAGACGAGAGAGCTTTAATGTGAGATGGGTTATCTGGGTAAATCTATCAAGGGTTCGTCCTGGGAGAACAAGGAGAGAGGCTTTGTAGAGCCCCGCTGTGTAGCAAGCTTCCATGCTGTGCACATCCCAAGCTCACTGACAGTTACGCTCAGCCTTCACTGTAATAACGAATAAAAGGGAGCTCCCTGTAGATTACAGATCTTCCGTGTTTTGACATTGACCTTAATACATAATTTAAGCACAAAGCCTGAGAAGTGTGGAACAAGATAAGAAAAGACCAGAGAGCTGGCAGATAAAGTGATGTTCAATCAGAAATCAGATTTGTTCCTGATCGAGGAGATGTGGGCATTAAAAGAGGAGACACTGAAGTACAGGGAGACAAGTAGCTGCGAATGAATGGGGGAGTAACAGAGAGGAGTGCCTGCATTATACACTATAACACTGGCAAATTATATGGATAAAGGGCTGTCAAAATACTGTCCAATAAAAGTCAATATGCCCCACCGAAAAGATCTTCAAACAGATATGTTACTTGGAAGAATTGGTTCGCTCTGATTTGACATGACTTGGAAAAAGAAACTGTTGAGTATTTTATGGCTAAACATAAATGTGCTTCATGGAGACCTATAATCTATCTATCTATCTATCTATCTATCTATCTATCTATCTATCTATCTATCTATCTATCTATCTATCTATCTGTCTGTCTATGAATATTTTTTTACTCTTTAAATCCAGAATATTGTACATTAGAAAAAATAATTTTCAGTACATAAGATAAAAAGAACCACACAATAAACTTAACTATATAAGTGAGAGATTTGTACACTCTAGTCCATTCTACAGTAAATCAGGGTAAATGCTGCTTATAAAGTAGTGTATCGGCAGGAGGGTTATTGAAGGAAGCAATTTGTAACAAATCCATGGGTTTTAATGTTGATTTTGAAGAAGGAGGACTTCCAGAGAATGTTTAGAGGGGACAGGATGCGGTGGACAGTATTGCATGTCATTGTTAATATTTTGAACAGAATTCTTTGGGCAGTGAATATTTAGTGAAGGGATCATTGGAGGGTAAGGCCATGTGCACACGCTGCGGATTCCATTGCGGAATTTTCCGCAGCGGTTTTGATAAATCCGCAGTGCAAAACCGCTGCGGTTTTTACTGCGGATTTATCGCGGTTTTTATTGCGGTTTCCGCTGCGGTTTTTCACCTGCAGTTTCCTATTGGAGCAGGTGAAAAACTGCTGCGGATTCCGCACAAAGAATTGACATGCTGCAGAAAATAAACAGCTGTGTTTCCACGTGTTTTTTTCTGCAGCATGTGCACTGCGGATTTCCCATAGCTTTACATGGTACTGTAAATGCATGGGAAACCGCTGTGGATCCGCAGCTGCGGAAATGCTGCGAATTCACAGATTTGACGCTGTGAATTGGTAGCTGTTTTCCATCCGGTTTACAGTACCATGTAAAACTATGGAAAACCAAATCCGCAGTGCCCATGGTGCAAATACTGCGCGGAAATGCTGAGTTGTATTTTCTGTAGCATGTCAACTTTGTGCGGATTCCACAGCATTTTACACCTGTTCCATTATTGGAATCTGCAGGTGTAAAACCGCAGGTGAAATCCGCACAAAAAACGCAGGAAATACGCAGTAAATCTATGGGTAATCCACAGGTAAAATGCAGTTCATTTTACCTGTGGATTTTTCAGAAACAGTGCGGAAAAATCCGCACACGAATCTGCATCATGGCCACATAGCCTTAAAGAGGGAGGGTGATATAAACAAAAATGGCGTGTGAGGAAAAGACACTAAGGGGGCAATTCATAATCAGTTCAATTTTTATAGTGCTTTTTCTGCGTTCCTGTTATTTGTGCCAAATTTATCAATGTACCACATGTTGTTTTACAAATTTGGCTCAACTTTAGAGATAATATTTCTTTGTCTTGCTAAGACATTATTGACAGAGTTAACCATGCAGTAATTACACTTTTTTTTTTAACTGCTAGAGTTGCAAGTTTTTAATGCAAAAAAGTACTGCAAATGTCTAACTTTTTATGACCAAAAAATTAGCACATAAAAACCTATGATATCTTGTTTGGTGTACTAGGAAAGGTCCAAGTCTGTAATACCAAATAGATAATTGTTAGCAGATCATTTGTGACTGTGGTAAAGGTAATTTTTGTACAGTAGTGGAGTCAGAAGCCATATTCTATTTAGTGAAAAAGTGAGGTATATGAGGGGAGGGAAGACAGTTCAAATTAGACATGTTGTTTAATGAGAGTTGAAGCTAATGAGGTAGTTAAATATTTGTTAAATAAGATGATATCTTGACAAATAGGACATGATGCGGAATAGCTTCTTATGGACAGGTATGATAGTTGAATGTTGAACTCCTTGGTGCCAAAGCCAGTTTTAACTTGTTCCCTTTTGTTTTACATCTCAGCTCTCTTTTCTGAGCCATGCATTTTTTATTCTAAGCTGTCTAACTTTTAGGTGGCACACAGCTTTGATAAATCTGGTGTATAAATTTGGTGTATATTCAGACAGTCTAGCCTAAGGTTATGCCATCTATTAAAAGGCTTGCTTTGATCAACACGTAATTTTGGCTTTAGGAATAATGATTTAGGGGCTATACAGCATTCTCCCGCCATTTTTTATTATATCAAGCTTCCTTGTCAAGCAGGTCAAAAATAGTGTCTAAAACATATGAGTGTTAATGGAAAACGTCCATCTGAGAAGTAGACTCTAGAGATTCACTAGTTTTCAGTTTAACATCTATACAGAGATTTTGACTTAAGTGCAGTGGATGTAGCATGTGTCCATTGATTTCAGTGTGCTGCTGTTTAATGTCTGTACATAAGTCTTGGCCTTACATTGGCCTTGTAAAAACTGGAAACAAATGTGTTAAACCTGTGCTGCCATTGGAAGGTTGATAAGGAGAAAGGAATCCAAGATTGTGGTTTATTTGTCAACGCGTTACGAAGTTCCAAATTTCTTCATCAGGTCAATGATGTGGTTTGTCCTGATGAAGAAGTTTGGAGCTTTGAAATGCATTAACCAATAAACCACAGTCTTGGATTCCTGTCTACTTATCATCCTTCCGATGGCAGAGCAGGTTTAACCCACTTGTTTCATTTCTTTAGGTTTCCTTACACCGTGGGTCTGCAGCAGCTTATGCGTTTTCAGTGGCTGAGAGCACACAACCCAACTGATGAGCACGATTGCCTAAATTCTTCTTGCTTATTATCTGGATAAGACCTTACTGTATATTGAGCTCAGCATACAAGCACCTGCATATCCATCTAATGTTATAAAAGTGCTGGTGTTGCTCTTCATTTTCTGCATTGTGCATTGGGAGGTATAGCTGCCCTCTGGGTCATGCACCTTATCCACCCGTCTTTCAAAGACAGGTATTATTTAGAGCTAAGGCTGGATCTTTCTTATTCTCCAGTTCATTTGATACACAGAGGTGAGTCAATTGTTCTATGGACCATCCATTGATTTCATCTTGACACTGGTGGACGGCTGGTACAATTTTAATCAAAACTGTAAACTGAGTACCTCACATTTTTTTTTACATGTGTAGCAATAGTGGAATCCATGTATTCATTAATTGCTGTTGCATAGTGTATGTGCACCTGCACATTCATTTAGTCATATAGGAGTGTTGGCCTTGTTCTATGTTTTCTGCATAAAAACATTAAGAGAAGTGAGATTGCAAACTGGGTCAGTAAAAGTATAGTTATCTCAAAAGCACACCTTAAACCAGAAAGTTACATACAGAACCTTATTACAGAACCAATGAGCGATGGAGGAAAGGTCCCTAAAGTATACTAGTTTGGATGGACATGGGTGGAGGAAAATTAATTTACCGTATGTACTGACAATTGGTCTTCTAAAAGATCCAGCACACACCATAAAGCCAACACGAGAGATCATTTTAGGAAAAAGGAGGTGCTGAGCACATAACTGCGCCAAGAGTGCAAAGGAGAAGTAAGTGCAGCATAATTTGGTGAACAGGGTAGACGCAGCAGAGAGTGATGAAGACAAGAGTACTAACACGCCAGTTATATGTAGATAAGAAGCACCAGCTCATCCAGCTTACCATTGTTGATCTTGAGAGTGCAAGACTTCACCATCACTAAGCATTTGTTAGTTAAAAGAACCGCAATGCAAATGTAACATGTGAACGCAGATTAAAGATAGTGTGCGACAGAACAGCAATGCGGTGTGTGTGGAAGATAGAATTTTGTGTGAGTTTGTGCTCACTGCATGTGTTGGGGGACACTTGCTTGGCACGATATTCGAGCACACAGGAACGGTTTTATCACATAAAACACAGTCTATGCAGTTTATTTAAGTGTCATAAACTGGGTCATGCACAGTTCATTATATACATTTTGTATGCCTTCAATTCACAGTTCACTAAACATGCTGGACCTCTCACTTCATCCAGTTACCATGGGTGACCGTACACCGAACAGTTCATCAATGTCCATGGAACACAACAAGCACCAACAGTCTGTTCCACTGACAGATATGTCTCTGCCGTTATGATAGCCCCCCTTTACGGGTGTTACCTTTCTGGAGCTCCTGCTCCACACGCTGACCTCCTGTCAGTTCTCTCTCTCTCTCTGGGAAGCTGCCTCATGGGGTTCACCAACTTGCCTAGCAGGCACACATCAGTTAGTCCAGAGCCACCGAAGGATGGTAGCTTCCCAAACACAGACCGTCCAGGTCCATGGTCTCTCTAGGTGCTCCAGGAGGACTCCACTCACAGGAGCTTCCAACACAGAGACCGTCCATGACCATGGTCTCACTGTGCACTATTCAGGACGTCCATCCCCACCTGAGACCGTCCAACACACAGGCATGTGGCCTGTTTGGGTGCTATTCAGGACGTTTGTCCCACACCCAAGGCCACCAGGTCCAAAGCCCCACCATGTGCTCTTCAGGGAGATGGCACTCCCAACACATAGGTTCTCCAGGACCTTCCAGCACAGAACCATTCAGGTCCACACTTTCAACAACATGTGACCCACACCCTGGTCACATTATACACCTGTAACCACTCCCATAGGTGGGAGTTGTGTGTGTGTGGCTAGTTTGACCCGCCCATCTCTCATAACTAGACTTGCCAACCTCCCTTCACAATTATACAAACAACACAATTACTTTAGGGACTACAGGTCCCAGAACAACCTTACTTCAGGCTGGCACTGCAGAGTTTCTTCCTCTGCAACACACATACTGGCCATTCACAATAATGCCGGACTTTGTCTCATCACCACAGTTATTCCTGCAATTGCCATGCATTCCCATAGCCTCAATACGCCTCCATGCCTATTCTGGGGAGACCATGCAGTGCCCCCTACCTGTAACAGGGGTCACTGCATCACAATTGTCAAATACGATTTTCATGACCATTGAAATCTTTGGAGTACTTTCAATTCGCCATGGATCATTTTGCCGCAAATTGAATATCCTGGCAAATCTGGCAAATTTGATTTTTAAATGATTCGTTCATCTCTAGTAACTGTGTTTTTCCCAGAAATAAATTATAGTAATTTTACCTGCATGTAGGACATACGGTATTTGAATAGATTAAACTTGCAATGTGTAAGTTCAGATGGTTTAAGGTGTAACAGAACTAATTTTGATCTTTATATACAGTATAAATAAACTAAATAAACTTTAAATTAGAACAAATACTCATCTGCAGAAAAAGGACAGGGCATGTCCCCTGTAGATGGACAGTCACAAATGCTGAATAGCTGCAGAAAACATACATAATCCAATTTTTAACAACATGCCAACATATCGCTGGTGTGTCCAAAGTCATGCAATTTGTAGATCACGGGACTATGTTCTCCTAGATATCTGCTGACTCAATTTCTTTCCCAGGATCCTGGTGCCATTTATTAGCAAATAAACAAGATGGTGGTGTGAGAATGCATGTCATTTTACATAGAATGTATTTAAGTCAACAGTGTTCTTCTAGTTCTCTGTGTTATTCTAATGAATTCTAGTTGCCAAACTTCTGCCTTCTGCAGGGCTCAATCATATTGTCATGTAATGATTCTTGACCATGTTACATCTTAATGAAACACTGCCTGCTGGGATCATGGGTGGGGTGGTCTGGGGGAAAAGGGGCAAATGCCTCCCTGGTGGTTCCTCATCAGCTGTTTCAGGCTACCTGCTATCTGCTGCTTTAGAAGCCAAGAGACAGCATGGTACATTTAAACTTGTACACACACTGTGTGGGCATGTCTGCTGAACTCAAGTCACCCATCACGTCTCTGGCCTGCAGGAAAGAAGTAGAAGTAGTAGAAGTAGAAGTAAGGTGAAGCGGGACAACACAGGGCCGAGGCAAGGCAGGGGGTCTGTCTGATTTATTGCAACAGTTTGACCCTTCACACAGATCAAGTTGTGCTGTCAATGGGAATCATCAGCTTCAGCGTTACCAGATCTATAGGTAAGCTTAGTCTGCAGCAGTTACTCACAGTAAGGGTCAAATAGATCCACTACAGAAATAAGTATACAATATCCTGCAGTGACTGAACCTGAGTATACAGGACATCATATATATATATATACATATATATATATATATATATATATATATATATATATATATACACTGTATATACATATATTCTTCCTAGAAGAAGACACTGAGTGCCAGGGGACAGAGCTGGACGGACTGGGGGATGCCGGAGGTACCGGGGGGGAAGGGGGGGGGCTCGAGGGACCCCATTTCTCTTTCCTCTGGTATGCTAGATCATATTAGAGGAGAGAGAAACTGCCTCCTGAACATCTGTCAAGTCAGCAGTCTTCCCCATGATTGTGGAGCCTACTGGAACATACTAAGGGACCTTTTTAAACACTTTGGAATCCTTTGCAGGTGTTTTTGTTAATTATTCTATTTTACTGAGATAATGGCTTTTGGGTTTTCATTGGCTGTAAGCCATAATCATCAACATTAACAGAAATAAACACATGAAATAGATCATTCTGTTCATAATGACTCTATACAATATTGTATATCTGTGCACAGTATAAGCCACATTGTTGTTGTATACCATCTGATGTCTGTAGCCACAGTAAATATATTGCAAATATACGCTAATCTCAATATTAGCTGTGATATACTATGTGAACAGACATCTCCTTGTCCGTGGTGTAACCAGATTCCGATGTGCCCCAATGCAAAATTTGGACCGAGATCCCACTGGCATGCTGGTCAGATCTGTGGGCCCCTGTAATAATGTCCTCTGTCCTGCAATAATGTTCCTATCTGGGGCCCTGTATGTAATTATACCCCCGTCCTGTAATAATGTCCCTGTGTTGCAATAATGTCTCGATAATAAGGGCCCGATCATTGCCATGGCAATCTGAGGTTGTCATCATGACTTCCAGATCAGCCAGCTACAGTAAGCCTGTCAGACCATGCTCAGAGCATTGTTTAAGAGGCGTTATGTCAGTGCAGCACTGACAGGTATTAAGCATTGCAATGGTGGTGCATTATAATGCATTATACCAGCAATCAGACTAATAAAAGTTAAAGTTCCACAGAGGGACTAAGTAAAAGGTTAAAAAAAATTGTAAAAACATTGTTGAAAAATCATGAAATAAACAAAATGAAAAAATAAAACCAATAAATAGGTATATTTATTTAAATAAAACCTCAAAAAACGCATATTTGGTATTGCCACCTCCTGAACTACAAAACTGTCACACTATTTAACCCCTTAAAAAAATAATTAAAAAATGAAAACAATTTTCAAAAATGAATAAAAAAGTGGCAAACAAACTATGCTTTTCAAATGTAAATAAAAATGGTGATGATGTTCGTCCTTCGTTTTCGAAGATGACCATGACTTCAGGGTTAGAAGAGAATTAGTAGTTATGGGTCCGGAGGTGGCTGATGAGTCCAATCCAGGCCCTGAAGGTTCACCCACATACTTGACATAAGGAAGCAGATGTGGTCAGTACACCAGATTCTACTTGTGCCTTGCGTACAGCGCGCTTTCTTTTTGCATCAAAGATTTTCCTATCTTCAGCTGCACGTGCTCCTGTGGTGATCCTGCCCCGCCAACCTGGACGATCCAGGGCAAGCTCTTCCCATTCATTGGTGTTGACTTCCAGGTTTTTGAGAGACACCTTAAGGCAGTCTTTATAGCGCTTCTTCTGCCCCCCAACTGCTTGCTTTCCTTGGCACAGTTCTCATTACAACAGTTGTTTCAGTAGTCGGCTGTCAGGCATTCTAACCACGTGTCCAGCCCACCTGGCTTGGACTTTCAGCAGGAGAGTGTAAACTCTGCAGAGCCCAGTTTGTTCCAGAATTGCCGTGTCCGGGACATTGTCTTGCCACCTGATGTGGAGGAGTCTGCGGAGGCAACTCATGTGGAAATGATTAAGCTGTTTAGCATGCCAGCTGTACACTGTCCAGGTCTCGCTAGCATAGAGAAGTGTAGTGAGGACCACCGCGCAGTAAACCTTCAGCTTGGTGGTAAGGCTGAGTCCCCTTCGTTCCCTGACGTTCTTACGCAGTCTCCCGAAGGCGGCACTGGCTTTGGCAATTCTGTTATTAACCTCAGCGTCTATGGTTACTTCACGGAAAGTGTGCTGCCTAAGTAGGTGAAGTTATCGACTGCTTTGAGGTTTTGCTCCTTCACCGTGATACGTGGCTCCTTGTACAGTTTTCCTGGAACCGGTTGATACATGACTTCGGTTTTTCTAATGTTGATCTCGAGACCAAAACTGTCGCAAGCTTGCGAAAAACAGTCCATTTCATGCTGCATCTGCTGTTCCGTGCTAGCATTAAGTGCACAGTCATCAGCAAATAATAATTCACGGATAACAGTCTCATGCACTTTCGTAACCGCCTTCAGGCGTTTTGGGTTGAATAGCTTGCAATCAGTCCTGTACCTAACCTGGATTCTTCACAGTTGTTAAAGGCATCACTTAACATTGCAGAGAACAGCATACTGAACAGGGTTGGAGCAAGCACACAGCCTTGTTTTACACCATTTGTTACTGGGAAAGCCTCAGATACGTCTCCATCGTTCAGAACCTTCACCATCATGCCATCATGGAACTGCCGGATGACTGAGATGAACTTGCTCGGGCAGCCGAATTTAGCCATGATCTTCCACAGGCCATCTCTACTGACTGTGTCGAAAGCCTTGGACAAATCAACAAAAGTTACATAAAGGTCACGGTGTTGCTCCTGGCACTTTTCCTGAATTTGATGGGCCCACCGTTCCAGAATTTGTTTCTTTTCTGTCAGCAGCTTAGTTCCATCTGTGTTAAGCAGAGATGAAGAGCTTGATGGCTGGGGTCCATATATAGCTTTGAGTGCATCGTAGAAGCGTTTCTGGTCATGGGTATCTGCATAGCCCTGAATTTCGTCGGCCTTCTTGCTAAACCAGATATCCTGCATCTCATGTAGCTTGATTTGTACCTTTCTTTTTATGTTAGTAAAGGCACCTTTCTTAGCTAACGACGTGGGGTCATTTTGATACACCTTATACTGCTGATGTTTCTCTTCTAGGAGTGTCTTTATTTCCTTCTCGTTTTCATCGAACCAGTCTTGATTATATCTGGCTGCTGATCCGAGATGCTCCAGAGCAGTATTATAAACAGCATCTCTCAGAATTGTCCACTGTTCCTCAATGCTAATCTCCTCTGCCTGTAGTGTATTTAACAGTCTGCCATCTTGGTCATTGGCAAATTCCCTTGCAATTCTTTTATTTTGCAGCTTATAAATATTCAGCCTCGTTGTCGTTTTCTGTACTTGGGGTTTCCTCGCAGGCAGGATGCGGAGCCTGCACTTAGACACAATGAGGTGATGGTCAATCCAGCAGTCTGCACTGCACATGGCCCTCGTCACTCTAAAGTCCATCTCATCCCTTTTCCTGGCAATGATGTAATCAATGAGATGCCAATGCCTTGAGCGTGTGGGTAAGCGGAATAGTGTTGGTGATGATAAGGTCATGTGTGGTACACATCTTGAGGAGCAGCAGGCCATTGCTGTAACACTTGCCAGTGCCATGTCTCCCAATGACCCCTTCCCAGTTTTGATGGTCTGTTCCCACTCTGGCATTAAAGTCTCCAAGTATAATGAGCTTGTCTGCCTGTGGGATTGCTGAAATAAGTGTGTCAAGTTCATCGTAGAACTTATCTTTAATATCATCCGGATTAGTCTTCGTGGGAGCATAGGCACTGATCAGAGTTGCGTGTTTCTTGTTTGTACGTGGGAGCTGAAATGTCATCAGACGGTCGTTGATGCCCTCCAGAAGCCTGGTAAGTTTACGAGAAAGATGAGTTTTGATAACAAATCCCACGCCTGCTTCTCGTTTTTCAGTGCTGCCTCGACCACTCCAGAAAAATGTATATCCACCATCATGTCAATTGACCCTTGTCTGCCAGGCGTGTTTCGCTGAGAGCTGCTATATCAACCTTGTAATGAGCTAGCTCCTGAGCAACCAATGCCGTTCTTCACTCTGGTCTGTCTGCCTTGGTATTATCCAGCAGAGTTCTCACATTCCATGTGCCAAGGTTGAGTACCATCATTTTCTTTTTCTTTATTGTATGTCGACCGCTGTATGGGAAACCCACCAGCTGTGGTAGGCTGGCCAGGTGAAATGAAGCAGACTATGTTTGAGGCACCTTTTCTAGCCCCGTCCTCGATTGAGGTGAGCAGAGTGATCATGAACAGGACTGCTCAGACACCCAGGAGGCTGCTGAACTCCACTGCTGCTTCGGTACAGTGGAGAGCGACCACATGGCCTGGGCCGCCTGCGTGCAGGTTTGTGACTACAGCTTCCAGTGACTCCACGCCTGCTGCTTTGCCACTCTCCTATCGCCACAGAACTTTTGATACGCAGTGGTTGAAGTCATGACTTGCGCTTGACTTGGATTAAAGTGAGGAAGAATTGCGCAGTCGTCAACTTCACTCTCTCGCCCGTACCTATTGAGCCCCAGTGGCAAGAACTGGGCAAGACAACTGGAGATAGGTCAGGGTGCAGTGGATGGCCAGCAGTGTCCTATATGTGCCTCACTGCGCCCTCTCAGCGCTCCACAACGCTGTGCTGGAAATCGCTTGTCTGTCCGTTGAATCTTGCTTTCTTCCGCACAGTCTGACATATCCAGTCTTCACATGCAAGGGTAGGCAAACCCTTGAAAATCACTGTAGGTCTCAAAGAAACCCAACAGCTACCCTCACCTGGTTTGGCCCGCCTGCCGAGGCGGTGTTTCGAGGTGTACCCGCTGCCGCATGCTAGCAGCTACTTGGAGGTACAGGTGTAATAATTATAGGGGATAACTCAGGAGACTCTTTGCGTGGAACAAGACAACTACAGGACACAGTTTTATAAGTGGTAAAGTCTATATTATCACACGGTGATTCAAACAGGTGCAGAAAGAAACTCAAGTCCACAACACTTGGTGTAAACATTAAATGCAGCTTAGCAGTCTATAGGAAACTTCAGAGGAAAATGCAATCACGCAGAAAGTCTATGAAGCACAATTATTCTTGAGGATACTTGACACAAATAAGTCCTTGTTTTAGTCCAAACACAGATAGATATGCTTATAAGGCAGTTCAAATAATATCTTAGCTCAACTAGGGAGGCCTGGGTAATAGTCTCAGGTTTTTGCAGATCAGCAACAGCTTACATGTCTAGCAAATGCAGATGGAAGTAAACACGAGCAGCAGATGAAGGAGGATTACTGGAAACTGGTATATGCAGCAGGAACTCAGAGCAGAGTAGCAGGATCACCACACAGGTTCACAGGAGCAGGTATATAGCCAGGGAGTCATCAGAGTCAGGAGCTGGATGCAAGGCAGAATACTCTAGCACAGACTGAAGGCTGGGGTGGAGTTTTATAGCAGGAAGACACAGTGTACATGATACCAAAGACGCCATCTTGGAAAAGGGCACTAATGCACAAAAGGTAATAAAAAATGTTCAGAGTCCTGACATTACTCCCTCCTTAGAAGCGGCCTCAGGATGATCCTGGACCTGGTTTCTCAGGGAATCTCTGATGAAAACGAGAAATCTTCAGTTGGGCATTGATGTTTTCCACAGGTTCCCAAGAGTCTTCCTCAGGGGGATATCCCTGCCATCTTATCAGATATTGGGGCCAATTCCTGCGAATCCTGGAATCAACAATTTCCTCCACCATAAATTGTTCTTGCCCATCAATCACCACAGGCTGCGGAGGTGGCACAACCCATCCCTGGAAGGTATTAGGAGATTCAGGCTTTAGTAAAGATACATGGAAAACTGGATGTACCTTCATAGTCCTAGGCAGCTTCAGCCGGCAGGCCACAGAGCTCACAGTACCATTGATCTTGAAAGGGCCAATGAATTTCTGTCCAAGTTTTTGTGAAGGAATGTTTAACTTCAGATTCTTAGTTGCTAACCACACGGAATCTCCTACCTTGAACATGGGTGCAGGTTTACGGAATCTATCAGCCGATCTCTTATAACGTTCTTAAGCTGTGGTCAGGGATTCCTTCAGAACCTCCAGATTTTGCCTTATCGCAGTCAGCCTTTCCTCCACTGCCGGAACCGGAGAATTAATTGGAGACCTAGGTAAGATACACGGATGATAACCCAGATTGGCAAAGAAAGGTGTAAATTTAGTGGAGGCGCTCTGAGAATTGTTATATGAAAATTTGGCTAACGGCAGCAACTCCAACCAATCATCCTGGAGATGGCTGACATAGCTTCTTAGATATTGTTCCAGCATCTGGTTGGTACGCTCAGTCTGACCATTTGTCTGGGGATGGTAAGCGGAAGAGAGACAGACATTAATATTGAGTGCCGAGCAAAATCCCTTCCAGAATCTTGAAGTGAACTGTATTCCACGGTCAGAGATGATCTCATTCGGAACCCCATGCAACCGAAAGACATTCTGTATAACCAAATTTACTGTATCTTTAGCTGAGGGGAGGCCGGTGCACGGAACAAAATGAGCAGCTTTAGTCAGGCGATCAACTACCACCATGATTGTATTCATGCCCCCTGATGTAGACAGCTCCACAATAAAGTCCATTGATATAGACCCCCAAGAGCGGGACGGAACAGGTAATGGTTGTAGAAGACCCGTAGGTGCCACATGAGGAGTCTTATAAAGAGCACATACCTCGCAAGAGAGAACATAGTCCTTGGTATCCTTCAGGCAAGTTGGCCACCAGAAAAATCGGCTCAGGAACTCTTGTGTCTTCTGTACCCCCCTGTGACCAGCCAACTTGGAGTCATGTACCAACTTGAGGATCTGCAGACGGATGACCTCAGGGACGTAGAAACGTCGATCTCTGAACCACATGCCACCCTTAAAGACAAGATTAATATCCACAGGTGGGTTGGCCAGAAATACATCACCATCATAGGCCTCCCTGCACTCCTTCCACAAGTCCTGATCGTGGATAACTCCGATGAAATTGGCATCAGATAGAATGGTCTTGGACGGGGCTCCAGGTATGGAATCCGCAGCATGGATTCGGGCTAAAGCATCAGCCTTCCCATTACGAGAACCTGGACGGTACGAGATAACAAAGTTAAATTGATTTAAAAATAAGTTCCAACGAGCCTGACGAGGAGAAAGACATCTTGCGGATCTAAGGAACTCTAAAATGCGATGGTCAGTTAGCACTATGATCTGTTGTGCAGCTCCTTGCAGATGATGCCTCCATTCTTTGAAAGCTGCAATAATAGCCAGCAATTCCTTGTCTCCCACATCGTATTTCTTCTCTGCTGAGGTTAGTCTACAGGAAAAGAAAGCACAAGGATGTAGCAGACCCTTCTCTCCAGTTCTTTGGGAGAGAATAGCCCCCAAAGCATTATCAGAAGCGTCCACCTCCACAATGAAAGAAAGTGTTGGATCTGGGTGTATCAACAGTGGTGCTGATGTGAAGCAGATCTTAAGCCGATCAAAAGCTTCTTGAGCCTGTGATGACCACTTAAAGGGCTTTTCCTTCTTTGTCAAGGAAGTAATGGGACGGACAATATCAGAAAAATTTCGAATGAAGGGTCTGTAGAAATTTGCAAAACCAATAAAACGTTGGACCTCCTTAACGTTCTTGGGTACAGGCCAGTCAAGGATAGCCTGAATCTTACCAGATTCCATGTTCAGCCCCTGGGGAGAGATGATATAACCTAAGAACTGTATCTCAGAACGATGGAACTTGCATTTCTCCGGCTTAATATACAGATTGTTCTCTTTCAGACGTCTTAAAACAGTTTTGACATGTTCTTCATGTTCCTGTAAAGAGTCAGAAAAGATTAGTATATCGTCCAATTAGATCACCCCAAACTGGTCCAACAAATCTCTGAAATGGTCATTAGCAAGGTGTTGAAACGTGGCAGGGGCGTTACAAAGCCCGAAGAGCATCACAAGATATTCAAAGTGTCCATACCGGCATCTGAATGCTGTCTTCCACTCATCCCCAGGACGAATACACACCAAATTATAAGCCCCACGAAGATCCAGTTTAGAGAACACCTTAGCATGGCAGACTCTTTCCAGTAATTCGGGAATCAGAGGCAAAGGGTAACGGTTTCGTATGGTTACCTTATTGAGTTCCTGATAGTCAACACAGAGTCTCAGGGTCCCATCCTTCTTTTTTACAAAAAATATAGGTGCCCCTGCTGGTGAGGAAGAAGGACGTATGAAGCCTTTGGCCAGATTTTCATCAATATATTCCTTTAAGGCTTGAAGCTCAGGTGCCGCCAAAGGGTATATGTTACCAAAAGGAATAGCTGCCCCAGGAAGCAGCTCAATGGGACAGTCATAATGCCTGTGTGGAGGAAGCTGATCTGCATTCTCCTTGTCACAGATGTCAGAGAACTCTTTATATGCTGGAGGTAAAGAAAATACCTGTACATGTGGTTCCGTAGCCGTGGACTCAGGGACAGCTTCTGCTAACGCTGAGTTGCTTCTTGTTGGAAAGATAGTCTTCTTGGTCTCCCAGTTGATAATTGGGTTCTGAAAATGCAACCAAGTTTTTTCCTTAAGCTTCTTGGGGGGTGAAGTCATAGAAAGTGAATGGAATACAGCGTTTAAAGGCAGGCTACATTCAGAGATGTCAGATTCATGATCACAGTTGTCATACTCCCCTACTGCTGCTAGCACCTTGTTAGGCCGTCTAGGACACTTAGGACAATTGATCAAGAAGTGGTCAGATTATGACTTTCACGAAGGCGATGCTCCCGGCGCTCATTATCTCGCGCCTCTAAACGGAATCAATTTGCATGGGCACCGCCCCCGTCTCCCGAGATGTTTTACCTGCAGGCTCTTTGGAAGGAAGGGAAAAGTTAGAAATACGGTTATATGCAGCAAGCTTCTCCTGCTTACGCTCAGTAAGGCGAATGTCTATGCGCACACAGTGCTGTATAAATGTCTCTAGCTATTGTGGTGACTCAGAGCGAGCTAGTTCATCTTTTACAATACTAGACAGACCCCTTTTAAAAATAGGCAATTGTGCATAACTGTACCAATTGGTATCTACCGCTAATCTCCTGAATTCAGTAACATACTCAATAACAGAACATTTAGCCTGGCGTAAAGACAATAAAGCAGATTCAGTGGTTGCACGGCGATTGGGGTCATCAAACATTAATGCCATATCGGCCAAGAAATCATCCAAGTTATTTAACCGTGGGTCACGAGACTCAATCATCGGATTCGCCCCGGCGAGCGCTCGTGGGGTCAGCAGCATTATTACACACAATACTTTGGATCTATCAATAGGAAAATGGTCAGCATGCACATCAAAATATAGCATACATTGATTCACAAAGCCACGAAATTTGTCACGATCACCATTAAATCTGAATGGGGGCAACTTAGGTGGGCTAGCTGGTGGCGGTTGCCCAGAGGGTAAAGTCGCTTGTGCAGCTATTTGCGTGCTTATGTCCTGAAAAGCCCGTCCATACTGGGACTCTATGCCAGCAAGTTTGTTTTCCTGGGCTGCCACGCGGGTGCTTAAATCCTGCAAAGTCTGTCCAAACACTTGTTGATTGTGTTCAAAGCTTCCATACTTCTTTTGCAGACCTTCCACATCTTTCTGCAGTGATCTAATTATGGAAAACACCTGCTCTAATATGCTCTCTGCAGTCATTGTTCCAGCAGTCTCCTATTTTGTGTATCCTGTAATAATTATAGGGGATAACTCAGGAGACTCTTTGCGTTGAACAAGACAACTAGAGGATACAGTTTTATAAGTGGTAAAGTCTATATTATCACATGGTGATTCAAACAGGTGCAGAGAGAAACTCAAGTCCACAACACTTGGTGTAAATATTAAACGCAGCTTAGCAGTCTATAGGAAACTTCAGAGGAAAATGTAATCACGCAGAAAGTCTATGGAGCACAATTATTCTTGAGGATGCTTGACACGAATAAGTCCTTGTTTTAGTCCAAACACAGATAGATATGCTTATAAGGCAGTTCAAGTAATATCTCAGCTCAACCAGGGAGGCCTGGGTAATAGTCTCAGGTTTTTGCAGAGCAGCAACAGCTTACATGTCCAGCAAATGCAGATGCAAGTAAACACGAGCAGCAGATGAAGGAGGATTACTGGAAACTGGTATATGCAGCAGGAATTCAGAGCAGAGTAGCAGGATCACCACACAGGTTCACAGGAGCAGGTATATAACCAGGGAGTCATCAGAGTCAGGAGCTGGATGCAAGGCAGAATACTCTAGCACAGACTGAAGGCTGGGGTGGAGTTTTATAGCAGGAAGACACAGTGCACATGAGACCAAAGACGCCATCTTGGAAAAGGGCAGTAATGCACAAAAGGTAATAAAAAATGTTCAGAGTCCTGACAACAGGTGAGAGTTGAGCATCAGATGAGGACCAAAGATGGAAGAGCTGTCCAAAAAGGACACAGCAAGCAATCCACCAGAGGTGCTACCTCTATCTAGATACCCCCATATACCCCCAAAAAACTATATAAAACTACGTGATTCAGACAGAATTCCCTGCGGAAAATTCCCTATAATGAATCAGATGAAGACATTGAGGACTCTGTCCGGCCCGTGATCCGACGGTGTCCGCCTTTTTAAGTGAGCATAAAAGCGGTTTTGGTCACGGTTTTGTTTTGTGCACCTCTGAAAAGATGTTCACCACTTAACAGAGGCCAGATGGAGTCCAGGGTAACTCTGCTGCTTCATTATATTGAATGGACCAATTGGAAGTTTCATCTGAACCACGTCATATGGAGATTTAGATGGAAACCTCAATGTAAGTGCTCAGCGTAGCGCACAGGTTAAATGTAATCCAAAATGTTATGTAAAATGTTCCCAATAAACGCTACAACTCAATCCACAACTCAGGCCTTTCTTTTGTCAATGGAAATGCAGAGGATTTCCACGTTACTGGTAGAACAAAGGCTCTGGAAAAGCACTATGGCTCTTTGCCCCAAAAAGAAAGCCAGTGAATTCTGCTGTCCCAAATTCAAATACACATTTCCCTTCTGAGCCCCACAGTGTGATTAAAGTACATTTAGCATCCACATGTTTGGCATTTCTGTAGCGATGAGAGCCCTCATGATTTATGGGGATATGACTCCAGAAACATGAGCACGGCACAATGTATGGGCACTACAATGTACTAGGCATTACACTTATAGATTTGCCATTTTCACTTGGCAACATCCACTGCTGCTTGTTTATGGAAAACACCTATGGAGTCAAAATCATCACTACACCTGTAGATAAATTCCTAGAGGGGTGAAATCTCCAAAATTGGGTCACTAGAGAGGGGATTCTGCTCTTCTGGCACTTAATAGCTCTTTATATGGAGTCAGCAAAAAATTCTACTATAATTTGTTCTCCAGAAGTCAAATAGCTCTCTTTCCCTCCTGAGTCTAGAAAGATACATATAGGGGAATTTCCATCTTCAACAGAATATGTGTGACAAATTTTGGTGCTGTTTTTACCCATTTCTTCGTGTGAAAATTAAAAATTTAGGGCTAAAACTAAATTTTGTGGCAAAAATGTAATCATTTTTCTTAACTGCTCAATGGTACAAAATTCTGTGACACCTTTGTGGTGTCAATTTGATCACTGCACCACTAGATTAATTCATTGAGATGTGTAGTTTATAAACAGGGGTCATTTATAGGACTCTCTGCTGTTCTGGCACCTCAGGTGCTCTTCCAGTGGCTCATGGCACTTGCAAATCATAACAACAAAATCTGCACTAGAATATGGCGCTCCTTCCACTCTGAGCTTTCCACTATCCCTAAAATGTATTTCTCGGTCACATGTAGGGTATTGGTTCACCCAGGAGAAATTGCACAACAAATTATGTGGTCCATTCTTTCTATTAGCCCTTGTAAAAATTAAAAACTTGGGGATAAAACAACATTTTAGCTGTAAAAATGTAATTGTTCTTTCTTCATCTCCCAATGGTATACAATTCTGTAAGGCACATGTGCTGTCAACATGCTCACTGCACCCCTTGATGAATTCATTGGGGGGTGTAGTTTGTAAAATGGGGACACTTATGGAGGAGTTCTGCTGTACTGGCACCTCAGGAGCTCCAAAGTGACATGTCACCCTGAAACCATTTCAGCAAAATCTGAATCCCAATATGACACTTTTTCTCTTCTGAGCTTTGCACTGTGCCTCAAAAGTAGCTTTTGATGACACATGGAGAAATTGTATAATAAATTGTACCATTCATTTTGTCCTATTATACCTTTTGAAAAATTAAAAACTTAGGGCCAAAGCAATATTTCAGTGGAAAAAATGCTCTTCCAGTGGGTCATGGATACTTGTAAGATCGCTACTTCCAACAGGTGGCGCTATAGAGTTACAGTCATATGAAAAAGTTTGGGCACCCCTATTAATCTTAAGCTTAATGTTTTATAAAAATTGTTTTTTTTGCAACAGCTATTTCAGTTTCATATATCTAATAACTGTTGGACACAGTAATGTTTCTGCCTTGAAATGAGGTTTATTGTACTAACAGAAAATGTGCAATCTGCATTCAAACAAAAGTTGACAGGTGCATAAGTATGGGCACCCTTATCATTTTCTTGTTTTAAATACTCCTACCTACTTTTTACTGACTTCCTAAAGCACTTTTTTTGGTTTTGTAACCTCATTGAGCTTTGAACTTCATAGCCAGGTGTATGCAATCATGAGAAAAGCTACTTAAAGTGGCCACTTGCAAGTTGTTCTCCTGTTTGAATCTCCTCTGAAGAGTGGCATCATGGGCTCCTCAAAACAACTGTCAAATGATCTGAAAACAAAGATTATTCAACATAGTTGTTCAGGGGAAGGATACAAAAAGCTGTCTCAGAGGTTTAACCTGTCAATTTCCACTGTGAGGAACATAGTAAGGAAATGGAAGAACACAGGTACAGTTCTTGTTAAGGCCAGAAGTGGCAGGCCAAGAAAAACATCAGAAAGGCAGAGAAGAAGAATGGTGAGATCAGTCAAGGACAATCCTCTGACCACCTCCAGAGAGCTGCAGCATCAACTTGCTGCAGATGGTGTGCACTGTGCAAAGAGGCAATTTGCATAGTGGAAAAAATGGTAATTTTCCATTTACTCAGCCTAACGTTATACAATTCTGTGAATCGCCTGAAGGGCAAAAATGTTCACTACATCTCAAAATGAATTCCTCGGTAGGTATAGTTTTCAAAATTAGCTCACCTGTGGGGGTTTTGGCTGTTTTGGCATTTCAGGGGCTCTTTTTATATAGGACATGGCATCCGCAATCTATTCCAGCTAAAATTGACCTGCAGAATTCAGTTGGCGCTACTTCCCTTACGGGTCCAGCCATGTACCCAAAAAGCAGTTTTCCACCACATATGGGGTTTCGGTGCACTAAAGAAAAATTGCTCAACAAATTGTATAGTCCATTTTCTCCCGTAAACCTTGTACAAATGAAAAATTTTAAACAAAACCAACATTTTGCAGGAAACATTTTCACGGCTCACCACATCTCTAGATAAGTTGCTTGATAGGCTTATTTTCCAAAATGGGATCACTTATGTTTTTTCCCATTGTTTAGGCACCTTAGGAGCTCTGAATTTGCAATGTGGCATCTATTATCTATTCCAGCCAATTTTGCACTCCAAAAGTCAAATGGTGCTTCTTTCATTCCAAGCCCTGCCGTGCACACAAACATTACGAAAAGGAGAAACGTGGGAGCGTATTGATAGTTAAATAGTAGAAAAATGCTTTGTTAAATAACACACATTTTTAACAAGCTTAATAGCCAAAAATACAAAAAATGCACAAAACATACAAAAATTTACACTAGATAAGGATGGTTTTAAAAAGAGAGTGGATAACCCCCGGTGTGCGCTTGCAAAGACACCGCCATATGTGGCTCTATAATGTGAGACCAGCTGCTGCAAAAACCTATATCGCTATAGTAGCCATGAACAGGTCATATGATGTATCGTAAGGAATTGAAAGATTAAAGAAGCAGCGCTTACCCGTAGGAGGCACCCAGCAGAGCACACCAGTTTGGGATCCACAGAACGCGACCCCCGACACGCGTTTCGCCCACAAGGAGACGGCTTTTTCAAGGGAAGGTGCACACAAACAGTAGTTTTACATCACATATGGGGTATGTCATGTCGGACACTGTTCAGACCAGGTCGTCTGACAGACAGCGGTAATTCCGCGTTTGACCAATGTTTGCTCATTGGCGTCGGCTAGTTTTCGTCTGGCTTCTCCGGGGTTAATTTACCTGATCCTCGGATTGGAAGCTGGGCCATGCCCATTTCCTTTAAATGGTTCTCCTGATCTTTGGGCGTCGCCGATTATAGCTTCTGTCTTATCCGTAGTTATCTCAGTCCGGAGTGGAGAGCTGGTTGTTGGAGAATCGTTGCTGGTGGTGTATTTTCCTTTGTCTTATTTACTCCTTCCTATATTTGTATTTATTTTGCCCTGCACCTTTATTGTGTATTCCTGATTGACTGCGGCGTGGTGTATATTTTCCTTTATCCTTGTTAGTTATAATTGTGGGGATTGGTCTATTGCATTCACTGGGTGGTGGGCGGTGGTGTTCAGTCTAGGGGTGAATCAGGAATCAGGGTGAGGGTGGAGGCCTGAACATGCACACCTTCAGTGTAAACTTCAGGTAGAGGGTCAGACAGGGTTACCCTAGTCTGAGGGAAATTGCAGGGGCCCGGGTTATTAGCTCTCGCCCTCCTTGTATCCCTGTGACATTATAATCGGCCTAACAAAAAACAAACAAAAAAAGGGGTTCCTTTTTTTTTTCTTCTCTGTGTTTTGTCATGGATCCCATGACTTCCATAACCCACCAGTTGGAGGCGCTGTCCCTACAGGTCACTGAGTTGAGGGGAGCAGTGCAGCAACAGGGACTAGCAGTATCTAATATACAGGCTGGAGCGACAGGAGGAGTTAATGAGCCCATGTTTCCTTAGCCTGAAAAATTTGCTGGGGAACGCAGTAAATTTGTTTCTTTTCGTGAAGCTTGCAAACTGTATTTCCGTATGCGCCAGATCTCCTCTGGTAATGAGGCTCAACATGTGGGCCTGGTGTTGTCATTATTAAGCGGGGATCCCCAAGCATGGGCATATTCGTTGCCGTCTGATTCTGCTGCATTTAACTCAGTGAGGGTTTCTTTTCTGCTCTAGGACACATTTACGACGATCCAGACAGAATGGCTCTAGCAGAATCTAAGATCCGCACTATTCGCCAGGGGGAGCGTGTTGCAGAGGATTACTGTTCTGAATTTCGCCGTTGGGCGGTTGACACTCAGTGGAATGAGCCAGCATTGCGGAGTCACTTTATTCATGGAGTTTCTAATAGGGTTAAAAAAGCCCTCCAGATGTACGAGACTCCTACTTCACTAGATTCCGCTATGAGTCTTGTTGTCTGCATTGATCACCGTTTGCGTCAGGGGAATCATGAGACGCTGCCTGTGGGTGAAGGTTTAGGTTCACGTGAGGTTGCTGCAGGTGAGCCCACGGAATCTATGCAAATCGCAGGGGTGTCACATGTTAAGAATCGTACCCCTGTACTCAGGAAGCAAGGAGCCTGTTTTTTCTGCGGTAAAACTGGTCATTTTATTAATATCTGTCCTCTGCTGTTAAAGAAAAACGCAACAGCGGAAAATTTCTGAGCTCAGAGGGGGTGAAGGAGTCCAATCTGAGCTTATGTATATCCTCCATGATGATTTCTCAGTGCATGCTCCCTGCCAAAGTTGTTGTCGCTGGCAGAGAGATACCAATCACTATTTTTGTGGATAGTGGTTCCGCCACAAATCTCATTGATGAGGAGTTTGCACGCACTGCTGGTTTTAAGATTGAAAAACTGCCTCATCCTATCCGTGTGGTCACCATCAATTCTGCTCCTCTTCCACACGGGGAGATTACTGAGTTCATGGCTGAGGTTAAACTCCACATTGGGGTTCTTCATTTCGAGCAGGTCACATGTAAGGTGCTCAAGAGTCTTCCGGCACAATTGGTTCTGGGTTTTCCATGGTTTCTACACACAACCCGGTGATTGACTGGAAAACTCAGGACATAATCCAGTGGAGTGATTTCTGTCAGGAGAATTGCCTGGCCACATGTGTGTCCGCTGTGACTTCAAGCGTTCCTGAGTCACTTCAGGATTATGCGGATGTGTTCTCTGAGAAGGGTTGTTCAGAGTTGCCGCCACACTGCTCCTATGACTGTTCTATCAGGTTTAAACCAGTGGCCAAGTTGCCTAAAGCAAGGATGTTCAATATCTCCGGTCCGGAGAGACAAGCGCTCAAGGATTACATTTCTGAAAGTTTGAGCAAAGGGCACATCAGGCCGTCATCCTCGCCGGTGGCAGCAGGGTTCTTCGTGAAGAAGAAAGATGGCAGATTACGCCCGTGTTTGGATTCCAGGGAGTTGAACCAGATTACGGTTCGTGATCCATACCCTATGCCACTGATACCTGACTTGTTCAACCAGGTGGCAGGTGCTAAGTGGTTTACCAAGCTTGACCTCAGGGGGGCGTACAACCTCATAAGAGTCCGTCAAGGTGATGAGTGGAAGACGGCTTTTAATACCCCTGAGGGTCATTTTGAAAATTTGGTGATGCCTTTTGGGTTAACTAACGCACCTGCAGTGTTCCAACATTTCATCAATGATGTATTCTCGCATGTTTTGGGGAAATTCGTTATCGTAGACCTAGATGACATCCTCATATATTCTTGTGACCGTGATGCTCATTTAGATCATGTCAGGCAAGTGTTACAGCTTCTCAGAGAGAATAAGCTGTATGCTAAACTTGAGAAATGTGTATTTTTTGCTCAAGAGTTGCCGTTCTTGGGTTATATTGTGTCTGCTTCTCGTTTTAAAATGGACGCCGCTAAGGTGCAAGCGGTGTTGCATTGGGAACATCCTGATAACCTGAAAGCACTTCAGCGGTTCCTTGGGTTTTCTAACTACTATAGGAAATTTATCAAGGATTTTTCTATCATTGCTAAACCGCTAACTGACATGACTAAAAAGGGTACCAATTTCTCCTTTTGGCCTGAGGCTGCTGTGTGCGCATTTGAATTTCTTAAGAACAGTTTTGTTTCAGCCCCCATTCTTGTGCAGCCAGATGTATCTAAACCCTTTGTCGTGGAAGTCGATGCGTCTGAGGTTGGTGTGGGGGCGGTACTATCTCAAGGCTCATCCTTGAGTGGTTTGCGTCCGTGCGCCTATTTCTCCAAAAAACTGTCGTCCGCCGAACGTAACTACGATATCGGCAACAGGGAGTTGTTGGCTATTAAGTTGGCCTTTGAGGAATGGCGACACTTCTTGGAGGGGTCGGTACATCAGGTCACTGTTATTACCGACCATAAGAATCTGCTGTATTTGGAGTCTGCCAAGCGTCTGTCTCTCAGGCAGGCTCGCTGGGCATTGTTTTTCACGCGGTTCAACTTTGTTGTCACTTACAGACCAGTGTCTAAAAACACTAAGGCGGATGCTCTGTCCAGGTGTTTTCCGGGGGGAGAACCTTGGGAAGACCCAGTACCCATTCTCCAAAAGGGTGTTGTGGTTTCAGCCCTCACTACCGAGGTTGAGGCTGAGATTGCCGAGGCTCAGGAGGAGGTACCATCTGAGCTTCCCATCAACAAATCTTTTGTACCGCTTCATCTCCGCCTAAAGGTGTTGGCGGAGCATCATGATACTGTCCTGGCTGGCCACCCTGGGGTTAGAGGTACTTTGGAGTTGGTGTCACTGCTGTGAATTCCATTCTTGGGCTCCCTCCGGTGGTTGTAAGTAGCACTTTTGTGAGTTCTGCTCTTGGGCTCCCTCCGGTGGTTTTGAGTGGTATGTCTGCTTCTTGGATTTAGCATCAGCAGCTGTTTCCACTGATCGTCTTTCTGGCTCGGCTATTTTAGTCTGGCCTTATCCCTCAATCAGTGCCAGTTGTCAATTGTCCCTGCTTGGAGTCACGGCTCTTTTGGATTTCCCTGACACTCTGACCTGTTCAGCAAAGATAAGTCCTTGCTTGTCCTTTTGCAGTCCTCTTGTTGTGGACTTTATTGTTCAGCACATTCTATGTTTTTGCTCATTTGTCCAGCTTATCAGTATGGATCTATTTAGCTAAGCTGGAAGCTCTGGGCAGCAGATTTTGCCCTCCACACTAGTGTTGAGCGATACCGTCCGATACTTGAAAGTATCGGTATCGGAAAGTATCGGCCGATACCGGCAAAGTATCGGATCTAATCCGATACCGATACCCAATACCAATACAAGTCAATGGGACTCAAGTATAGGATTGTATCCCTGATGGTTCCCAGGGTCTGAAGGAGAGGAAACTCTCCTTCAGGCCCTGGGATCCATATTACTGTGTAAAATAAAGAATTAAAATAAAAAATATTGCTATACTCACCTCTCCGACGCAGCCTGGACCTTACCGAGGGAACCGGCAGCGTTGTTTGCTTAAAATGCGCGCTTTTACTTCCTTCCGTGACGTCACGGCTTGTGATTGGTCGCGTGCCGTCCATGTGGCCGCGACGCGACCAATCACAGCAAGCCGTGACGTAATTTTCAGGTCCTCAATGCCTAATTCTAGGCATTCATGATTTTAAAATTACGTTCCGGCTTGTGATTGGTCGCGTCGCGGTCACATGGGCGACGTGACCAATCACAAGCCGTGACGTCACGGGAGGCAGAAGACGCGCGCATTTTTAAAATTACGTCACGGCTTGTGATTGGTTGCGTGCCGCCCATGTGACCGCGACGCGACCAATCACAGCAAGCCGTGATTTCAGGTCCTCAATGCAGAAATAGGCATCAGGACCTGAAATTACGTTACGGCTTGCTGTGATTGGTCGCGTCGCGGTCACATGGGCGGCACGCAACCAATCACAAGCCGTGACGTAATTTTAAAAATGCGCGCGTCTCCTGCCTTCCGTGACATCACGGCTTGTGATTGGTCGCGTCGCCCATGTGACCGCGACGCGACCAATCACAAGCCGGAACGTAATTTTAAAATCATGAATGCCTAGAATTAGGCATTGAGGACCTGAAAATTACGTCACGGCTTGCTGTGATTGGTCGCGTCGCGGCCACATGGGCGGCACGCGACCAATCACAAGCCGTGACGTCACGGAAGGAAGTAAAAGCGCGCATTTTAAGCAAACAACGCTGCCGGTTCCCTCGGTGAGGTCCAGGCTGCGTCGGAGAGGTGAGTATAGCAATATTTTTTATTTTAATTCTTTATTTTACACATTAATGTTGTTTCGATACCGATACCCGATACCACAAAAGTATCGGATCTCGGTATCGGAATTCCGATACCCGCAAGTATCGGCCGATACCCGATACTTGCGGTATCGGAATGCTCAACACTACTCCACACCTTTAGTCGGGTGTGGAGATTTTTGCATTCTCTGCGGTGGACTTTTTCTAGTTTTTATTACTGACCGCACAGTGTCTGTCCTGTACTATCTATCTAGCTAGTAGTGGCCTCCTTTGCTACATCTTGTTTCATTCTACGTATGTCATTTCCCTCTCCACTCACAGTCATTATTTGTGGGGGGCTGTCCTATCCTTTGGGGATTTTCTCTGAGGCAAGATAGCTTTCCTGTTTCTACCTTTAGGGGTAGCTAGTTCTCCGGCTGTGACGAGGTGTCCAGGGAGTGACAGGAACATCCCACGGCTACTGCTAGTGTTGTGTTAAGATCAGGAACTGCGGTCTGTATAGTTACCACCTACTCAGAGCTAGTCGCATGTCGCTCCTAATTCACCAGTCCATAACAGTACAACTGGCCAAAAATGAGTTGAATGCATCGCAAAAGAAGGAAAAGAAAAAGAGTTCTGAACCAATTTTTTTTTCTTTAGTCTGTTTTGTCTTTTTCCTTCCTCTTAATCTCTGGGTGGTTCAGGATTTGGGCGCGGGCATGGATGTTCAGGGTTTGTTTTCTCATGTGGATCAGCTTGCTGTAAGAGTACAGAGTATCCAAGATTATGTTGTTCAGACTCGGGCTTTAGAGCCTAGAATTCCTACTCCAGATTTGTTTTATGGGGATAGATCCAAGTTTTTGAACTTTAAAAATAACTGCAAATTGTTTTTTGCTCTGAAACCCCGTTCCTCTGGTGATCCCATTCAGCAAGTTAAAATAGTTATTTCTTTGCTGCGTGGTGACCCTCAGGACTGGGCATTCTCCCTTGAGTCAGGGGATCCGGCATTGCTTAATGTAGATGCATTTTTTCAATCGCTCGGATTATTGTATGACAAACCTAATTCTGTGGAACATGCGGAAAAAACCTTGTTGGCCCTGTGTCAGGGTCAGGAAGCGGCAGAATTATACTGCCAGAAATTTAGAAAATGGTCTGTGCTCACTAAATGGAATGAGGACGCTCTGGCAGCAATTTTCAGAAAGGGTCTTTCTGAAGCCCTTAAAGATGTTATGGTGGGGTTCCCCACGCCTGTTGGTTTGAGCGAATCTATGTCTCTAGCCATTCAGATTGATCGGCGCCTGCGCAAGTGCAAAGTGGTGCACCATATGGCAGCGTCCTCTGAACAGAGTCCTGAGCCTATGCAATGTGATAGGATTTGGACTAGAGCAGAACAGAGGGGATACAGATGTCAGAATGGGCTGTGTTTTTACTGTGGTGATTCTGCTCATGCTATTTCTGTTTGCCCTAAGCGTATTAAGAGGGTAACTAGATCCGTTACCATCAGTACTGTACAGCCTAAATTTCTCCTGTCTGTGACCCTGATTTGCTCATTGTCATCCTTTTCTGTCATGGCATTTGTGGATTCAGGTGCTGCCCTGAACTTAATGGACTTAGAATTCGCCAGGCGCTGTGTTTTTTTTTGCAGCCTTTGCAGAGCCCTATTCCTTTGAGGGGTATTGATGCTACACCATTGGCCAAGAATAAACCTCAGTATTGGACTCAGCTGACTATGTGCATGGCTCCAGCACATCAGGAAGATTGCCGTTTTCTGGTGTTGCACAATTTACATGATGTTGTTGTATTGGGTTTTCATGGTTACAAGTACACAATCCAGTGCTGGATTGGAAATCTATGTCTGTGACTAGTTGGGGTTGTCAAGGGGTACATAGTGACGTTCCTTTGATGTCAATTTCCTCTTCCCCCTCTTCTGATGTTCCTGAATTTTTGTCAGATTTCCAGGATGTATTCGATGAGCCCAAGTCCAGTTCCCTTCCTCCACATAGGGACTGTGATTGTGCTATTGAATTGATTCCTGGCTGTAAGTTCCCTAAGGGCCGACTTTTCAATCTATCTGTGCCAGAGCATGCCGCCATGCGGAGCTATGTGAAGGAGTCTTTGGAGAAGGGGCATATTCGGCCGTCTTCGTCACCATTGGGAGCGGGATTCTTTTTTGTTGCCAAGAAGGATGGCTCCTTGAGACCCTGTATTGATTATCGCCTTCTTAATAAGATCACGGTCAAATTCCAATACCCTTTACCTTTGCTTTCAGATTTGTTTGCTCGGATTAAGGGGGCTAGTTGGTTTACCAAGATTGACCTTCGTATAATCTTGTTTGTATTAAACAGGGTGACGAATGTAAAACTGCATTTAATACGCCCGAAGGCCATTTTGAATACCTTGTGATGCCTTTCGGGCTTTCTAATGCTCCTTCTGTATTTCAGTCCTTCATGCATGATATTTTCCGCAATTATCTTGATAAATTCTTGATTGTGTATTTGGATGATATTTTGATTTTTTCTGATGATTGGGAGTCTCATGTGAAGCAGGTCAGGATGGTATTCCAGAACCTTCGTGATAATGCCCAATTTGTGAAGGGGTCTAAGTGCCTATTTGGAGTTCAGAAGGTCTCTTTTTGGGGTTTATTTTTTCTCCTTCGTCTATAGAAATGGATCCTGTTAAGGTCCAAGCCATTCATGATTGGATTCAGCCCACATCTGTGAAGAGCCTTCAGAAATTTCTGGGCTTTGCTAATTTTTATCGCCGTTTCATTGCCAACTTCTCCTGTTATGGTTTCCAATGGCAAGGAAACATCAGAAGCATAGAATAAACGGACAAGCTCTCGGGTGATGGAAACTAGAGCTGACCGCGATGCTAAACCTACACACAACACTAGAAGTAGCCAGGGGGCATTCCTGCGTTGTCTCTAGATGCCGCGCGCCAGCCGGAGAACTAACTACCCCTGGTAGAAGAAAACACAGTCCTGGCTTGCCTCCAGAGAATGTCCCCACAGGAGATAGCAGCCCCCCACATATAATAACAGTGAGAGCAGATGAAAAGACACACGTAGTATGAAAGCAGATTTAGCACAGAGAGGCCCGCTAACTAAATAGCAGAAAGATACAACAGAGGACTTCGCGGTCAGCTGCAAAACCCTTCAAAACACCATCCTGAAATTACCTTAACTCATGTGACAACTCATGCCACTGGAGTGGTAATTTCAGCCCAACAAGAGCTTCCAGCTGCAGAGATTCACATAAGTGCAAAACTGGACAAAACATACAAAAATAGACTTAAGGACTAAAGTGTCCAACTTAGCTGAGCAGAAAACTGGGAGCAGGAACATGCAACAGAATAACTCTGGATACATTGATGGCCAGCATTAGAATGATTGAGGAGCAAGGTTAAATAGGATACTCCCACATCCTGATAGGAACAGGTGAACTGAGAAGGCAAAGCTTGCAGGACACCAGTACCACAAGAGACCACCGGGGGAGCCCACGAACCGAATCACAACAGTACCCCCCCCTTAAGGAGGGGGCACCGAACCCTCACAAGAACCACCAGGGCGATCTGGATGAGCCCTATGAAAGGCACGGACCAAATCAGAAGCATGAACATCAGAAGCTGTAACCCAAGAATTATCCTCTTGACCGTAGCCCTTCCATTTCACCAGATATTGAAGTCTCCGTCTGGAAACACGGGAGTCCAAGATTTTCTCCACCACGTACTCCAATTCACTCTCAACCAGCACAGGAGCAGGAGGCTCAACAGAAGGCACAAGTGGTACCTTATACCTCCGCAATAATGACCGATGGAAGACATTATGGATAGCAAAGGATGCTGGGAGGTCCAAACGAAAAGACACAGGGTTAAGAATTTCCAAAATCTTATAAGGACCGATGAACCGAGGCTTAAACTTAGGAGAAGAGACCCTCATAGGGACAAAACGGGAGGACAACCACACCAAGTCCCCAACACGAAGACGAGGACCAACACGACGATGGCGATTAGCAAAACGTTGAGTCCTCTCCTGGGACAACTCCAAATTGTCCACCACCTGCCCCCAAATACGATGCAACCTATCCACCATGGTATCCACTCCAGGACAATCCGAAGACTCCACCTGACCAGATGAAAAACGAGGATGGAACCCTGAATTGCAAAAGAAAGGGGAGACCAAAGTGGCAGAACTGGCCCGATTATTAAGGGCAAACTCAGCCAACGGCAAAAAGGAGACCCAGTCATCCTGATCAGCAGACACGAAACACCTCAAATAAGTCTCCAAGGTCTGATTAGTACGTTCCGTCTGGCCATTTGTCTGGGGATGAAATGCAGACGAAAAAGACAAATCAATGCCCATCCTGGCACAAAACGCCCGCCAAAATCTGGACACAAACTGGGATCCCCTGTCGGAAATGATATTCTCCGGAATACCATGCAGCCGAACCACATTCTGAAAAAACAGGGGCACCAACTCAGATGAGGAAGGCAGCTTGGGCAAGGGCACCAAATGAACCATCTTAGAAAAGCGGTCACACACCACCCAAATGACGGACATCTTCTGAGAAACAGGGAGATCAGAAATAAAATCCATAGAGATGTGTGTCCAAGGCCTCTTAGGAACAGGCAAGGGCAACAACAAACCACTAGCCCGAGAACAACAAGGCTTGGCCCGAGCACAAACATCGCAAGACTGCACAAAAGTACGCACGTCCCGAGACAGGGAAGGCCACCAGAAGGACCTAGCCACCAAATCTCTGGTACCAAAAATTCCCGGATGACCTGCCAACGCAGAAGAATGAACCTCCGAGATGACTCTATTGGTCCACTCATCCGGCACAAACAATCTACCAGGCGGACAACGATCAGGCTGATCCGCCTGAAACTCTTGTAAAGCACGTCGCAGGTCTGGGAAGACAGCAGACAATATCACCCCATCCTTAAGTATACCCGTAGGTTTAGAATCACCAGGGGAATCAGGTTCAAAACTCCTAGAAAGGGCATCCGCCTTCACATTCTTAGTACCTGGCAGATACGAAACCACAAAATTAAACCGGGAGAAAAACAACGACCAGCGCGCCTGTCTAGGATTCAGACGTCTGGCCGACTCAAGATAAATCAAATTTTTGTGA